>NW_024063143.1:0-314694 GCF_006381635.1 Hibiscus syriacus | reverse complement strand
ATTCATTATTCCATGCATAATAGTAATAAGTGGGACCTAAATAACATCAGCCATTTCTCCTTAATATCTTCATATCGAACAATATACGTCTGTTTAAATTCACTGCAGGCTGGTTTTTATAAGCCCATACATGGAGGATATGCGAAGCTTTAAACCTATACCTATGTTTTCAACCAGTTATTTACCTGAAAGTTAACGGTTTCCGAGTCTCGAGGCAAACATGTTGGTTATGTCCAAAAGATTATGAAGGCCCATGAACTCGCTTGATTTTGGGTCCAAAGCTATATGACCCATTCAACCGAGGAGGACTTCATTGCAAAAGTGACACATTTTTCTGGCATGGTGATTTTCAACAATTAAGGGATGTTTTTGACAATTTCAATTATAAATTTAAAATTATTATATATTTTAATTTTTTTATGTATCTCTATTAAAAATATGTTTTCGTCACCTGAAGTTTTATAAGTTCAAATTCGTCCCCTAACATAAAATAATGTATCAATAAACTAAATCATTTTTTAGTTAGAGGTTTACAAAGCCAGCCAATAAACTAGGCCTTAATTATTATTTTTTTGTTACAAAAAAACCACTGGCCTAGCAGTGGGTGTTATGATTGTTTAAAACAACATCAACATTCATAATGCTGTGCAGATTCCTCGTGGGTTGGTGATGAATAGTGAGTTCCAAGCAACCGTTCAGGTCAACGTGAGCGATGCTATCAGCAGCAACATTAGCATCTCGGCTAATATGGGATATTTTGACAGTCCATTTCAATTCCAATAATTGGCGGATACATCGAACGATGGTTGGCTCATGCATTCTTAGATGAGCATTTAGAGTTTAAACCACATTTTAGCTATCAATATCGACTTCAACCTTTCTAAACTCTATGTTCCAGTCGATCGTAAGACCGTCCAAGACAGCCCAAAACTCAGCATCTTGTACATTGCAGCGTCCGATGTTTCGGTGGTATTCCAAGATCCAAGGTCCATTGCTGTCGCGTAGCAGCAACTAGGCCTTAAATTCTGAGCCTGCACTATCCTTATTTAATCTTACCTTGTGGATGCCATGAAACTAGGTCGAGTAGAGATCGTCTTCACTCTACTTTCAAGGTTAGCAGCTCTCTTTCTTACTCATCTTCACAATTCAACTAATTGCAATAACAATCTGATATTTTTCATGCCCGACAGCCTATTGTGAGAGAATTGCAACAACTTCTTCATGGAGTCGATGCCTTGAAAGCTTTTGTGAAGAACACTTCAGTTAAGTTGCTCGATACATGCATTTGTAGATTCTGCTTTCGAGTTTGTTGGCTGCTCTTTGGACACAAATCAGGTATATATATATATAGAGCATACCGTACATAGAAGGTTTCTGGGTTTACCTATATTTGCAAATGTTGGACTGACAAACACCGTTCCAAGGCCGGGGCTAGGATGTTGGAGGTCATGTGCAAATTCTTAAAAAGAGATCTTTAAATCTCAATTTTTTTAAAGACGACTTTATTAACTAGAAAACATTTACTAAATTATAGAGAGAATGTCATATTACATGATATATATTAAGAATATAGAAACTTGTACATATTCACTTAAAACATGATGCTCTTATTATATTTTTTGAAACAAAATCATCTATAACACTTTTAGTATTAGCTTCTTCCAAAATATTGCTCTCAATGGCCGTTAAAGCAATAGTAATAAATCTAAATTTTTGGGGCCCTTATTATTCCGGGGCCCTGTTCCGTCGCGAATGTTGCACCGTTCTAGCCCCGCCTATGCAACGTTCCAGTTGATGAACCGACAGAAGCTGCAATTGTCACCAGCATCCATGGCGATATTCCGATTGATTTTCCTCAAGGAGTCTACATAAGAAATGATTTGGTTTTTAAAAAACAATAATCTGAGTTTAATTCAATTGAGTAAAAGAAAGGAGAAGTCATAGTTTTGTATTTGCAGGATCAAATCCAATGTTTCGAGGATTAAAGTCAACCAAATCTATATTTGGGAAGTCAAGTCCAGTATTGGTTGAAGGAGGAATCCTTCACGCTTTGTAATCGAGCAAAGATACCAATGGGAGGTGGACTGCTGTTTGCAATAACAGATGCGTTGAAACTGATACGAAGATACCAATGGGAGGTGGACTGCTGTTTGCAATAACAGTGTAGTGTGTCGTTGAACTCCTTAGAAACAAACCCTCCATTATAATTATTGAGAAAATAACCTCAGTGACCAAAATCCATATATATATGATTTAACTAATTTTTTCCGGATTTGTCAAAATGACCAACAAAATCGCAATGCGATCGCTAATTCGCAACGCGATCTCCATTATCGCAAATTCGCGTTGCATTTCGCGTTGCGATAGTTGAAAATCGCGTTGTGATGGTCTACAGTGTCGTTGCGATTTTCCCAATTCGCAATGCGAATAAGTAAATCGCAACGCGAATTGGGAAAATCGCAATGCGATACTGACTATCGCAACGCGATAATACAAAATCGCAACGCGATACTGACTTTCGCAACGCGATACTGACTTTCGCAACGCGATTCTGACTTTCGCAATGCGATAATACATAATCGCAATGCGATTTTCAAAGCGCCATTAGTATCCTGGCCAAGTATTTTATTTTTAAATTCCAAACACGAATATTAATATATTCCAAACACTGAACCGTCCACAGTATATCCCGTAATCGCAACTCATAACCTAAAACCTAAAATCACAACTCAGTCACATCTCCATCTCTCACTCTCTCACCCATCTCCGACGAAATCCGTCCCCATCTCCGGCGAAATCCGTCTATCTCCATCTCTCAGAGCCACCCTCACAATCAGAAATGGAAAATCAACTAAATCAACCAACGAGGGTTAGTTTTTTTAATTATTTTCTTTTTGAAATTTTTGCATTATTATTAGGTTTTTCATATTGAAATTGATGATAAGTTTACTGGTAATTTCAATAATAGATTAACCATTTCACTTAGATTGCTTATTAAATCAACCGAGAATCGCAACGCGAAATGAAAATCGCAATGCGATTTTAGTTTCGCGTTGCGATTCTCTCGTTGCGATAGTCAAATTCGCGTTGCGATAGTCATTTTCGTGTTGCGATTTTCATTTTCAGAAACTATTCTTCTTCTGCAAATTGAAACTTGAATGAATGCATTACTTCAACCAAAAAACAAAGACAAATACGAAATTCACAGTGTTGCAAATTTAAGTTTGAAGAATAAACTACTACTCTTATGTTTATTATTGTTTTTGGTATATCTTCACAGTGTAGTTTTTGGTATATCTAACTTAGTATGTTTATTGTTTTTGTAGAACTTTTATTCGGCTCAATTGACCTTAAGAAATAAAGTCAGCCTGGCCAAAACAATTGCGTCGAAGCTTTCACCTGCACAAAGACAAATGTTTGAGGATACATGCTTCGGGCCATGGCTGAAAGTACAACATCCCGGTGGAGATGCGATGTTGACACACATGTTTCTTCAAACCATGACTAGCGATCTACCAGAGACTATACAACGTCGTGATGAAGAGATATGGTTTGATTTTCCACCGGCGTATACGTGTTTTGGGCGGGAGGAGTTTTGCTTAGTCACCGGTCTACGCTTCGGACACGATGATGTAGGTCGGTACACTAGACACATTACCCGCCCATCATGGCTATCCCGGGTTTTTCCTGAGCTGGAGAGGTCGGGTCTACACGTAGAAGACCTGACAAGATTGTTGAATAAGAAAGATGATTTTACTCGGATGGATGACGTCGACGTTGTCCGAGTATGCCTTCTAATTCTTTTGCATGTCGGCTTTTTAGGCAGAGAGGCCAGACAACCTATTACAAATGATCTAATCAAATTGGTAGAAGACCTAAATGCGTGGAACCTGTTTCCGTGGGGCTCGTATTTATGGAAAGCTACATGGAATAAGTTATCGTATGCCTTAGATGATCGAAAAAGTTTGCATGGCGATGGTTCCAAATACACTTTGACAGGCTTTATTTGGGCCTTTAAGGTAAGAATTTTTATATAATGTTTCCAAAATTATAAGTAATTATTTAACAATTACTAATGTTTGTTATTATATTGTTTGTAGATTTGGATATTTGAGGTCTTTCCCGCCATGAAGACATATGCAATAAAAACTTCAAATGATATTCCCAGGGCTATTTCCTGGAAGAGGAAACGAACCTTGCAATGGGAAGATTTACTACGGTATACGACAATAAATAATGTAAGTTAACATAAATACTACCATATGTTTATAAACAAGTTATTACTAGTACACGTTTAACTTTGTTTGAGCTTTTATATTGTTAGGAGGCCAACACTCTCTACAGAGGCTGACACCCACGGAAGCTGAGCTTGCCACTGATTGGTGGCAAGCTAGTAAGCGTTTTTTTGATGGAACGGTTGATGAGCAGCCTCCACTTCGGGAGCCATCACCTCGCCCAGAGCTATCACCTCACCCAGAGCCATCATTGATCGACCCGGCTATACACCTCCACAACGACAACCATCACCTATTCTGTCACATCATCGAGCCTCTTCTCCACCATCACGCAAGATAGGCGACCGGCAAAGATGCCACGACGTTTATCTCCCTGTTCTCCACATCCACCTCAACGGGATGAGTTAGGGGAGTTACGTGATGAGGTCAATGCCTTGCGTGAGGAGGTCAGTACTTTACGCAAAGACGATGGTGCATGGCGTGTTGAGGTGTCTACATTACGCGGTGAGGTAGCCGCTCTACGTGAGATGGTAGCATCGTTGCAGAATGAGGTTCATACTCTACGCAACGAGGTAAGTTTAAGATTTTTCATACTCGTAATTCATTCGGTTGCTGCCAATACTGCTAAACTGTTTTGTTAGTATTTGTTTTTGGTTTTGTTTTGTATTTGGTTGAAGTAATGCAATCCATTCAAGTTTTAATTTGCAGAAGAAGAATAGTTTACTTTCGCAACACGAAAATGACTATCGCAACGCGGAAATGGCTATCGCAATGCGAAATGAAAATCGCAACGACAAAATCGCAATGCGAAATGAAAATCGCAACGACAAAATCGCAACGCGAAATGAAAATCGCAATGTGATTTTTGTTTCGCGTTGCGATTTTGTCGTTATTGCGATTTCTTTCGCGTTGCGATTTTGTCGCGATTTTCATTTCGCATTGCGATTTTGTCGTTAAGATTTTCATTTCGCATTGCGATCGCCATTTCCGCGTTGCGATAGTCATTTTCGCGTTGCGATTTTAAGTTTCGTGTTGCGAAAGTAAACTATTCTTCTTCTGGAATGTTTATATATGTTGTCCTTTAAATGTTTATATAAGTGCTTACTTCTGGAATGTTATCTGAACATTTTTTGAACTATGATAGAATAATGACTTGGGTGAATACAATGCTAGTTTGAAACATATTTGTCTTTGTTTAATATCATGTCTGTTTATTTACTGATTTATGTATTAATTTTTTTAGCGGCCCGATAAGGTGGATGCTTTACGTCGGGTTTTCCTTGCACGACGGAGTTCACGCATCAGACGACGTGGACGTGCTATTACGTCTCCGTTCACCACAATGGTGCGAAGACTCCGCAAGAAGAAGCCCGACTCACCTGTCATCCCTCAAGAGTCCCCTCCAATCGTTCAAGAGGCCTCTATCCTCCCTCAAGAGTCCCCCCCCACCGTTCAAGAGGCCACTGTCATCGTTGAAGAGGTCCCTCCCACCATTCCAGAGCCCGATTCACATGGTGTAATATATCGAAGTATTGAGAAACCCCCAGCAGTTCCGGACATGATGGATGAGAGTTGGTTCTCGTATGAGTTACCGGCTAGTACCCTTCCGGTATCTGAAGTGGAGAGGAGACAACTACCGGAAACAATTGTGGATAATACCCTTGGGCTAAGACCGCAGTTGATTTTATCTACATGAGCGGAGCCAAGGGTGTTACACTGACATAAGCAAACTCAACGATGAAATGTTTTTGTTGCTTGATCGGTCTTGGTGGGGTGTGCTATTAGGGGTTGAAGACAGTGGCTATTTGGATGGGGAGGTAAGTCTTATATTTGTCTTATATATGATTTTGATTAATTTTTTAAAAAATTAATGTAATTCACTAATATATGTATTTTTTTGTAAAACAGCATATCGATGCGTGGGTGTCACGTCTACTAATAATAAGGAAGCTTAGGAAAAATAAAAAAAATTCGCGATATACAATAATGCCGGCGGCTTTTCACGCAGTTCACTTGAAGAATCAACGAGATGAATCATTTTCGTTGGGCAATGGACAAGCTAACTTTATCCTGCATGGTGGGAGGTCGATAAGGTTAGTGTTTATTTTTAAATTTTTAAAGGTATTCATAAATAAGTGCGCAAATAAATTAATTATTACTTATGATTGCAGGTGTTTATCCCTGTTTTGGAACGTCGTCACTGGCTTCTCGTCCAACTTCAGCTCCCATCCCTGAAGATAATAGTGTATGACAGCATGATCAATTACATATCATTGTTTGATTTGAGAGATATTATCAAGGGATGGAGTTCTCATTTGGCTAAATTCTTGGATGGGATTAATTATTGGACTCATTCTGGACACAAGAAGCCAAAGAAGTTCAATGTCACAGTTGTCAGAGACGAGACCGCGCCACAGCAATCGCCGGGAGCCAGAGGGGATTGTGGTCCTCTCGTATATGTGCTTGGCGCGTTTGACGACGGGAAGCACAGAGTTTTTACCTCCCACCGATAGAGATAGAGCTGCAGTAGGCTTGTGGTTTCGGCATTATATGGCTAGAGCAATATATTCGAGACGCTGCCTACCTGCATCCACGTTATGAAAGTGTCCATTGTTAATTGGTAAGTCAAATGCAAGTTTTGTTAACATATATACTCCTTTTGGTTTGAAAATGTTTGGTTAAGTACCTAGAATTCAATAATTTGCTGTTTGTAGGTTTTAGATGTGTAGGAAGTCTTGTTTGAGCAAATGTTGGTTTCTGCAGGTTAATCCTTAAGTGAGCTGCGTGAAATGGATGTACGGGGTCACAAAGTTGTTGATTCATTGATTCAATAATTGATGAAGAAATAAGAATTATTATTATTTTTTGATTGTTTAATTGATTTGTAAAAGATGATTTGTAAATGTTGATTTGTTTAATTGATGTGTACATAATTCTTATTTGTGCTTGTTTAATTGATTGAAATGTAATAGTTGATTTGTTGATTTTAAATCTGCATTATGTTGAAGGTAAAACAGACTATCGCAACACGAAACTGACTATCGTAACGAGAGAATCGCAATGCGAAATGAAAATCGTAATGCGAAATGAAAATCGCAATGCGAAATGAAAATCGCAACGAGAAAATCGCAATGCGATTTTCATTTCGCATTGCGATTTTCTCGTTGCGATAGCCATTTTCGCATTGCGATAGTCAAATGAATGTCTAATAAGTGATAACAACTGAACAGATCATAGCAATGTTCAAACTCAAGTTACTAATACATGCCTAACTGAAAATGTTAAAAGTGCACATATAAAATACACATAATACAAAGTTTGCATTTAAAAATCACCTAAGTTAACGGTCCCAAAAGGTGAAGCCGGTTGTGATTGGGATTTTGAAGATGATTGCGATTTTGATTGCCTTTTGCTTGACACCATATGAGCTTTGGATTTTGATGAGGATCCATATTTTGGTAGAGGAAAAGATGATTGTGATGACACTAGTGAACCATATGTCAACCTTGTATGACCACTTTTCTTGCACCGACTACATGTCGATCTCTTCTTCTCTTCACCCTTAGACGGTATACGATCGTGACTTTTTGGTCGGCCAGGTAGCCTTCTGTCCATGGCTGGTGGCAAAACTGTTTGTAAGTCATCTGGTATGTCCCACTCAGAAGGATGTGGAATAGGGTAGACAATCTCGGCATAAGTCTGTCGATATACTTCTGTAGTGTAGCAATCCATAGCGTATGTGCTTGAATCATCTTGGTTTAGATGAAGAGCAACTTTTATAACATGGCCACACGGATAACCAGATGTTTGCCATTTCATATAACTACACGTCCTTGCATTTAGATCGACAAGCCCAATTAAGTTATTATCCAGTACTTCAAACAAAGTGTTTGAACACGGTTCAACTCTCCATGACGTTGACTTCACAACACGTTTCGTTATCTTTTTTTCAGTCCATGGTGTAACACGATGTTCCAATGTTCCTGTAAATTTAAATAAATAATACTTAGTAAAATATATGATAAGTTGCGAATTCAAAGAAATAATACATGCATAGTTTCTTTTCTTGTAGTACCACTGTTGAATAGAGGCTCGAAAAAACTCCATTAACATAGTAATGGGTAATTTCCGGGAATGACGACTTAGAGCGTTGATTGATTCTGCACTATTAGACATCATGAAACCATATCTTGCTCCAAGTTGATGTACTCTTGACCATCTTTCAAACCCAACATCTTCTAGTGTTTGAGCACACTGAGGCAAAACACGTCTTAAACAGTTTATATGCTTATTGAAATCCACTTCCCGATAAGCTTTTAAAGCCTTCCAGTATGTCCAATATCAAAATCATTACACGCAGGGTCTGTTTCTTCTTCTGAAACATCATCAAAATCCGAGTATTGACTAATATCAAAGTCCAGGTATTGACCAAGATTAAATTTCGAATACTGACTAGTACTCACAATTTTTTCTGTTGGCTCATCATCGTCTAATTGGTCAATACGAAAACCGGAATTTGGTGCTGAAAGTTGATTGGGATTTGGATTAGAGAAAGGTTGTGGGTTTTGAGAAAAACCTAGTTGATTACTACCCGCTACTGACCCAACAATACTACTTCTAGGTTCAACAACATACAATGTAACATCATCACTTGAAACACTAATGTAAGCAATGAATCGTTCAACATCTTCATTGTTGGTTAACAAATAAACTTTACCATTTCTCTGATAAGATAGCCTAAATCCACTTAGGGGCTCTAAATTCAATTTCTTTGAAACACGTAACATTAGAGTTTCATAAGTTAACTTTTTTAATAACAATTTTAGTTAAAGATTCATGGGTAAAGGCATATATTGTAAAACACCATGAACATTCTCTCATGACCCTCCAAAACACAAATCTATCCAAACATGATCAACATTAGATGATTTCATGGTTGTAAATTAATTTACTAAACAAACGAGCTGCGAAACTAAGACCTGTTGCCGGATGGGGAAGGATGTAGGAACGGATGTCGCCAGAGAGAGTGAAAGATGGAGATGAAATGAGTTGCGATTTAGGGATTTAGGTTATGAGTTGTTGCTGCTGCGTAGATATATACCCAAAAAATTTGTGTTGCGAAACTAAAACCTGTTGCGAACTTTGAAAATCGCATTGCGATTCTGTATTATCTCGTTGCGAAAGTCAGAATCGCGTTGCGAAAGTCAGTATCGCGTTGCGAAAGTCAGTATCGCGTTGCGATTTTGTATTATCGCGTTGCGATAGTCAGTATCGCATTGCGATTTTCCCATTTCGCGTTGCGATTTACTTATTCGCATTACGAATTGGGAAAATCGCAACGACACTGTAGACCATCGCAACGCGAATTTGCGATAATGGAGATCGCGTTGTGAATTAGCGATCGCATTGCGATTTTGTTGGTCATTTTGGCAAATCCGGAAAAAGTTGGTTAAAATCGTATATTATAAGGCATTTTTGGTCACTGAGACGATTTTCTCTAATTTATTTTGCATTATTCCTTTTTAATAATATTATTTCTAAAATTCAAATATAAATATACTTTAAAAATATAATATATCTTATAACTATACTTAATATTTATTTTTTTATAAAAAAGTATTAATTAATACAGTTCAAATACAATTAATTTACTATTATAGTATTAAATACTCTACGAACCCTAAATCATTTCATTAAACGTAATCGACTGCTGGGATGAACCGAGGAGAGGGGTACAGTCTCATGCTCTAGAATATTTAATTCTTTTTATTTTATATATTTTTTGTATTTTCTATTGATTATCTAATTTCGCATACTCTAAGATTTTATAACTCTCTAATCTCTATCTCTAAAATTTTTAATATAAATTTTTAAGTTCATACCCCTAACATAAATTTATGTGTTTGTCCCTGATCGATTGGACGATGTTATTGGCTACCAATTATTCAAAGCAAAAATGGAGAAAATACATTTTCTTTGTTTCATTAATTTTGTCTCATATTGTCAAGTGCATAGTTTTACAAATTAAATTATATTATATGTTTAGTCTTATAAAATGAGAGAAATAATAAAAATATCTTTAAAAAATTATTAATTATTAATAGATTTGAGAGATTTATTTTGATAGATATAAAAAAATAAGATATTTAAGGGTAAATAAATATATAAATATTTGTTTTTGTTAATTTTTTTAATATAACATTTTAAATGAAATATTTTAAAATTTAAAACAGACAAATTTTTTTAAATGGACAAATTTAGTGGGATGAAAACGAATACTTTGTATAACAATTTGATAATAAAAATATTAATGATGCTACAGACTACATTCTACAGATATAATAAATTTGGAGGAAAATAAAATTTTTGTAGTGGACACGGAAGCCCTTAAATATAATTTTTTTAACTAAAAGTGAAAAATATTTTTTTCTATATAATTATATATATAAATAATATTTTAGGAGTTTAATGTAGTAAAAACTTTTTTATATTTATTGTCGATTTAATTAATATATTTTTTATTATCAATTTTATATAACACAATTATACTCCTAAATATCAATTTTAACAAATATGTTCTAGGGTGATGTAAGTTGCTGATTTCTATTAATGAAGGCTGTTGACATAACGTGATCCATTTCTGTCATTTTATTTACTTTTTATAGCGGCATTGGTCGTGTTCAAACCACTGGATTCAATTCGGTTGAATAAATAGTTCCTTGATTGCGATCGGCTGCTGTATTTGTTTACCGATAAATTATTGGATAAGAAATATGAGAATTCGAATGTCAAACTTGATATCACATCCTTAGAGATGGTAACGGGGCGATTTCGGACCGGGGATTGGTCTCCACTTCCTTTTCAGTTTAAAAAATTCGTCTCCGTTTAAAAAATCGTTGAGATTTAAACGGAGATCCCCATCGGGTAATCGGAGAAAATCTCGGAGAAACGGGTATCTTTGTTTAGCATAAACGGTTATTTAAAAGAGTATCGGGTCGAGTATATATATTTAAATTAAATATATAAATATTATATATATATATAAAATAATTTTTTTAATATTTATCGAGCCGGGTATCAGGTCAGGTATTCGGGTAATCGGGGCGGGAATTACCAAACCCGTCCCCGTCCCCGTCCCCGTTTAAAACATTCGGTTCTTTTCCGTCCCCGTTTATCATCCTAAACCCGACCTATTTAATTTTATTTTCGATTTTTTCCGACGGGTTCGATTTTTTTTTTTTGCCATCCCTACTTATTTATTGCCGGTGTCTGCGACTGCGGGAGGTGAAGGACTTTTTGCAGTCAAAGTCCATTAAAGCTCAGCTACTACTTAACTGCCTAACACCCATCTAAATTTTATATCACATCCTTATTTATTGCCGGCGGCTGTGACTGCTAGAGGTGGATTTTCTGCAATCAAAATCCATTAAAACTCAGCTACAACTTAATTGCCTAACACCCGGGAATGTCTCAGGAAAGGCGGGTTAATATACGGTTAATATACAGTATTACCGGATACATTAAAATGTATTTAATAAATTCGGTTTAGCGGTACCTATTATGTTGACAACTAATAATGTTTTAGGTAGAAAATATGAAAAACTATTAAAAAATTTGGTAACCGGTAAACTTTGGTTATCGGTAAGTATCTATCCTTTTTATAAAAGTGTCCATACTTTTAACATATCAAGTAAATTTTACCGGTTTTGTCATAATGAATCTGGTTTTGTCATATTTTTACCTGTTATATTGTAAATTATCTATCCTTTTTATAAAAGTGTCCATACTTATTTCACTGTGAAAATATATTTATTATTATCTTTAGTTAATATTGTTAAATTTAAAATCTAAATAATATTTTATAAAATATCAAAACAATCAAATAATTTTTTGTGTAAATGAAATTATTAAATTAATATTGTAGGTGGAAAACATGAAACACTATTAAATAAATTGAAACATAAATTACATAACTTTAAAAGCAGTTTTAAATCCTAAAAAGTGTCGATACTTTTAAAAAATATATCGATCCAAAACGATATACCAGGTAAAAATATGATAAAACCGGTAACAAAATGATAAAACCGGTAAATTTAAAAGTGTCGATACGTTATATAAGGATCGACACTTTGTGAATTTAAAAGAGAAGCAGTTATAGCGCCTATAATGTGTCGATACTTTAAAAAAATATATCGATCCACAACGATATAACAGGTAAAAATATGATAAAACCGGTATCAAAATGATAAAAACCGGTAAAATGATACCGGATATATTGAAAGTGTCGATACTTTCGTAAGTACGTGTAATAAATTATCGACACTTTCAAAGAAATAGGTAATTATCCTTTCGAAAGTATCGACACCCGACATAAAAGTATCGACACTTTTGTATTTGTATCGATTAAATATAAATAACATATCCGATGAAAATATAAAGGCCATAGCTAAATATCCTCTGAAAAAAGATAGAACGGACGAGTTTTTGAAATCGAAGAGTAATTGTTGCTGCATTTCAGAAGGCGTTTCTAAAGCGAAGTTTGTTTGTTTGTTGCTGCAGTCGAATCGAAAAGTATGTTGTCGAAACCCTAATTTTTTATTATTACAGTAATCGCGATAGGGTTTTTTATGTGTTGTTTGGGGTTTTGGAGTAAGGAAGCATTTGGGACCGATTGCAGGTAGAAATAGATATTCAAGGAAAAATATAAATGTCGATACTTTTATTAAATATTATAGGTAGAAAATGATATTATAGGTTGTATAAATGTGCCGACACATTTTGGTGTGGCCATTCAAATTCTTTTGAAGAAAACCGTTTTACCACAAGAGTAGTTATCTATATTTGTATATTGAAAAGTGTATGTAACAAAATAATTTTATTTGCGTAAACTGATATATGAAGGAAAAATGGAGTCAATGGGTTGGAAAATTGTTGGTGGAGCAGATGACTTTGAAATTGAGGCCGAGACTCGAAAGCAACCAAAGGGTGGATATATGTACTTCTAGTAAGTATCAATGTCTTTTTGTTATTATTGTTGAAATGGTAATTGGATTAAAGTATCGATAAACTTTAAATTGATTACAAATTTTAAATGTTAACAGTATGGCCGAATGCAAAAGGATGAAGGGAGATGGCACACAGAGCGGTTCGGTATGTAAAATGAAATTGACATTGAGTAGTATTAGTATTTAGTGTTAATGTATTGATTAAGAAACGTTTATGTTTAATATTAGGTGAAAAAAGATGTGAGGTCCAAATGGAATTCAATGAGTGATGCTGAAAAGGAACCTTACATCACACAGTCAAGGAATGATAGTAAAGAATACAAAGAACGGAGGAAAGCACATGAAAATAAGGTATTCATTAAACTTGTAAATACGTTGATACAAAATATATAAGAACTATAACATTATATATTGTTAAAAAATGTAGGAAGTGTCGACAAGATGCAACATTAAAAGGGTGAATTTATTAATTAAACACCTTAAGGAGAAGGGTCAGTTGAATGTGCTGGGAGAAATAGGTTTTGGATCGTTGATCGGAGTAAGGGATCGACCTATTCGGAGGGAATTGTGTCGATCCTTGATGGCACAATTTGACGTCAGTCAATGTATGGCTAAGTATGGTGATTATTCATTCCCTCTGGGGGTATCGACTGCTGCAGCCGTATTGGGGGTACAAAACAAATGCAAAAGTGTTATAGAAGTCTGTAGGAGTAAGAACTGGAAAGCACTTGCCTCCAAATATGGTTTGAATCATAAGGTGATATATGCTGAAGTTGAAGAGGATATCAAAAGTGGATCTTACTGGGGGGATGAGCTGAAGGCCCGAGTTCTATTGTACCTTGTCGGGATATTTCTTTGTCCAACGGGTGATACGTCAACGAACAAGGAATATATGAAGCTCATTTGCGATGAAGGCTTGAAGGGTGAATTCAATTGGGCTGAATATATCCATTCGAGATTGATTGAATCAATAATCACCTTTAAAAAGGGCAGCCAGAGTACCTCAAAGGGTGCATAGCAATCTTAGAGGTAAATGAGTTGAATCACTTTTTTGTGTTTTTATATAAAAATATAAATTTTATTATAAATGCAGGTTGCACTGTTAGATTTTTGGTCGGGCTGTGAGGCAGTGCCGGCTTATGAAAGAACCGGAGTGGCACGCATCCGTGCATGGGGGAAGGAAGAGGTGGTTAGAGTGATGGTGAAGTTGAAGTTGGATAGAGGGAAGAAGCAAGAAATGGTAATAAATGTAATTAAATAATATTAAGAATATAATCAATGTCTTAATATTGTAATTTAATTTTGAAGGTTATTGGCAAGGATGTAGAGGAGGCAGAGGAGAAGAAAGGAGGGATGGTTGTATTGGGGGATGACGGTGAGTGGGACGACGGTGAAGCAAAACAGAGTAACTTCGACATTTTGATGTCTGAATTGGCTGATATCAAAAAAAATCCAATTTGAAATCATGCAAAGACAATCAAGAGTCGAAGAGAAACTTGATCAAGTCGTAGAGAAACTCGAGAGAGTCGAAGATACACTCGAGAGGCATAAGGGGGTAGTGGAAGGAAAAATAGATGGAGTGGTGAAAGAAGTAGGGGTGTTGAGGGGTGAAGTGGTGAAAGAAGTTGGGGTGTTAAGGGGTGATATTAAGATGGTGACGGGAGAAAAATTTGAGGGAGTGGTGAAGGAGGTTGTGGATTTGAGGAGTGAACTTACGGGGTGAAGGGGGTGGTTGATAAATACTCGGATGAAGGAGCTCAATTGAAGGGTGAAATAAAAGAGATGAAGAGCTATGTAGAAAAAAAGTACGATGAACTGAAAAAATATGAAGAAGAAAAGAGGGAGGAGGAAGAAGAAGAGATGGAAGAAATGAGGAGGAAGGAAGTCGATGTCATTTATACACCGGAGAGTGTTATAGCAGCAGTTTTGGATTCGGAATGTCCTGCACCCCAGAAGAAGAAGCAGAAGGTAAGTTTAATAAAAATACTTAATTTGATTTTATTATGTTGTTGTGACAAAAATTTGTATGCAAAATTGTAGGTTGAAAAAGCGGATATTCCAAGCGGAATTGATGACATCGAAGCTGCAATTTGTGATTATTTATGGAATAGCGAGTTAGAATCGGGGTAAGTGAAATATATTGTTTTGTGAGTGATATTTAAATATTTCATGACAACATATTAATCCTAATGATTCATACAGATATTCTGTAATCTCAATGGGAAATCAATTCGCTACTGTATACGACGTTGCAACGTTGAAGCCTACGGAATGGGTTGGCGGTGTGGTAAGTAGAAAGTAGAAAATGTTAAAACTTATTGAATATGTTCTGATTGTGTAATTAATTTTGCTAGGTTATCGATTTGCTCGCCTGGACCATATGCTACGATTCTCAAAAGTCACTCCGGAGGATTGGCTACCTTCCATACCTCTTAGTGGTGAGTTAAATTAATAAATATTGAAAAGTAGTGTTATAGACGGTAAATTAATAATGTTTGTTGCGTAATTACAGCAACAGGCGTTGGAAGCCAACAACAAAGAAAGTGTTGAGAGTATTTCTACCTTCTGGGGTGTCATATTGGATAACTATGTGAAATTCACCGACTGTGAGAAGGTAAGACACCATACCAATTGCAAATGATGTTTTCGGATATAGAATGTTGAATTTTGTCAAATTGGGTGTGAAATTTGTTGCAGATCATGATCACAATAAACTACCATAATTCACATTGGTATTTGTTGGTGTTGGATATGGTAGATCATGTTGTAATAATATATGATAGTATGTTTACAACTGAAGCAGCTAAACAGAGAGTGAAGGATGCTAAGAGATTGGTATGTATGTTAGTTTGTTATGAAAGGACGTTATGTAAATTATAATGCATAAATTTTTTGGTGCATAACTTCTTCTATTTTAATGCAGATTAAAATATTAGATTCTTATAATAAGAAACGCATTTGGGTTGAGTCCTGTGGATCTCTAGGAAAGTATCCCTTGAAAAATTTCAAATTTGTGGAGCATAAGAAGAATAAGCAATTGAATGGGTATGAGATGTTATCACAAATAGAAAGCTTAATTTATGCAGTATTCATCATAATTGACATGTGTGGTTTTCAAATTTTGTAACAGATATGATTGCGGCATGTATGTGATGATGTGGATGGAATCGATCGGTTCTACAGGGGCAACTGGTGATTTTGTAAGTGGATAGAAAAAATCGTTCGTGGTAAAATTGTTAAAAGTCGTAGATTGAATGCTGTAGTTGACAATACTTAACGTTCTGACAATTTGAATATAGGTTGTTGGAGACTGGGATCGATCGCGAGTATTAAACGATCTCGTAAGCCACAATCAAAATGAACGAAGACAGGAGATAACAAAAGCTGCAATATTACATAAGAATAACAAAAGGATGCAATGATGTAAATGTAGGGTTAATTTTGTATAATATTTATAATTTTGTATACGATTTATATTTTTGTATGTGAATATAATTATGAATGAGATGAGAAAAGTTAGCAGTATGTTGTTGTACATGTTTCTTATACACATTAAGGGTCATGTTGATACTTGGAAGTAAAAGGCAAATTTACAATATGGCCAACAGGGTGCACCCATAAAGTGTCGATCCATATATAAAAAAGTGTCAATCCCAAAAACATCGAAAACCAAAAGTATAATGTAATATGTAATTTTTCAATCTAACCGGTACAATTATACCGGTTTTATGAGAGAATATGTCTAAATAATGTGTCGACACTAATATAGTTTGTGTCGATATTTTTTTTCCAGAATGAATGGAAAACAGGGTGCACCCATAAAGTGTCGATCCATATATAAAAAGTGTCGATCCCAAAATCATCGAACCCAAAAGTATAATGTAATATGTAATTTTTCAATCTAACCGGTACAATTATACCGGTTTTATGAGAGAATATGTATAAATAATGTGTCGACACTAATATAGTTTGTGTCGATATTTTTTTCCAGAATGAATGGAAAACAGGGTGCACCCATAAAGTGTCGATCCATATATAAAAAGTGTCGATCCCAAAATCATCGAACCCAAAAGTATAATGTAATATGTAATTTTTCAATCTAACCGGTACAATTATACCGGTTTTATGAGAGAATATGTCTAAATAATGTGTCGACACTAATATAGTTTGTGTCGATATTTTTTTCCAGAATGAATGGAAAACAGGGTGCACCCATAAAGTGTCGATCCATATATAAAAAGTGTCGATCCCAAAATCATCGAACCCAAAAGTATAATGTAATATGTAATTTTTCAATCTAACCGGTACAATTATACCGGTTTTATGAGAGAATATGTCTAAATAATGTGTCGACACTAATATAGTTTGTGTCGATATTTTTTTCCAGAATGAATGGAAAACAGGGTGCACCCATAAAGTGTCGATCCATATATAAAAAGTGTCGATCCCAAAATCATCGAACCCAAAAGTATAATGTAATATGTAATTTTTCAATCTAACCGGTACAATTATACCGGTTTTATGAGAGAATATGTCTAAATAATGTGTCGACACTAATATAGTTTGTGTCGATATTTTTTTCCAGAATGAATGGAAAACAGGGTGCACCCATAAAGTGTCGATCCATATATAAAAAGTGTCGATCCCAAAATCATCGAACCCAAAAGTATAATGTAATATGTAATTTTTCAATCTAACCGGTACAATTATACCGGTTTTATGAGAGAATATGTCTAAATAATGTGTCGACACTAATATAGTTTGTGTCGATACTAATTTAAATATCAAGTGTTTTCCACCGTTTACGATATATAGTACTCTTAATCGAGAAACCCTAAACATAAAGGCAAGCAGGCAGATCTTCCTCTTTCTTCTACCGTTATCATAAGTGACGATCAGATATTCAGGTAAATTTATCGATATTTTATGGGTTTGATTGATTTCTATATTGGAGTTTTTATCCTGAATGTGTTTGTGTTCCATTGTAATAGGGGTAGCATCCAACCAAAATGGCTCCAAAACGTCAGCGTCAGAAGCGAGGTCTTTCTCAAAGCTCTTCTCAACCCAGTTCTTCTCAACCACCTCCTTCTGTAACAAACGATTCTTCTGAGGAAATCAGGTCCTTCGAAACTCTGAACTTTAGATCCGACATGGAGAAACAAAGATGGCAGACGAGTTTTAAAGTAAGGAAGATTCGTCCCGAACGTGTCATTGACCTGGGTTTCTTGTTTGATGATAAATATGCATTTAGTTTTAAATCCATATTTACATCTTGGGGTTGGCTTGAATTCCTTGGTGTAGAACCAAGATATTATCCCAACCTAGTTAGAGTCTTCTACAACAATGCTTCCTTACAGCACGAGCCTAATAAGACTAATATAATAGGAATTAATACACATGTCATGGGGAAGGATATATATATCTCCAGAAACTATTACGGAGGGTTTAGGTGTAGCGAATACAGGGGATTCAGATGAAAATGGTGTAGATTGGTCTACAATTAAACGGGTTACTAGAAATAGCCCAATTCACCTCGATGTAGAGTCGAGAGTGTTTCACAAATACTCACATGGTATATCCGGCCTAGTGGGGGAAAACATTCAACGCTTCGAGACAGCGATTATTGGTGGATAGCAAAGTATAAATCCAAAACGGCTCCAAACATTGCAAAACTCATATTTAATACAATTGTATATATGGTCACAAAGGGAGCAACAATTTCAACTACACTACCATATGGATGTGTCATCACCCATCTGTTGAAGAAGAAGGAAGTTGATTTTTCGCATGACGCCCCTGTTCGATTAACCCGCAAGATTGACATGGTATTTATTAAAAAAGCGGGATATGATTTTGTTGAAAAACTCGGTTGGAAGCGTGTCAAGGAGGTCGGATTAGATCAAGAGAGGGAGGAAATGGACCCCGTTGGCCATGAAGAAGAGCAACCAAGTGGAGACGCAATGATGGAAGAAGCTCCAGTTGCAGAGGATGTCACAATTAAGACCGTGATGGAATACATGGTCAATTTTCGGGAGCATATTGATTCCCTTGTGAGTGGAATGCGATCCGATATTTCATCATTGCAACGTGAAGTCTCCATGTTGCGTAACGAATTACGTCAACGACATCAAACGAGTTAGGTAATTCATTATCTATGTTTCTTAACATTTACACGTTCTGAACTTTATTTTATTTTCTTTTAACAGATGTGGACAACCAAGCGGTCGCAGAAGATGAAGCTGACGATGAAGATGACGATGATGATGACGATAAAGCTGGCGATGAAGATGATGACGATGATGATGATGATGATGAAGATGATGATCCAAACAAGTATATCGTGTCTGCAACGCCGCCTTCAAGAAAACTTTTAATTTTTGATCTCAATGGTGTCCTTGCCTACATCCCAAGACTGCCGGCAGGTTTTAATTCTATTCTTTTGTATCCATTATTTTAACATATAAGCGTAGAACTTTAATCTCATTTTCTTCATGTTGTAGATGTTGTCCTCAGAAGAGGATTATTTGAATTTATGCAATTTTGTGTCGACAATTTTGTTGTTGCCCTTTGGTCTTCAAAGATGAGGTTAGAACATGTTTGAGGCAATTGAATTACTGTAGTCAAAATCGTTAATATACATTTGAATGTTAACATTCAAACTTGATTACAATCTCAGGCATAACGTCGACCGTGTACTTGAGAAACTACCTGTATTTTCCGACTATTCGTGTGGGTAAGATGAATGTCATTACAGTTTGCTGACTTTTCGTTGTCTATGATTCCTACATATTTATGTTCGACTGTTTGTGAACAGGATCAAAAAAAATGCAAAACATACGATTCTGTTACCTACTGTAAAGATCTCAATGATGTTTGGAACGCGTGTCCAGATTTTAACGAGCTAAATACACTTTTGGTCGATGATTCAGCGGAAAAAATGATTTATAATCCGGTAAGTTGCATTTATGCAATATGTTTTTCCAGTTGAACAGGTGTTCAGACATTGATTATTTTAACAACTTATGTGTTTATATAGAAATACAATTACATATGTCCACATACCTTTGACGCTGCTTCCCATTCGAACGACAAAGCTCTAGGTATGACACAAATTTATTCATGCTTATGCGAATTTAATTTATTGTTAGTAAAATTGCACCTCATTAGTTTGATAATTGAAATTATTTATGTATGTCCTCAGAAAAAGGCGGAAACATACGAGAGTATTTGGAAAATTTGTTGAAGGCCTCTAATGTTCCGGACTTCGTTAGCAACAACCCTTTTTCATCGGATTAATTTTGTTTGTCGGTACATTATTTGAACATTCTTGTGTATTTATATTTTGGTGTGATTATATTGTGTATATACATTTGAGTGTCTATACTTTTTTAATATATTGTAAAGTATCTATCCTTTTTATAAAAGTGTCTATACTTTTTCCACTGTGGAAAACATTAATTTAAGGTTATCTTTTGAGTGAGTTTTAAGATATTAATTTAGTAATTATAGGCGTCTAATGATTTATTTTTTACGTTACGGTATATATTATTATTAAATTAAAAATTCTTAATATTATTTTATAAAATATCAAAATAATCAACTAATTTTTTATGCAAATGAAATTATTAAATTAATATTGTAGGTGGAAAACATGAAACATACTTAAAAAATATTGAAACATAAATTACATATCTTTAAAAAAAGTATCGATCCTTTTTATAAAAAATATGGACACTTTCAACATATTATAATAAAATAGGTAAATTTGCAATATAACCGGTATAAATATACCGGTTTTATGTGCGAATAGGTCTACAACCTATATCGACACTTTTTAATATTGTGTCGGTACTTTATGTCCATATTGGAAGAAAAATGTGTCGATACGATTTAAAAAAGTGTCGACATTTACACATCGGAACCCATAATTATAATGTAATAGATAATTTTGTAATAAAACCGGTATAAATATACCGGTTTTATGCGCGAATAGGTCTACAACCTATATCGACACTTTTTAATATTGTGTCGGTACTTTATGTCCATATTGGAAGAAAAATGTGTCGATACGATTTAAAAAAGTGTCGACATTTACACATCGGAACCCATAATTATAATGTAATAGATAATTTTGTAATATAACCGGTATAAATATACCGGTTTTATGCGCGAACAGGTCTACAACCTATATCAACACTTTTTAATATTGTGTCGGTACTTTATGTCCATATTGGAAGAAAAATGTGTCGATACGATTTAAAAAAGTGTCGACATTTACACATCGGAACCCATAATTATAATGTAATAGATAATTTTGTAATATAACCGATATAAATATACCGGTTTTATGCGCGAATAGGTCTACAACCTATATCGACACTTTATAATATTGTGTCGGTACTTTATGTCCAGATTGGAAGAAAAATGTGTCGATACCATTTAAAAAAGTGTCGGTAATTTTAAGTAACGCGGTTTTTCTTCCTTCATTCAAAATATTTATATGTACATACAATAGGAGTCATGTTGATACTTACGATATATTATATGGAGATCGTTGTCATTCCATTCCGTCTTCGAAAAAATCAGTTGATGTAGGTTGTGTGCTTGTACTCAAACTGAGCTTGACTTGAGGACATGTTAGTTTGTTATGCCCCTCACCGTTGCAGTACCCACATCGCCTAATTTTCTTCTCGACCTTGTTCTTCGGCACTTCTTTTCGCTTGCGTTGTTTTCGTTGAGGGTCACGAACATTGTTTACTACAATGCTCTGGTTGACTGAATGATTCAAACCAAACGAGTTTTCTAATTCGTCTATTAGTTTTTTCATCTCATCTCTTGCGGTTTTGAAAGACTCGTCTGTCTTTGATGCAATGTAGCATAACCTACTTGACATTGAACGTAGAGCAGCGAACCTTGCCATTTGCATCACTTCTGGAGACACATTCAAATCAACATAGTTGGGTGCAGAAGCCTTCGCATCATTAGTCCACCTACTTTGAATCAAAGTCCCGGGCAAATATGTGTAGTCCAATTGCTTCAAAATGTAAAGTTGATGGCGACACGGAAGTCCAACGGTCTCGAATTTTTTGCAGGAGCAAATTAGAGTTTTCGTACGAGAATCAAAACTAATTTCAAATTTCCTATTTTTTTCTGCGTACTTTGACAAAATATAATGTTGACATTCATCTGATAAGGACTTAATCTCTGCCTCAATCCGGTACAATGTCTCCCGTATAAGTTCATCTTGGAACACACGAAAAGATTCGCGGGTAAAAATCGCAGCGGCATGGCTTTCAAGGTCGACCAGTTTTGTGATCTTGAAGGACTTCGTATGGGAACTTAAGTAATCCGCTTTCAACTCGTTCATACGCATTCTACTAATTCCATCTTCAATTGCACGAACAACATCTAAATATGTCTTCTTGTGTTTCAGTGCAATAGCTAGTGAAGCATTCATAGACTCGCACCTTTGTGTTGAGCGAATATTGGCAAAGAAATGACCGGTTAGATATGTTTGTGCCCATAAGTGTCGTGTATTTCCCTTCTCAATCACCCATGGATGCTTTTGGACGTTGAATTCTGAAACAATCGAACGCCATTGAATATCAAATTCCTTGGTTGTCCACCAGGAAGCCATGCATTTTGAGAATGCTGCTGTAAACTTTGGGTCACCAATGTTAGCTTGTGCATTGCGAGAAAGATGCCAAGAACATAATATGTGCTTAGCATAAAGGATAACAGATTTGATAGCCCTCTGCATTGCCCTATCCCCATCGGTTACAACAGAAATAGGTGATTTATTCATCATGGCTTCTAAAAAATTCTGTAGCACCTACTCGAAAGATTGAGACGTCTCGTCAGCGATTATGGCAGTGGCAAACACAATTGTGTTATGGTGATGATTGACACCAACAATAGGCATAATTGGTCGACCATACAAATTATCTTTGTACGTTGTGTCGAACGCAATTACATCACCGAAGCATGTGTAATCCGATCTCGATGTAGAATCCGACCAAATAAGATTATACAATGCCCCCGATTCGTCTACCGAGTATGTCATAAAAAACCCGGGATCATCATGTTTCTTATAATCAAAGTAGGCAATAAGCGCATTCACATCCCCATCGACGATTTCCTTTGCTTTACCTCTTTGAAGTGCATTGTAGAGGTCTTTATGTGTAAATCCAACATTATGATAGCCCCCTGCCTGCTGCGTTAAATAGTTCATTACTTGTGACGTGCCAACACCGACCTCTTTCAATGTTGTTGCCTCATCGATATCAGCCTTACTTACAGCTCTATTAGAACGCATAAATGGTGTCATAGCAGATGTGCACAATGCATGATTATGTTTCTGATCAGACTTACTTATAACCCACTAATCGTTTGTATTTGTTGCTGTAACTACGACTCTAGCCTTACATCCTGTTCTTGTGACTGGCGTATGAGCACGTTGATGATCAACAGTATTGACTTTTGATACTCGAAACCCTTCTTTGGAACAACAAAATTCTTGTGTCTTCACATTCCCTTCCACGTCAAGCCGTGTTGTTCCCTTACGTGCACTAAACCCATGTTCCCGTGCGAATCCCTTGTAAAAGTGCCAAGCTTGATCACGTGAACAGAAGAGCTGACCAACCAATCTGTCAGATTCATCAACATTATGTACTTCATGGCATTCCTCGGTTGGCTTAACATTGTCTACATCAGTATTATCCATGGCAAAAATTTTGTTGTGCAAGTTCAGTGCTCCAGGAGTTGATGGAGATGTAAACAAAGGTTCATTTTGAACATGTTTCTGTCGTGCTGCTTTCAATAGGATGTGGCATTGGTAGTGGTAGTTAAAGGGTGGGTACAACATTAAATTCGCAGTACATATTTAGGTATGTACAATAACTACAAGTATTATCATTAAATTTAGGTATGTACAATAACTACATATTTAGGTATGTTTGTTAACTACATATTTAGGTATATACATCTTTTGAGTGAGTTTTAAGATATTAATTTAGTAATTATAGGCGTCTAATGATTTATTTTTTACGTTACGGTATATATTATTATTAAATTAAAAACAATAAACATATATATTACATATTTATTATTATCTTTGGTTAATGTTGTTAAATTTAAATTCTAAATAATATTTTATAAAATATCAAAACAATCAAATAATTTTTTGTGTAAATGAAATTATTAAATTAATATTGTAGGTGGAAAACATGAAACACTGTTAAAAAAATTGAAACATAAATTACATAACTTTTAAAAAAAGTATCGATCCTTTTTATAAAAAGTATGGACACTTTCAATATAATAGGTAAACATATGATGTAATAGGTAGCCCTTATATAATGTAATAGGTATCGTTTATATAATGTAATAGGTAGTGGTTATATTGTAAAGTGTCTATCCTTTTTATAAAAGTGTCCATACTTTTTTCACTGTGGAAAACATTAATTTAAGGTTATCTTTTGAGTGAGTTTTAAGATATTAATTTAGTAATTATAGGCGTCTAATGATTTATTTTTTACGTTACGATATATATTATTATTAAATTAAAAATTCTAAATATTATTTTATAAAATATCAAAACAATCAAATAATTTTTTGTGCAAATAAAATTATTAAATCAAATAATTCAAATTGAAAATTAAACAACAAATCAATTAAACATTGTTGTGGGTACATTAATTGAACATTGTTATGGGTACATTATTTGGAAAAATAATGTTCCAGACTTTGTTAGAAATAACTCTTTTTCATTGGATTAATTTCGTTTTTGTGGGTACATTATTTGAACATTGTTATATATAAATTTGTTGTGTAAGTATGTTTTGGTTTGATTATATTGTATGTATATTTTCATTCAGTTGAGATGGGTTATGTATAACAAAACAATCTATCTCGCATGTGAGTACTTTATTCCAACCATGTGACAAGTGTGACAACTCCATCAACTCACAACTCAGCTTTGAACTCAATCAATATTGTCTTTTAGCTTGATGGTTCATAAAGCATGTTACTTGAACAGTATGAATCAATTATGCAATTTTCATGTTCAATTTAACACTGCATTTCAAATTCATTTCATATGTAATTGGAGTTTGAATTTAAATTTCAATTTGAGTTTGAATTTCAATATATATTTCGGCTCCACTATAAATATTAGCCCAAGCCAATATGCATGTTATCATTGATTATTCCTAATTTCCATTGTTTTTTTTCCAACGTATAAACGCGAGGGAAATCCCGACCATTTATTTTTTGGTCAACTTTAAAGCGTCAGAAACGTTTCGGGCGTATGATCTGGGTGGTATACAAGAAATGTAACAAATAGCAACTAAAATCATAAGTTGAGTACCACCCAAATATAAGTCTGAAATACTTCCGATGCTCATCAAAATCCAAAGCTCATATGGTGCCAAGCAAAAGGAAATCAAAATCCAAATCTCATATGATGCCAAGCAAAAGGAAATCAAAATCTACAACTTGAGTTTGAACATTGATATGATATGTTCAGTTGTTATCATGTTGGGATTTTCTCGTTTTTGATTGCTTGGATAGTTGTTCTCTTGCTTCTTCAAGTGTTCTTAAGGTTATCCTTTGAGTGAGTTTTAAGATATTAATTTAGTAATTATAGGCGTCTAATGATTTATTTTTTACGTTACGATATATATTATTATTAAATTAAAAATTCTAAATAATATTTTATAAAATATCAAAACAATCAAATAATTTTTTGTGTAAATGAAATTATTAAATTAATATTGTAGGTGGAAAACATGAAACACTGTTAAAAAAATTGAAACATAAATTACATAACTTTTAAAAAAAAGTATCGATCATTTTTATAAAAAGTATGTACACTTTCAATATAATAGGTAAACATATGATGTAATAGGTAGCGCTTATATAATGTAATAGGTATCGTTTATATAATGTAATAGGTAGTGGTTATATTGTAAAGTGTCTATCATTTTTATAAAAGTGTCCATACTTTTTTCACTGTGGAAAACATTAATTTAAGGTTATCTTTTGAGTGAGTTTTAAGATATTAATTTAGTAATTATAGGCATCTAATGATTTATTTTTTTCGTTACGATATATATTATTATTAAATTAAAAATTCTAAATATTATTTTATAAAATATCAAAACAATCAAATATTTTTTTGTGCAAATGAAATTATTAAATTAATATTGTAGGTGGAAAACATGAAACACTATTAAAAAAATTGAAACATAAATTACATAACTTTAAAAGAAGTATCGATCCTTTTTATAAAAAGTATGGACACTTTCAATATAATATAATGTAATAGGTAAATTTGCAATGCTCACTGTGGAAAACATTAATTTAAGGTTATCTTTTGAGTGAGTTTTAAGATATTAATTTAGTAATTATAGGCGTCTAATGATTTATTTTTACGTTACGATATATTATTATTAAATTAAAAATTCTAAATAATATTTTATAAAATATCAAAACAATCAAATAATTTTTTGTGCAAATGAAATTATTAAATTAATATTGTAGGTGGAAAACATGAAACACTATTAAAAAAAATTGAAACATAAATTACATAACTTTAAAAGAAATATCGATCATTTTTATAAAAAGTATGGACACTTTCAATATAATATAATGTAATAGGTAAATTTGCAATGCTATCGGTATAAATATACCGGTTTACTTATAAAATAGGTAAATATAAGCGCTACCTATTACATTATATAAGCGCTACCTAGTATGTTATTGTACTTTATAATATTTCCGGTTAAATAATATAACATAACCGGTCTAAATTTTAACCGGTCACTTGTTTAACCGGTCACGCCGTATATTAGCCGTTTTTTAGGCGCCGCACCGCAGAACTACCCCCTAACACCCTCGTGTAGGACCGACTGAGCCGATAATAATTTTAGTGATGGGTTAAGAAATATTTTTTAATATTAATAATTGATAATAAAAAATTCATTTTAAAAATGAGGCATCTTCATTAAATAAATAAATAATATAAATAAATTTTAATTTCAAAGTGAATATAATAAAATTTTAAGATAAATATTTTTAATAAAATGAATAATTAGTATACAAAAATTTGAATTCGAGGTGACATGTGCCCCTATGCTATGTACATTCATCCGCCGGTGACGATAGCTAAGGATAACTGATAACTTTGAAGTCCATGTGCATGCATGTATTGTGTTTCTATATATTTTCATGCTTTTCGCTTTATAAACAATTTGAGAAACAGCAAGCGTTTCCTACAAAGAAAGGGAAAAAAAAAAGATGGCATGTTACGTCCCATTTCAAGGGCACTGCACCTACCGAAAGCCCACAGTCTCATTCTCACACAACGTTAATCTCAAGAAAACTGATCATCGTTCTTCTTCTTTCAAGGTAATTAGCAACTCTCTTTCTTACTGATTATGACTCATGAGAATTGACTTAATCTAACATATATATGTGTGTGTGTGTATTAATGGTGACTGACAGCCATTTTTGAGCGAACTGCAACAACTTGGTTTTGGTTTGGATGTCCTGAAAGCTGCGGTCAAGAACACTTCATTAAAGTTGCTTGATGCATTTGTAGATTCTGCTTTCGAGTTCGTTGACTGCTCTTCGGACACAGATCAGGTATATGCATATGTGTATAAATCGGAACGTCTATAGGTTTACCTACGTTTGCAAATGTTGGACAGACAAACACTGCTCCAGCTGATGAACTGAGAGAAGCTGCAATTGTCACCAACATCCATGGCGGTATTCCAACTGATTTTCCTCAAGGAGTCTACATAAGAAATGGTTGTTTTTTTCTCTTTTACTCTATTAGACTATTACCTGATTAAATAACTCACCACATGGCATATGCGCTGGCACAGTATGAGATATTAACATATGAGATTGTAATTTATATTTGATCAATGGGTCGAATACCAAACATTAAATTTTTCCATGAAATCAAAGATGAGGTTTTTGGTGATTGTAACGTGAGTCACGTGACATCAGGGTTATCTCTAGCTGTCTTTTAAAATTTTTAAATTATTGTATGTTTTAGATATCTTTTATTAATAATTTATTTTCACCTTCGTTCCTCAACATCAGTTTATTTGTCCGTCCTTACGTGTGATAGATGGTAAATCTCTTTGTTCAAGGTCAATGTTGACATGGTTATACTTGCAGGACCAAACCCAACGTTTGGAGGATTAAAGTCAACCGAGTCTATATTTGGGAAGTCAAGTCCAATATGGGTTGAAGGAGAAGGAATGCTTCACGCTTTGTACTTTAGTAAAGACACTAATTGGAGATGGACTGTTATTTACAGTAACAGATATGTGGAAACCGACACATTCAAGCTTGAAAAACTTCGAAACAAACCCTCTTTTCTTCCTGCCGTCCAAGGGGATGCTCTAGCTGTTTTCTCCTCTCACTTGCTCAATATGGTGGGATTGCTTATCCAGACAAAATTAACTAAGCTTTGGGTTCATAATGAAGTTTAATTTAAGCATGAAATTGATATCCTTATGTCTGTTGGTAATTCTCCAGCTGAGATTCGGAAAACCATTCAAGAATATGAGTAATACCAACGTTTTTGAGCATTCGGGGAGGTTGTACTCCATTGCTGAAAATGACTTGCCTCAAGAGATTGACATCTTAACACTTGAAGCTTTAGGTGATTGGGATGTCAATGGAGCATGGAACCGACCATTTACTTCCCATCCTAAGGTACTTGATCAAAACTACATGAATTTTATTACATATAATAAGATTTTACTCAATTCATTTTGTAAATTACAGAAAGCTCCAGGTACTGGGGAGCTGGTCACCATGGGAATCGCAGCAACTAAACCTTTCGTTGAAATGGGAGTAATTTCAGCTGATGGGAAGAGATTACTTCACAAGTTGGATCTTAAACTCGATAGATGCCCACTTTGCCATGAACTTGGAGTTACAAAGAGGTGAAATTTAGTGTTTTCTTATGTGTAGTTTTGAAACTGTCAGCTGCTTAATCAAAGAAATTAATATTCCGAGGGGGTCTTGTTTTAATTTGCAGGTATAATGTGTTCTTGGATTGCCCAATAACTGTAGACGTGAATAGACTCATCCATGGTGGCCAGTGAGTTCCTAATTCCTATTCTTCGGTTCTTTATCAGAATGTATCCCTTCTTTCCATAACAAAAAAAAAAACGTTTACGCAGGTTAATAAAATATGAAAGTGAAGGATATGCAAGAATTGGTATAATGCCTCGTTATGGAGAGGTAGATTCAATCCGGTGGTTTGAAGTGAAACCAAATTGCACATTTCACATTATCAATTGCTTTGAGGATGATGATGAGGTAACTTAATCACCTAAATTATCTACCATGAATTATGTGGCTATTTTAAATTTGAGAGAGCTATATATATATAGGTTGTTGTATGGGGGTCTAGAGCTCTTGCATCAGTCATACCAGGACCTCAACCGGGTTCAAAGCAATTTGAGTGGTTTCCAGCAAAATTTAAACCTGGTAAACCGATGGAAGATGCCATTTCAGAAGACCAGTTATTGTTTCATCGTCCATATGAATGGAGACTGAATATGCGAACCGGAGATGTGATGGAGAGATTTCTGATAGAACCAGATCATTTCCCCATGGAATTTCCTATGATTAATGATGCTTTTGTAGGTGTCAAAAACAAGTACTGTTACACCCAAGTATGTAATTTGGACCCAAGCTCCGCCTCAGGTAGCAGGAAAAACATAAGCCCCCTTAACTTCAACTTGTTGCCATATTAAAAAAAAAAATGAAAACATGGTCTTTCTTTTCATGTGGTTATTTCAGGCATGGGGAGATTTGGGGGACTTGCCAAGCTATACTTTGGAGAGCAAAACACAGGGGTTTCTCTGGTAATCAATACAGGTTTCTCATGCATTTCTTTTTATCTTGAATGAATTTACAATCCCCAACTCAATATGTGAAACTATAGGGTGGGAACCAAGTAGAAGGATCAATCAAAGTAGAATATCACATGTTTGAGAAGAACACATATTGTAGCGGAGCTGCCTTTGTTCCTAAAGAAGGTGGCGTTGAAGAAGATGATGGTTGGATTATCACATTTGTTCACCACCAAGTTACTAATGTATCTCAAGTAAGTCGAACCAAGTGTTATTGTTTTGATAATTCAGGAAATGAGGGGTTCATCTGATCTGATCTCTGTATCTGCTTGATTTCCTTGGATTAATTTATACAGGCTTATATAATTGACGCCAAGAACTTCCTCAATGAACCAGTTGCTAAAATCACACTACCATGCAGAGTTCCGGATGGTTTTCATGGAGCTTTCATGCCAATCCAACTGCAAAACAGAATCACAAAAATGGTTCCTGAAATCTGATGAAACTGTCGCAGCTTTAGAAGTATCTACCCGATGGGAAACTTAGTTTTTTGGTTGTATTTGTTCGTCAGTTTTTCGTAATATTAATGTTCTTGAACGATATTGAGGCCTCAAACATGGAACATCCAATGACCTCCCTCAGCTAAGGGTCTGAGGAATCAAACACATTTTCAACATGATTGTTTCACAGAAATGAAAATCTAGCTTTTTCCGTCGATCCAAAAAAATGCCTCTCAGAAATATGCTATATTTTTACAACAATTCAACATATGTCGGATCCCATCCATCCACATCTGTTTGTCACTTCTACTCCTGCACTCAAATTCGATTATCCTCTCTGCAGTTTTAATCCCAAAATAAGCTCTCCGCTCATCATTGTATTCTTTCTCCCTTCTTGGCCATGCCAGGATGCCATCATGAACTCCCACGATCACACCTGAAAAAGCACAGCCCAAACTCTGTTAACACAGCAGGCTTAAATTAATAAGAAAATTGATTAATCTCGAGTATGAGCCGATGATGCATAGCTTACACTTCTTTTTTGTGTACGTGCCTCCCATGTGTTTGTTTTTCAGTAAAAGATTATAACCTCTCTCAGATAACAAGCTCAAAATAATATGCATTTAGAGTATGTAAGCTAAACAAAATCTAAATAATCAAAGTGCAAGTACTTGGATTTCATACCTGCCAGTTAGAGTTTATATAGAAAGAAACTTGCTTCCAATGTAAAGCTCCTGTAATCAACATAAATTCGGTAATGAGATGTAATATTTTGTAACTGAGTGATAAAGATTGAAGATTTGATGTATCTGACTAATAAGACTGGGGAAAATGTAACTTTCCTTGTACGCTTGAGTAGTTCTCCCCCGGTTGCAACAAAGTTCAATGCTGTTGAGATATTCGATCCGTTACCATCTTCACTCAAAGAAAAAGTACCAGTCTTTTGCAGCCTTGCCCTTAAGGCGGCAGCTCCTCGCAAGGCTGCATTAAATCGTATATGATACTATTAATGTTATGATCGTGAAACTGATCGACAAATTCATCCGATTATCATGCTTCAGCTATTCCCTATTAGCTGTTGCTGTCCAACTATATTAATGGTTCCTTTCAGCCATGGCAAATGACCAGTTAACGGAAAAGGTAATAGAGACATGCAAATTTCCGATTCGGATGAAGGAATTTTAGAAGCAGTTTGATCGACCTGTCGCAGCTCCGGCTGTTAGGGTCATTATATCACCACTGGTTCGTGCAGTCATTGCAGAGTTTACCACTGTCAAGATTTGGTCATGATCAGCACCCATGTCCTCTGCAATCTCAATGCAGTGCGAAGCAACAAGAGTGGCCGCAGATGCAATAGCATTCGATACTTTAGACGACGTCTTAAGACAAGTAGTTTCCATTTCTTGAACCATCGCACTAGAGGCCGTAAGTGCTGCAACGGCAGCTTCTTCCTCTCTCTGATCCTTCAACCATTTCCCCATTGTTCTCCCTCTTACAATGCTCTTGTATATCTTCACATTGGAAACAAAACCAATCATGGTAAGTATATATGATGACACATTGATCATACTAAGCAAATTCTTTGAAGAAAGGAAGGCAAAAACGATATATTATTAAAAGCATAGGATTCTTTGACAACATATTGGATAAAGAAAAGAAGGGATCATAATTCTTACGGATTGCCTTGAAGCAGTGGTGATTGAATGATCTGTTTGGATATTTCCAACAGAAGAAGCCGATGAAGCCTTGTCGTCGTCATCAATGGCATTGGAAGGTGGTATATGCGTCTTGGAAAGTGCTTTGGAGAGTTCCATAGCAGACAGACTCCATGATCTGGCAAGATAGTCCATTGATTCTGTTGGAGTTTCAGGAAGCGGGCAAGACGATTGTAACCACCTTGGAGAACCATTCTCCTCTATATTTTCAAGCTTCTTTGACGAGCTTTTTAGATTGCATGAACTCCCCAACACCAAAACAGCCCATGTTAGCACCCTGATTTCTTCATGAAACATCAAAACTTTATAGTGCTAATAATAGTAGTAAAATCCCTTACTTTCTAATTTGTCGACCTCTTCGCTTGGATTCCAACAAACACAGCAAGAAGAAGCCAAGGAAGATAAAGAAACAGTTTGACATTTACCATTGGTAGTGAATCTGAAATGCATGGTTTTCCTTTATTGGGAAGAAGAAGAAGAAAAAAAGTGGAGGGGGTCGATATATTCAATAGTGATGCAGGGGGATCTGAGACAGATGATGCTGAGCTGTCAGATTGCACGTTGATGGCGCTGAGATACCATGAGTTGGCAGATCAGCGCAAAGGCGGGAATTGATTGTGACATGTTCCTTATTGGGGTCGTTTTGAGTATGTTTCAGTCTTTTGGCCATAACTTTGGCTACAGGTGTCAGAATCGCGCATAAGACCCCAATCCGGAAAGCTCTTTTCGACGCGCACGCTCTCCACATTGAGCTACGCTCCATGTGGCCTTTTTTTCAACCTCAAATTCTGCCGTTTTCCCCTCCGAATCACTAGATTTAGTTATTTTTTACTATTTATGGTAATATTTCGATTGTTAATTAGGAAGTCAATTTAAATCCGATTTAGACCGGATTTTTGGGAGATTGCTTATTTTATTTCGAATTTCAATTTAGAGTGATTTTCGGGATTTTGCTATTTTTGGCAAAATTCGAATAAATACGATTTTTGCTATTTTTGGCAAAATTCGAATAAAGACGATTTTTTAGCTATAACAGTCCGGCTTGTGGACTGCTTTTGACAGTTATTGATTTTATAATATTTTATTAAACCCTAGAGACTTTTTTTTTCTCTGGTTTTTGGGCGAATTTTCTCTTGTGAATCGTCTGTCGGAGCTAGCCTACAGGATAATCACTATTCTGTCTGGCGTCAGTTGGTATCAGAGCTTCAACATCTTCTTGGGAAATTTCACCAGTTTCAATGGCTGGAGGTCGTGGTCGTGGTCGTCGTGAGCAGGTTCCGAATGAGGAAGCCCAACGCCGTGATCGCAGCGTTCAGGATGTGATGATTGCGGATTTGCAGAGGCAAGTCGCAGAATTAACCCAGCGCCTAGCGGCGCAGGATTTAGAGGATCGTGAGGCCTCTGATCACGATACAAATTCCACTTTCGAAAACCCATATCACAATCGCGCAGGATTCCGGGGCGCAGGATTCCGGGAGCACCGTGGTCGGGAGGAGCGTCATGGAGACCTCGGTTTTCGGGTCGATCTCCCTGAGTTTTCTGGTACATTACAGGCCGAGGGATTCGTGGATTGGATTAATGAAGTGGAGCGTATTTTTGAATATAAGGAAGTCCCCGATCGTGTGAAAGTGAAACTGATCGCCATCAAACTCAAGGGCAGAGCATCTGCGTGGTGGGAACAGTTACGACGTTCACGAGAAAGACAGGGCAAAGCCAAGATCACTGATTGGGAGAAGATGAAAAAGAAGATGAAGGGCCACTTCCTTCCCTTCGGCTACACGCAAACCTTATTTCAGCGACTTCATGCGTTGAGGCAGGGCGCGCGATCAGTCGATGATTACACGGAGGAGTTTTACCAATTGGTCGCCCGGAACGATTTATCTGAGACGGAGGAGCAGATGGTGGCGCGATATTTGGGGGGTTTACGCCAGCCCTTGCAAGATGTCCTCAGCCTTCATTCATTGTGGAGTGTTTCGGAAGCATACCAGCGTGCACTTGCTGTTGAAAAACAGCAAAACAGGAGACCAGTGATCAGGAGCGATCACAACAGTCGACCAGTTCGCCCTCAAGAGTCCCGTCCTGCTCAGCAGCCACCGCAGGGTAATTCTAACCCTACTATTAGATGTTTTCGTTGTGGTGAACAAGGGCATAGGGCGACTGATTGCAGGAAGCCTGCTAGTCAAAAGGGCAAAAATTTGTTGATTGAGGAAAACGTGGAAGACGAGAATGAGGAGATTGGCGAACCCGTGTATGACGATGATGAGACTGATGATGTGCTATATGGAGATGGTCATGAGACTCTGGTCGTTCGCAAGAGTCTACTTACCCCCAAGGGCGATTCAGGGGACGATTGGTTGAGAACCAATATTTTCCACACGACTTGCACAGTTGCAGATAAAGTCTGCAAAATGATCATTGACAGCGGCAGTTGTGAGAATGTAGTGTCCGAGGAGGTTGTCCAGAAATTGCAGTTGAAGACGGACCGTCATCCTAAGCCATACAAGTTGTCATGGCTAAATAAAGACAGTGAGGTAACAGTTGATAGGCGATGCCTGGTGTCTTTTTCAATTGGTAGAAAATATTTTGATAATGCCTGGTGTGATGTTGTGTCTATGGATGCGTGTCATATATTGTTGGGTCGACCTTGGCAGTATGATCGCAGTGTCATTCATGATGGACGGAAGAATACATATTCCCTTAGCATCAAGGGAAAAAAGATTGTGTTGGCACCCCGGCGGGAAGGACTTACTCCTACCCCAGTAACCCATAATACTAATCTGCTTTCTATGTCCAGGTTTTTAGATGAGATTGAGCATGGCGACGTGGTCTATGCCTTGCTACCTTGCGAGAACAATGCAGTAGACGTGGATACAGATTTACCAGTAGAGGTGCAGCGGTTGCTAGCAGAATTCTCTAACTTGATGCCAGAGGATCTTCCTCCTGGACTACCACCTATGAGGGATATTCAGCATCAAATTGACCTTGTTCCTGGGTCAAGTTTGCCAAATCGACCAGCATATCGCCTCAGTCCCAAGGAGGCCGAAGAGTTGCAGCGACAGGTGGAAGAGTTGTTGGAGAGGGGCTATATCCGAGAGAGTATGAGCCCATGTGCAGTCCCTGCTCTGTTAGTGCCAAAGAAAGATGGTTCTTGGCGTATGTGTGTTGACAGCCGAGCGATCAACAGAATTACAGTGAAGTACCGGTTTCCAATTCCCCGTCTAGATGATATGTTGGATCAGCTATCTGGTTCTAAGATCTTCTCAAAAATTGACCTTAAGAGCGGCTACCACCAAATCAGAATAAGGCCTGGAGATGAGTGGAAGACGGCGTTTAAAACGCCACAAGGGTTGTATGAGTGGATGGTCATGCCTTTTGGGTTATCCAATGCGCCCAGTACATTCATGAGATTTATGCATCAGGTCTTGCGGCCTTTTATGGGGAAATTTGTTGTAGTTTACTTCGATGATATCCTCGTTTATAGTCCGACATGGACTTCACACTTCGATCACCTCCGTGCTGTTTTTGAGATGCTGAAAACGGAGTGCTTGTTTGTCAATCAAAAGAAGTGTTCTTTCTTCACTACTTCTGTGACTTTTCTTGGTTTTGTTGTGTCTACTGATGGTGTTCATGCAGATCAGTCAAAAATAGATGCAGTCTTGGAGTGGCCCAGACCAAGAACATTACATGACATCCGAAGTTTCCATGGCTTGGCGTCTTTTTACCGTCGATTCATTAGAAATTTCAGTACTCTGATCACCCCTATCACAGAGTGCCTCAAGGGGCGTGATTTCCAGTGGTCTGAGGAGGCAGAGGCCAGTTTTCAACTGGTCAAGCAGAAGATGACCGAGGCTCCAGTTTTGGCACTTCCAGATTTTGACAAAGTGTTCGAGGTAAATTGTGATGCATCTGGCGTTGGCATTGGTGGTGTTCTGAGTCAGGCAGGTCGTCCGGTTGCTTTTTTCAGTGAGAAGCTATCGGGATCAAAGAAAAATTATTCCACTTATGATCTGGAGTTCTATGCCATAGTTCAGTCCCTGAAGCATTGGCGTCACTACCTAGTACAGAAGGAGTTTATTCTGTTTACCGATCATGAGGCCTTGAAGTACATCAATGGCCAACACAAGCTGAGTAGACGTCATGCCAAGTGGGTAGCATACTTGCAAGAATTCACTTTTACGCTGAGGCACCAAGCAGGGAGTTTGAACCGCGTCGCAGATGCCCTGAGCCGTCGTACCTTACTTCTCACCACCATGAGTACTAAAGTTGCAGGATTTGAGACGTTCACAGATATGTATGCAGCTGATCCTTCCTTTGGAAGGATATTTCAGGAGGTAACTGAGGGTCACCGTCATGATTTTGTTTTGCATAATGGGTATCTGTTTCGTGGATTACAATTGTGCATTCCAGATTGTTCATTGAGGCAGCAAATTATAAGTGAACTCCATAATGAGGGACACTTTGGCCGAGATAAGACATTGGCCCTTATCTCTTCTGAATTTTATTGGCCCAAGTTGACTAGTGATGTGGCCCATTATGTGGACCGTTGTTATGTGTGCCAGCGATCTAAGGGAGTTCTCACCAATGCGGGATTGTACACTCCCTTACCTGTTCCTGAAGCTCCTTGGTTCGATGTCAGCATGGATTTTGTACTAGGCTTACCCCGCACCCAAAGGGCCTCTGATTCTATCTTTGTTGTGGTTGACAGGTTTTCCAAGATGGCTCATTTTGTAGCTTGCAGAAAGACTATGGATGCTGACCGGATTGCCCATCTCTATTTCAAGGAGATTGTGCGTTTACATGGTGTTCCTCGATCCATCACTTCAGATCGTGATACTAAGTTCATCAGTCATTTCTGGAAGAGCCTGTGGGGGAAACTGGGAACGCAGTTGAATTTCAGTAGCGCCTACCACCCCCAGACGGATGGCCAGACTGAGGTGGTGAACCGAAGTTTGGGAAACCTTTTAAGGTGTTTGGCAGGAACGAAGCCGAAGCAGTGGGATTTGGCATTGCCTCAGGCAGAATTTGCCTACAACAGATCAAAAAACAGAACCACAGGTTTAAGCCCATTTGAGATTGTCTATGGTCAGAACCCATCCGGGGTGTTGGACTTAGCCCCTATTCCACGTATAGGACGTTTCAGTCCTAAAGCAGATGAGATGGCAAAGTATCTTCGGGGTATCCATGAGCAGGTGAAACAGACCATTCATGAGAGCAATACCAAGTACAAGACTCGGGTCGACAATCATCGTCGTCAGGTACTTTTTGATGTTGGTGATTTTGTTTGGGCTGTATTAACTCGTGATCGTTTTCCTGTTGGTGAGTATAATAAGCTTAAGGATCGGAAGATTGGACCTTGTGAGGTCGTACAGAAGATCAATGATAATGCTTACAGGTTGCGACTTCCCAGTCACTTGAAGACTTCTGATGTCTTTAATGTGAAGCACCTGAGTCATTGTTTTGTGGATCCTGATGACACTACTCTGAACTCGAGGACGAGTTCTTTCCAACCCGGGGCGACTGATGCAGGGGGATCTGAGACAGATGATGCTGAGCTGTCAGATTGCACGTTGATGGCGCTGAGATACCATGAGTTGGCAGATCAGCGCAAAGGCGGGAATTGATTGTGACATGTTCCTTATTGGGGTCGTTTTGAGTATGTTTCAGTCTTTTGGCCATAACTTTGGCTACAGGTGTCAGAATCGCGCATAAGACCCCAATCCGGAAAGCTCTTTTCGACGCGCACGCTCTCCACATTGAGCTACGCTCCATGTGGCCTTTTTTTCAACCTCAAATTCTGCCGTTTTCCCCTCCGAATCACTAGATTTAGTTATTTTTTACTATTTATGGTAATATTTCGATTGTTAATTAGGAAGTCAATTTAAATCCGATTTAGACCGGATTTTTGGGAGATTGCTTATTTTATTTCGAATTTCAATTTAGAGTGATTTTCGGGATTTTGCTATTTTTGGCAAAATTCGAATAAATACGATTTTTGCTATTTTTGGCAAAATTCGAATAAAGACGATTTTTTTAGCTATAACAGTCCGGCTTGTGGACTGCTTTTGACAGTTATTGATTTTATAATATTTTATTAAACCCTAGAGACTTTTTTTTTCTCTGGTTTTTGGGCGAATTTTCTCTTGTGAATCGTCTGTCGGAGCTAGCCTACAGGATAATCACTATTCTGTCTGGCGTCAAATAGTACTGGAATCTGGAAAGGATCCCCCATTAAAGGCACTTCATCTTTGTCCACAGCTTCCTATATTTCAGCTTTACATATTATAAAAGAGTAAAGGAAATTTTTTCATCGAGCGTCATTATTACACGAGTTCTCTTTTGTCACCATTACCAGTGGCCCAGGCTAGTGCCGAGGGCCCTCTCTTTCACGCCCATTGTATATAAATATCCATCGGGTTATAACCCAACGCTGCACAGAAACATATTTCTAGAAGCAAACAGAGCATGGCCCAAATATTTGATTTGTCACCGAAAATAGAAAAGCAGATGAAGCACTCTAGCTTTACGGGCTCTATGGGGCCATCCATACCTAAAGCATTAGTACACGTACTGATAAAGTTTATTTGTAATGGTTTTAATTAGGGGTGAGCATTCGATCGAGTTGAATAATTTTTTTTAAGTTATTCGAATTGACGAGTCGTATTTTACAACTTAAACTTAACTTGATTTTTTTTAGTTGAGTAAAGTTTAAGAAATTTGAGTCGAGTTATTCGAGTTTCTATGTTAATTTTATTGTAATTATTTATAGTATTATGGTAAGAATTTGTTCTAATTTTTCAACTTTATCTAACGATATATATATCATATTCTTTTTACATTATAATGTTATTTAATATGTCAAATACAATCTAAAATCATAAAATATATTCATAATATTATATTTTTCTTTATTTTGAGGGTAAAATTTTGATGAGAGTATAAAAAGAGTAAAGGAATCGATGGGAAGAAAGAATTTGCAAATAATTACAGCCAAAAGATCAAATTGAGTAAATTACAATGTTAAGGGTCTAAATAAAAAAGAGAGTACATTTTTAGTAAAAAAACACATAAGAATTGAAGTTACATAAGTATTCTATGGTGATTTATGAGCATGTGGTTCAAATTTGGTAAAAAAAAAGGGACTTAAAATAAAGGATAAATTAAAGAAATAAGGAAATTATGAAAAAACTGAAAATATAAAAATTAAGTTAAAAATAGTCTAAAAATGGTGGAGGAATTGAAAGAATAACGGGACTAAATCGTAAAACTATCAAAATACGTAGTCAAAACTTTTGATTTTTCGAGTAACTTGAAATTTTCAAATTTTCAAATTTCAATTTGACTCAAACTCGAAAACTGAATTTATAATTCAAGTTGACTCGAGTAATTCGACTAAATAACTCGAAATTGAGAAGAAGAAAATTCAATTTTTCGAACATAGTAGAGTTTTGATCACCCCTATTTTTAACTTTCCCTTTGTGTTAGAAATTGTTAAGGAAACCATGTATTGTATGTATCCCATTAATATTTGTGTGGTCGGAATCAAAAATATTTTGGACCGGATCATCGGAAAGTTATGTATTTTTTAACAAGGATCTGACAAGATCACAAGAACTTGTTTTTGTGCACGGCAGGAAACAGTCCATGTGAAGTTCCGCTATTCGTGGAGTAATGAATAGGAATACCGGTCAGACAATTTTCTTTCCCGACATTGCTAATTGGAGTATTATATTCAAGGGAATAGCGTATTTGGAAATGGTCTAATCTCATCCATTTTATAATGTCTTGGTTTACATAAACACGTGTATGATTCATTATAAACTATTCAAAAAATTATATAAACATAACTAATTTCCCCCCTCCCATTCCCATACCTGCCTCATCAATGTCCAAGATCCATAACCCCAATTGGACATTTAAAAAATATCTTCAAATCACTTCAGCATCAGTGCTACTGGTCAATTAAACTCAAAGCAAATGAAGTACCGACATTGCTTGACTGATACTTGTTCCAGGCAGCAAATCCTGAAAAAATTACCAGGAGACACAGGTAAAATCATACAAGGCAGTAAATAGCGAGGTGTTTCAACGTGTGGGATTATTACCCAGCATGATACCGTGTTTCACAACTGAATATGGTTTGGAAAATGTTAAAGCAGCCAACTTGATCTTCATGTGGTCAGCTTCCAATCAGTTCTCTCCCATTGTTGGTGCTTTCCTTGCCGATTCTTATGTGGGAAGGTACCTGATGATAGGATTCGGATCCATTTTCAGCTTCCTCGTAATCCTTTCTTTCACCATTTTTGTTAATTACCTCAACTTTCTGCATTCTAGATGCTGTAATTATTTAGGTAATTTCTATTTTCGAACAGCTTTGTTTGTTGGGTGTATTATATAATATATGATTGAGATGTTGGATTAGAATCCATAATTATGGGCACATATTTATAATGTATATTGTTATCATAAAATATGACATAAATTAAGTGACCAATTATGTTATAATAATGTATTGGAAGTGTCATAGAAAACACTATTAAAGTTGTATTTATAACTTGATGAGGGGCAGAGTTATAAGAACAAACAATTCATAAATCAAGTATATAAAGGGGTTATGGTCCCCAAGAAATAGTCACTGTCGTATTTACTCTTATACCCGCCATAGAGTTTATATTTAAGGGAACTCTATCTTCTTAGAAGATCACAATTAAATATATACTCAAGGATTTCAACCTATTGATTAGTTCAGGTACGGTTCCGCATCTAATATTTTATTCTAGATGATTTGACATGATTAGATCCTGGAAAAAAATTATATTTATTTATGGTTTTGTTCTAACATGAGATCCAATATATTATTATCTATTATGAATATATATAGATTAATTACTTAACCTTTTATGTGCAGGGAATGTTTATTTTATGGTTAACAGCCATGTTTACACAAGCAAGGCCTCATCGTGACAATTTCAGTAGCAGCCGCGAATCCCCCACAACACCCCAACTTCTGCTCTTATATTCTTCATTAGCACTAATCTCTATCGGAGGCGGTGGCATAAAGTCATCTTCCTTAGGGTTTGGTGCTGATCAGCTCACCAAGAGAAACAATGTGGCAGATGCAAGAACCTTGGAGAGCTACTTCAGTTGGTACTATGTTTTTGTCCAATGTTCGGCTCTAATTGCGTTAACCTGCATCGTTTATGTTCAAGATAAGTTAGGATGGATAATAGGATTCGGGGTTCCTGCCATTTTAATGCTCATTTCATGTCTTTTCTTCTTCATGGAATCGTCATTGTATCTCAAGTTGAAAGCCGGGAAAAGCTTGTTGACTGGTTTCGCCCAAGTTCTATCGGCCTCCTTTCGGAACCGACACATCGACTCGAATGGAGTCCGGTTTTTCAGAAAAGGTTCGGTGCTTCAAGTACCGAGTGAAAATTTGAGGTTTCTGAATAAAACTTGTGTGATAAATGACCCTCAACAGGATTTAACCTCGGATGGAAATGCTTCAATGGAGTCTTTGTACAATAGATCAGGTAGAAGAGCTGAAAGCATTGATCAGAGTGATTCCAATCTGGTCTACTGGAATCATCACCGCCACGACATATTCTTTGGATTCTTTTGTAGTAATTCAAGCAGGTACCATGGACCGACATATAACTCCGAATTTCGAAGTTCCTGCAGGTTCATTTGGTGTGTTTATGATAATCACATTTATAATAGCGATTGCATTGTATGATCGGATAGCTTTTCCTTCAGCATCAAAACTTAAAGGTAAACTGGTTCGTCTTAGTCTCAAACAAAGAATGGGGGATCAGACTTGTTTGGTCATGTGGATCCATGGTATCATTAGCGACCGTGGAGTATATTTATCGGGAAGTCGCAATCCGGGACTGCTTTCAGATAAACCGTATTGCAAATGCCTGCACTATGGATTCTGCCATATTGTATACTGGGTGGCTTGGCTTCGGTTTTCAGTGGAATTGGACAGGCGGAATTCTTTTACTCTGAATTACCTAAAACCATGTAGCGTGTTGCAGACAATCTTCAATCATTAGGAGCATCTGCAGGAAGTGTGGCGGCAAGTTTTGTAACGAGTGCAGTTGATGATGTAACTAAAAGAAGAGGGGAAAGCTGGATTTCGAGCAATATTAACAAGGGTCATTACGATTACTATTATTGGCTTCTGGCTGTGCCTTAAGTGTTGTTAATTTTATCTATTTTTTAGGTTGCAGAAAGGCTTATGGTCCTTGCCAAGGAGAAAAGACTCGGGATCGGGCATCTGCAAAACAAGATCGTGAGACAATACATGATTAGTTACCTGGAATGGAATAGATGTAAATGACAGCTAAAAACTTGCTGCCGCTATATTCAAATACGATAGTCTTATTTCACTATTAAAAAAAACAATAGATGTGAAACATTGGTATCGTTTTTGAATTATATGTTTAACAAGACAGAAGATTTAGAAGGTTCGGAAGCCAAAACCAAAGAAAATCCGATGGAAACTGCTTCTATGAGATGTTCACGAAATAATTGAATCTAAAATTTTATATTATTACATAAATTAATTTTAAAAATAATACTAATTATATTTTTAAATAAAAGTTTGTTAATAATATCTGTATATCATTTCAAACGCAATTGGTTGAACTCAAAATCTTTAATAAAAATAACACTTACTTTTATCATTGAAACTATGTCAATTTTCAAAGGGTAGTATAATTTACTATAAATATAGATTAACTAACCCAGCGTAAATTCTCATTAATGGATAGATGTCATATTATAATCATATCTGGTCACGGTTTACACAAAGGAAGAACAATTTTCATTGAAGAAAAAAAATCGAGGATGATTGATTGCTTGTTCAATTTCTCATTAGATTCGCATTTTGGCATTGGCTTGAAATCAACATACATACATACATACATGGATAATTGGCTACGGTTACAGATTTATAGTCAGAATCTTAAGATTAATATATGTTATAGTTTTTAACCACCAATATCCGGTCTAATCCAAATTGAATATTGCATAAATCCGTTATAGGGACGACACTCCCAACCCAATTTAATGTAAGATATAACATAATTAAATGTAGTAGATTAGTTTTCATATTATAGGACTTTCTCTTCAAGGTATGAACATCAAAGGGTATATGTCGTTCTGCTAACGAATGTAATCAGAGATCAATCTATTATCATAGCCCAGGGGGTTTGAAAAATGGAGCCAAACCAAAAATACCTTCCACGTCAACAGGAACTTGAAGAGCAGTTTTAAGGACCTCTGGAGTTGTGGTCTTCCCTTTCCAAGTATTGAACCATGGGCCTCCTCCCACTTCTAGTGCTGCCATGTCACTTGTAACATCCAAGATTAGCTGCATATTGAAAAGATTACATGTGTTAGTATATTGATTTCAATGAAAATCTATTTAAAGAACCTTCCGAAGACTGATAGCAATATAAGCATCGACGGTAGCAACCAAAGCTATAGGATAGAACAAAAGTAAATACCAACAGAATCCTTAAAAACAGAGAACTATTGGATCACAGAACCTCGTGTTTATATGAACAGCTAAGTGCATAACTGCCAAGAAAGTAACAAACCATACCTTCCCCTTAGTGCCATCATGGTTTTTTTCCCAGATCTTCAAACTTAGATTACCAAAACAAGTGTCTTTACAAGCAGGAGCAAGGCCGGCCTCTTTTGTTGGAGCACGCAGTGTTGTACCCAGATCATCTGTTGTTGCCTCTAACTCAACCTGCTCAGAAGTAGGAACCAAATACATTGATAACATTATTAGACAGCACAATAGTTTTACAATCATTTAGACCGTAGCATAATCTATTTGTAAGCTTTAATAATCCACAAGGTCTAAATGTACATAGATATTATATTTGCAAAGTTCAGATTTTTGGTATAAAAACTCTTTACACTAGCAAAATGATGGGAAGGAAATATCACCAACAGCGATAAAATATTACCATCTGTGCCTCGTTCTCCCCAGCAATGTACCAGTAACCCCATTGAGCAATTTCCCAAGATAGAACACCATTCCATGGCACAAACTCATAGAAAACCCCATCATAATGCACTCCAATCTGCAAAAGCAGTAAAAGGTCCGTTCATATGTCAGGTAATAGAATCTAGTAGTTTGAAACAAAGAACATATTTTGTTCAGAATACAAGGCATATGGGATGTGACAATATCCAATTCAATTCTTAAAAAGTTTTATACAGATACCACAATATATGATTAGTGACGCACGAAAAGAAGGATGTGGTTTGAACGAGTTCTGTTGAAACATGATAATATAACAACAAAATAACACTTCAGTTTTTTAGACATAGGAAATAACAACAGACCCACTGAAGCTCGTGCTGCAATAAACAATGGGAACATCCTAAAATATATGTCCAAGATTCCTGTTTGCATAAAAATGACAAGCAGATTTCATAGAAAGGAAACTTAGGTTAAAGTGGAAAAACCAACAGGTCATTTACGATAAAAGAAACCATTGTAAACATGTTTCCCCCCTTCTCCTCCTTTCCTTCCATTCTATAGCTGCTATTTTATTTTCAAGCTACAGCAATCATTAACCGACTCAAGAAATGCAAGGAAAAAATAAAATTTGATAAAACAGAAGTACCAATGCAGCATCTTCAAAGGTCTCTGTTAGGCCAGGCAGTTGCCTCAATCCACCACCAGCAGTCAGTGCAACCTCTCCGCTTGCACCTTCAAAGACATTACATTGAACCTGTAGTAATATGTCAATGATGAATGATCACCATGGTTAATAGAAAAATGGTTAAGCCTGATTCAACGGAAAACCCAATGCAACCAAATGTCTTGCATCAACATGATCAATAGATAGATAAGCATTCAGGGAGGCATGAAAGAACGGAGATTTACCCAAAACCATTTTCTAGGGAAGGCTCCACCCCAGTTTTTTTCCGAGTATGAAGGGGCATCTTGAAACTCAAACATTTCACCATCCCACTCTATCCATCCTGCAACCCAAAGTCATAACTGAGAAAATATTCTCAACAGAAAAAATGGATTTCTTAAGACATTAAATTTCAGTCATGGTGATAGGAGAAGATGGTGAACAACATAGCACACTGAGCAAAGATGAAGACTTAAGAGAAATACGAGGAAAGGAATTCAAAGTTTAATTGACAATAGGAAGGAGACAAGCAAGTGCCTGTTGAAAGTCCACCAGCCATGCAAATTTGCCAGTGGGGTTCAAATATGGGAAAAGCTGCAAGCCAGCCAGCTGTTGATTTCTGCTTGGACCCAACATCACCCCATCCATAGACGGGACGAGTACTGTACTCCCAACGCGCAGTTTTAACAGTGTTTGTATAATGTGTCCTGCAATTAAAATCCAAATCAATTAAAAATGGATTGCTGAAATAACTAATAGGAAGTGAGGCATTTTACTCAAATCAAATTTCGATTAACATAAAAGTCATAAATCACAACATACAGTTTTGAATAAAAATAGTAAATGCAACTTGAAGGAAGAAACACTTCTCTTCTGATGGTATGTTAGTTATGCCTATGATTAAACAAGGGAGAGAACCTGTGACCATGCAGGAGGAATACTTCAACAAGAGAGCATAAATACATCATCAAATATAATTTTTTTTACACTATCTTCTCATGAAGGAATAACACTATGAACTCTTTTAAGATATCAATAGAAGGATATTTCATTTCTTCACACTCTGAAACAAAAGCTTAGTTAACATTCACAGCTAGCTAAATTCTTTACTTTTTCTGTAGAAAGAGCAAAAAATGATGGTAGAGAAAAACTAAGGAGTTAATATAAAATCACGCTTATGAGTTCAATATGAGGAGGCACCTTCCATCATCGCGAATAAAGCCTTGATGCCAAAGTGGGCTAACTTGAAAGCCTTCCAAAACTTTATTATTGAATTCCTACAAGGAACAGCAGGAGAAAATATAAAGTTAACAAAGGGTCAAGATTAACCAACATAAAATATCCCATAGCAGCTGCATTAAGGTTTTCTTTGCAGGGATTTCCTTCAAATAGTAGAACCCAAAAACAGCTTATTGACCTGAGGAGGAACCTCCTTACTGGGAGGTTGTGAGTCTTTGTTGGCTAAAAAAGTATTCCCCAACATTAGCTCATGCCTTCCTATGCAATTAAAAATAGCAATTAGTCATAAAACACTGCCATTTATGCATTTTATCACTGCACCGTTAAGGTATAATCTAAAGAAACAACAAAAATACAGGTGATCATAATAGTAGAGACTAGCTAACAACTAAACTGATACAACTGCATTCAGTTATAAACATGATGCTTGGACGACCAAAGAGTCTAATTAGAGACCAGAATAAACTATATTTGTACAGCCCAAAATTAAAAGTTCAAACAACTGAAAGAATCTCTAAAAACTGAGACAAACCAGATATCACAGAGGTTTCAAATTGCTCAAGTCTAATAAGACTAAAAGATTAAGTGAAAATGATGTATAAAAATGGATGAAAAATCACAATACAATAAAATTCAGAGGGTGAAGTGGATTAACATAAAGTTAAATTTCCTCAGTGAGAAGAAATCGATATATCAACATTCGTTTAGAAAAAATCAAAGCAAATGTCTGAAAACATATTCACTTAAATTGACCCTCTAACTTGCTACGTACATATCCAAAAACAATTATAGGAGGTAACTTCCCAACAATAAATGTGCTAGTTTCTCGGAAAAATGAGATGATAAAACATTCTAGAATGAAGCCAGCAGTGTGTTATTCCTGCAGCAACTATACTAAATAAGATACTTTTAGGTCCAATAGAATGCAGTTTCATTACTATTACTACATAAGTACATAATTAATCACGAACTATGGGTGGCCATAATAAGATCAGATCTTAGATTAAAATCTGATGAAGACACTGAAGGAAAAAACTTACTTCCCCAAAAGTTTTGAGATTCATCAGTGTATTGGCATATATACTTGTCATAAGCACCAAGAATTTGAGCCCCAACCCCTGTAAATCTAGGTCCGTGCAGCAGCATTTCCATTTGTGTCAGTTTCCTCCTAAATGAAGGATTCTCCACCGAGTACATGAAGCAAAAGCTTTGCTTTCGTTCTGGGATTGATACCTTAAAGTACCAACCCTCAAAAAATTGTCGAGTGGTTCCGTCGAAGTGGTATCTGTATTATACAGCTAAAGCTTTTCATCAATCATGTAAAGCACTACAGAGCCTTTGGTTAGTTGATCGCCATTAATGAAAGCCTCAAAGATTCTGTAATTTTCTATATAGCAAAACAATTTCCTATATACTCAATAAAGTTTATATAAAAAAAAGGAACAGTTTAAGCTTTAAAACGCACATACTAAAAATTCTCTTTGAAGTCTTGCGCTTTACTTGTAAATAATTCATTTTGAAACCGATCAATGTTTTCCCCCCTCCTTTTATTGATAATCATAATGAATGAAGTAACAGTAAGGCTAGTCATAACCTTCACTTTTTAATCATTTTAAATGAAATAGAAAAAAAAAGTGCTAACGAAAGCCAAGTCAAACTACTATCTGAATAGAAGATTTACCAAATTTCAACTTAACTTATTCAAATTCATAGAACGCAACTGAACAGAAAGCTACCCGCTGTGAGGAGTTCGAGTGTCTCGACTTGCCGGCGTGGGTACATAAACCGGATTAACGGAGACGGGTCTCTCGGCTGCCCGAGAAGACGTTTCGGTTTTGTTTTCAGCGGCGAAGCTGCATGCAATAATCGGCGAGTTCGATCGAAACCCTAACCTAAGAGGACGGATGCGTCGAGAAGAGAGTCCGCTGAAGGTTGAAGATTGAAAGAATTTAACACGAGAACGACATCCAATACAAAAAGAAGTGAAATGGCAAGGCTCGTTGATAGAGCAAGTTCTTAGCTCCATTGAATATCACAAGAATCTGAAAATCAGAAGAAATAAAATCTGAAACTTTTAATAATAAAAAAAAGGCTTGTATTTTTTAAAATAAATAAAAGGGATGCGATACGTCATTGAATTATGACTTCATTTTGACTTTGATCGCTAAATAAAAAATTAAATTAAAACGCAATCGTCATTGAGATTAATTTTGTAAATATAAAAATTTAAAATTATTATTATTTTAATTAATAATAAGACACGTTATTATTTTCATCATTGATATAATGATCAATGACTTGATTGATTAACTTCCTAACATTAGTGCCTTATTGGAAAAAGAATTGTTTAGTGATCAAAATAAAAACAAGGTCATTGTTAAGTGGCGAATAGGGTAGTTTATCCAAAGAATTAAGTGAAGGAAAGTTGGCGGCGGCGAGAGATTAACCGGCAAATGGCAACTTCTCTCCTAATTATCCGTTTTGTTTATTTTGTATATTATTATAATTAAAATCAAAATATTTTTTATATATTATATATTTTTGGAATTGGAGGGCAACTAAAAAAAAATCAAAATATTTTTATTTTTGCATTAAGTTGATTTTCGGAAAATATTCACCCCCTTATAAGTTCGAATATATTTGTTATATATTTCATACTTTAAGATATATTCTATTCAGATTAATTTTGTCTAATGATTAATTTATCTTAATTTAGATGACATTTAAAAAAAATTAAACTTAAATGTAATTGTTATAATTATAAATAATAGAATATCAGATAATATATGTTATCCTAGTTTCTCTTATTTCTCTCCTTTGTGGTGTGTCTTTCGTATTTTTTCTTTCATCTTTATTGATTGGCGACGACACTAATTTTGATATTGTTACTGACTATATGTATTTTTTATTGTCCTTTTATTTCTATACCGAATCTTTATTTTTCTTTTATTTTTAATTTTCAATAAGTATGCCTTTATGACATGTTTTTGTCTGCCTTTGACATGGTTTCCTAGGTCTTTTGTTACATTTTCGGTCGCTTGATCGTTATTTTCATATATCTTTTTTTAAAGTTGATTCAATATTGACACGATTAATTAAGAGGTACTTATATGTTATCATGTTGATTTTCCCTATTTTAGACCTTCCGATTGAATTTGGATACTTGATTTGCGTTCATTGATAGTTTTTTCATGTCGCTCGATTCTGATTTGTGATTTTGTCGGTGGTTTTTCAATAATTTGGTTCATTTTCGCGTTTTATTTGCCGATATGATCAAATATGTTTACACTTTATCCTCGTTCGAAGTTTTGGTTAGATTTTTTTTATCTTGTCTTGTATAGTTTTTGTGTGATCTTAAGCTACTAATTTTGTGATAATAATTTTAAGAAAAATATCTTACTTATGTGTTTACTTTACAATGATAAAATCTTTATTATAATTTGAAATATTTTCTGTTTTATATAAAAATAGTGACTCCTATAAAAATAAATAAATAAATAATAGAATAGCTTATCAAACAAATATGTATCCTTAATTTTGTTGAAATTAAAATGATTCTTTAAACCAAATATCATATAATTAAGAACTAGACGATGTAAGATTAGACAAACCAAATAATATTGCATCAGATGAACATTAATGATTGTAACGATTCTTCTATAAACGTAATAATATAAATGTTTGTTTTCTATTAAATAATAAAAATGTTACTGATTAGTTTATGGGTCAAATTTACGTCTGCAATCTTCCGGTGCTGACCAGCTTCCAAGCTTCGAGACGGTTCATGGTGACTCGTAGTTGAGAAACCAAGCGATCGAATGAGGGCTTCGAAGCCGAAGCAGCGGCGATTGCATATCGAAAGAGCATGCAAAGTATCAGGACGAAACCCAGTTCAACATCAGCTTCTATGGATCTGACGAACTGAGAAAACAAAGAGAAGAAATTAAATATATCGATGAAAACAATGGAGAAGACGGAGAGAGAGAAAGTGAGCAAGAGGATGATTAGAATGAGAAAGGAAGTCACGAGAAGAACGCAGGCAATGAAGGAGCCATAGAGAAATGCGAGAAGGATCAACTCTAGGTTGGGGAAATAATGATCATTGGCCATGGGACCATAGGTTTGTTGAGATGGTGAAGAAAAGAGCTCAATTTGAAGAAGAGAATGAAGTGAGCTGCACTCATTCTCCAGAATCCAGATACCCTTTTTTTGTGCATGTATCTTGAAGGCATATCAACAACGTAAGGAAAGAATCAAACCGGTAACAGTCTACTGAACATCCCAGAACCATTGCAGCAAACCTCTCTCTCTATGTATATATGATAAGTTAATTCCTGTAACTTTGCTTAGCTAATCGTTAAGACTAAGGGAGATTAATGTGGTAAAAGTTTTATTTACTGCAACCCTTCACCAGCATCGTGCAAAGGTGCAAAAAAGACAGAAGGGGAAAGAAAATTGTATAAAGCGTCGACAGCAGGATTTGAACCTGCGCAGGCAATGCCCAACAGATTTCGAGTCTGTCTCCTTAACCACTCGGACATATCGACATCAGGTTGTCCAGGGGGTAATTCTAAAGTTAATTATTTTATAATTTAACATGTCATTGCGGTATATTTTACCTTCTAAGTTTTGCCACCTTCATAATTTCTAAAGAATCTATTTGCTCCCTTTCATTCGAATGTTTGTACTTGTATCTTCCAAGAATGGAAGTTTACTATTGAAAAAAAAAAGGAAAAATAAGAATGGAACAAACCGTTCACAGTAGTTAAACTAACAAAGATTGCATTCATCTTCTCATATGGAACCATTATAGTTGTTTAATGCAGTCAATGTCGCATTCTGCTCTAAGCCAGTACTAAGAAGTTCAGGGCAATTGTCACACTATCCATTTTGAAATGACATTTTTGCAGCTGAATTCAAAGCTGCATCAAATAAATTATACGAGATATGCAAAAAAAATTGTGCTAAAGGACAGATATGGAGGTAATAGCAATGCGAATAATCAAATTTTGCTCTCAATTGTGCCCCCTAAAGAATAGCTACTAGCTAAAACCAGAATGGGAGCCAAAGTAAAGTTACAGTAAGCATTACGCAAGGATGGTTTCCATTTGGCCATCCTTTCCTCACTAGTCCTATGAAATTCTCTCAACCAAACTCAGCAGGCAATGCAGAAATGGAAAAATAATATACCGGACAAAGGTTTGTTTACACTTGTCTGCAAATTACCAGTTTTTCGTCTTTTAGGTAAGTACATCAGTGATTGGAAATTGTTTGCCACTTGATTTAGGTTTCAGTTGAGATACAATTCTCCTTCAATGACAGTTATAAGCGTCTCTTCGCCATCTTTCCTGCAACAACGAACATGAGAACTCATATAAATCAAACCTTAGGTATAAAACTTTGCAGACATTCAATTAATCATCCCTGCATGTACTGTATATACTTCTTTAAGTCATTAAAAATAAATTTTGAATAAGATCAATAGAAATAGGCTGCTATAATTCGAAAAACCATTATAGGTTGAATCCAGAAAAGTCTGCTTGTCAGGAGGTGGATAATATGAATGCACTAATGCAGGATTCATTGCTCGATGAATCAGCCCAGCAGGGCAGAAGTTTGAGGGGAAAAAAACTGAAACAGGGAATACAGCTAAAAGTCTGGTTTTTCATGATGTTGCTTTGTTTTCCTTTATATTCATTCTTCTCACTTCATCGATGAGTACACTGAACTTGCGTTAATATACAATTGCTTTATTTCCATGTAGCCTTTTAGCAATGTCATTGGTGGAACTTTTTTAGGATGTATTTGATGAAAAGAAACGACACTTACCTTGCCAACCAAAATTAACTCCTTTCACACACGTACTGAGTTTCATGCAAGTGGAGCAATAATGTCCAGATTATTCTTTGTTGACCATTTTTTGGGATAGAAGGAATTAGACGGTTCAACATTAAGCCCCCAAACCATGATTCTTGAGCAGTCCTGCGGTAAGCCTTCCATCTGGCTTTCGTCTTCCACAACTCGTTCAATAAACAAGCTTGCCTGCAAATTCAAATCGATAATGTTAAAATGTTGAAATGAAATCCACCACCAATATGTAGCATTTCAATATAGGTTACAGTGCAAAATACTAATTCAAAGGGTAATTTTTGGAGGACAAAGTCGATTGCTGGCATCCTTTTCTCTCACTGTTACAACCAAAATTGACTTAATTAGCAGATGCAGTAAATGGCAACATTTCTAATATTTATCCAGAAATAACACAGGTATGACCACTGTAGTAAGGTGAAACAATAAGAAACTTAAGGGCAACCAAAGAAGAGCCAATAAATACTAACGAGTAAACCATCTTTGGCTGTGTCAAGCTGTCTTATCAGCTCAAGAGTAGGTCGGTGCCATCGCTTTGGATCCCAGAGTATGGTACTGTTGAAGGCAAACCCTGACATCTCAGCATGGAATCTGCGGAGTCTCCTACTTAATCCATTTAGGTGCCATCCAATGACTTGAGTTCCATTACAAACAGGGCCCTCCAATGTAGCTTTACTTCTGTCTGATGCTTGTTTCGCCACAATCCAAGTCCCAAACCGCCTATAAATAGAGCCCATAATGGAAAAAAAAATGCTGTAGTAGGCACAAATAAAGGGATAATTTAAAGAATACAAGTTGACAGAAAATACAGATATAAAGGAGATACCTAATATGCCTCATTTGTTCAAAGAGATCAAGTGAGTAGATGTTATCTTCATCGGCGAAGTAGACAATTCCATCAAGACGATGAGTCTCAATGTGAGATAGTGCCATGTTTCTTTGGTGAACTCTTCTGTCGTTTATATCGGTCAGATTTTTCTTGCAAACAAGATGCCTATACATTACACTGCTCTTTCTTAGGATGTCGGCTACTTCATCAGACTGAGAGGTCATCTCCACAACTACCCACAATATAGGAGGTTTGACCAGCTTTAATGTGTATGCCAAACGATTTAGATAATAGGCTTGAAGTGATCCAGCATGTGTTGGAGTCACAACTATCAAAAGCTTACGAGTTTCCAGATCTATATCTTGAGGGAGCAACCGATTAGTCAGGGTGTTATCTAAATTCCCTTCTGTCATTTCCTGTCTTTGCACCAATCCCTCTAATGAGAAGTTATTATCAATCCCAGGGCTGTTCAGTGTTGAAGTTACATTCCTTTCTGAATTGTTGTTTGTTTGAAAATTCCCAACAGTCGATACTACCTCGAAAGAGAATGCCTGGTGCTTTGAAATGGGATTCATGTATGAAAAGTCCATGGAAATGAATGGTGTAAATCCAATTAAAAAGCCAACTATGAAACAAATGAAGAAGTGAAAAACAACCCTCCTCCAAACTTGTCCTTTCTGTTTTGATCTGTCAAGGTGCCTATAGGATCTTGGTGAGAAAAGACCGGAAAATAAGGATCGAGAATCCGATAAACTGAAATGAGACACTGGCAATCCAACAGTGGCTGGGGAATTCTGACTACATGATGAAGACTTGGACAAAGGAGAAGGAGCTGAACGTTCAGCCTCTCCGGCGATTAAAGTCCCATGTTGAGGCACGGGAGACAGTGTTCTTCTAATGGATGCCATCAATTTCTGATCTGTTTTACTCCTCAATCAATTAAAAAATCACCACTAAGCAGCCAAATTCATCACAAGCTTGCTTCCTTTACCAATACACCCCTTTAAAACAACAGCATCCAAATACGCAGTATGTTCCCCTAGCTCCATTACACATCCATGAATATATCTTATTTTAAATATCAAATCAATCCTACCAGATACATTCAGCTACGCGAATCCATTTTCAAAAACACAATTCTCCCTCTCACCCAAATGATGCCTGTAAATATATCAAAGACAAAGCAAAGTTCTTGATCTACTACGAACTGTTTAAGCAACTAAAGTAATTTCAAATCAAACATAATAAACCCAAATACCCAATTTACAGGATCAGATTTGACTTAAAAACAATGATATTCCCAAACCAAAATTTGCCAAAACTCCAATCTTACTAAAACGAGCAGCCGATTACCTTGCAACGGAAAATGGGTATTCGATCTTCTTTCCCGAAAGTCGCAGAGGAGAGAGAACCAGCATCATCTTTGATCTCCGAGCTTTTAGTTCAAAAGGCGGCGAACAAAAAACGTCAACAGCATTTTCCAGACCTTCATTTTCCTTGAATAAAGGGTCAAAGCGTAGAGTTAGAAAAGGTCTTAAAAAAACAAAAGATGTTGAAGGAATCTATATAATGGCCTTGCGCTTGCAATAATGTGAGAGACTTTAAAACAGTTCAGAGCACACAGTCGCTTGCGCCCAATCACAAACATTCAGACACAATGAACATGACAACACGATAAGTTGATTTATTATTATTAGTATTGACATTTTTTTAAGGATTACAGACATTTAGATTATGTGTTTATCTATTCTTATAAGTTATAATGTATAATTTGATATCTACGAAAAAGGCACCCAGAGTTGACTTAGGAAACATTGATTTAGTGGTGTTCGATTGAGTCGAGTCAAAAAATTTTAAATTATTTGAATTGATGAGTCGTATTTTACAACTTGGAGATGACTTAAAAAAATTTCAATTCGAGCTTAGTCGAATTTTCGAGTTTGTGTTCAAATTTAATTATCCGCTAATTATTAAAAATTTTGTTAAAAAATTTTTGAGTTGATGATATTATTTGATTTCAATTTAAATGGTGTTTATGACCATATATATATATATACATTCATGTGTTAATTTTTGATAAAAAAAATACAATACATGTATATTTCTTTGATGTGTGATATACATATGTCATATGGATTTGAAGGACTCGACTCAAACTTAAATATTCATCCATTAATTTACTAAAAATTTTGAGTTATTCAAATTGTATTTTACAATTCGATCTGAACTTAAAATTTATTCGAATAGAATCGAATTTATAAAATTATAACTTAAAATCATTTCGAGTCGAATTTTATTCACCAAACATTGAGGATTCAAAGCCAAAATTTACGGCACTTCTTTATTCGCCATCACCGTTTAATAATTTAAGGTTTTTTTTATAAAAAAAATTAACATAATTAATTAGATACTAATGGCATCAAGAATAACAAGGCAATGAGCAACACGTTTTGTCTCTCGACAAACATAAAAGACTCTAAAATTTAGATTGCTCGTCAAAATCAATCGTTCCTATCAACTTAGGCGAATATGTCCCTTTTAACTCCAACAACCAGTTCACGGTGGTCCCGAGCAACAACACCAATTGCCTCCATCCACATTAATACTATTAATTTAAGAGGGGTGAATTAATTGCATTCCAATAAAGAAATGCCATATATGAAGTGATTTTCATTTAAAAAATACAGGTTTGAAGGAAAATTACCAAAAATGAGTTATAACGATAAAAGAAACAAAGACATTCTTGGAGTTGTTCCATCTCTCATATCTTGAAATTTCAATCGATTGTCTAATGAGTCAAATGAGACCATCTTATGCATGATCACGGTGGTAAAATCAAAGTTGTGCTTTTTTTAATGCTTAATTTTAGTATTATATCTCTCAGTTAAACGGTTAACAATCAAATTTAACAGTTTAATGACCTGAATAAAATACAAACTAACAATGGATTTGTGAAGAATTCTTTTTAGTAAGCTCAAACTACAGAAAACATATAATCAAGTCAAGGGCTTCGGATAACCCATCATTGAATTAAATGAATTTTAATATCTCAATAACCTAATTTTGGATAAGCAAATTCTGTGACTACTGATAGAGAGAGAAGTATACTAATGATCACTAGATCTAAGGATGCGTTTGGTTCACGGAATGTAAGATTATTAGTGAGAATGTAAGATTACTAGGGAATAAGATTACTGGGAATGTTGTATTTTGTGTTTGGTTGGCTTAGCATGAATGTAAGAATACCGTGTTTGGTTAAAGGAATAAAAGATTATTGGAATGTATATTTGACCAAATTGTCCTTATTATATATTTGTTTTTTTAACAAGTTGGAAAATATTTATATATTTTCTTTAAAAAATTTAAATTCATAAAATTTATATAAATTTTTTTTACAAAATTGAAAATATAAAAGGTTTAATGAAAGGATAAAATTTTATTTTAACCCCTGAACTTCATATAAAATTTTAATTATAGATTTTTTGTTGTAAATCTAAATAGTTTAAAGATAAATTTGTAATTTAACATTCGTAAACATTTTATTATTCAATGACATAAGAAGGATATTCTTGAAAGAAAAGAAAATTAAGGGCATTTTAGTCCAAAACGCCGGTAATCCAATAATACCTAAGGAAAAAGAGATAATGACATTCCCGATAATATACCCAAAAAAATCTACTATTGGTAATCTCACATTCCCCCATCCAAACACCCCTTAAGCGTTCTTAAAATATTTTTAACTTCAGCATACATAGTAAAACATCAACAGTAAAGTAATTTAATAAAAAATAACAATTATGTTAAGGTAAGTTATTTAATACAAATAATTTATTTTATTAAAACAATTTAATTATGTTAATACAAATAAATTATTTTATTAAAAATAAAAATTAAATTAAATATTTTTAATTTATATTATAAATTAAAAAAATGATTATCCCTTTTTCTCATGGAGCATATTATAGATTAGAAAAGTTTCTTTTAATTCGAGAAAGATTGGGCCACTCTATAAAGGAAAAACTGAGAGCCCAAAATCTCAAAACGTTCCTTCTTCATTAAACCCTAATCTCCTTCTTCTTTTACGGTCGTTCACAGTCGACAATCCATACTCACATCCAAATCTATTTCTCGAAGTCCTCACTCCTCAGCTACTATCTTCTGCAACTATGGCGGCCAACTACGATTACGAGGAGGCTCCAGGCTCCTACGACGATGTGAACCGCCAAGACCTTGGCTACGACCCGAACTTTGTCCCTGACTCCGTTAAGTCGTTCGTCGTCCACCTTTACCGTCACATTCGTGAGAAAAATGTGTACGAGATTCACCAGATGTACGAGAACTCGTTCCAAACGCTCTCCGACCGTCTCTTTAAAGATACTCCGTGGCCCTCCGTCGATGCGGTTTCTCATTATGTAGATAACGACCAAGTATTTTGCCTCCTTTACCGTGAGATGTAGTTTCGCCACCTCTATGCTCGCCTATCCCCCACTCTTAAGCAGAGGATTGATTCTTGGGATAATTATTGTAGCCTCTTTCAGGTAATTACTTTTAATTTGCGTCATTATCTGTGATGTTGTGTCGTGGATTGATTTATTTGTGCTTTGGTTTTCGTTTAGGTGGTGTTGCATAGGGTAGTTAACATGCAGTTACCAAATCAAAGGCCATGGGACATGGTGGATGAATTTGTATACCAATTCCAAAGTTTCTGTCAATACAGGGTGAAAATGAAGAACAAAACTGGGCAAGAAATTGCTCTTCTCCACCAATTTGACCAGGTAATTCAATTTGCCACGAGTATAGTAGATATGGAAGCGTAATTTTTTAAGTAGTTATTGTTATTATTATTGTTATCTTTGTGGGGATTTTAAGTTATTTTCCCCTTTATAGGCATGGAATGTGTATGGGGTGCTCAATTACTTGCAAGCGTTTGTGGAGAAGTCAAATATTATTCAGATATTGGATTTGCCACGATATAGTAGATATGGAAGCGTAATTTTTTAAGTAGTTATTGTTATTATTATGTTATCTTTGTGGGAACAAGGGTTTACATCAGAGTTATAGGAAGTCATATTGCTACTATTTATCATTATGGTTTTGCCAATCTTATGATGCGGAGGTGTGCTTTTGTTTTACTTGTTAATGGCATAAATGTTTCTTCCTTTATTACAGCTTTATTCAACTGTAGTTCTTTTTTAATTTAGCTTAATAATGATATATATAATCTTAATTATAGGTATGTGGAGGCAATTCGAGAATTCAATAAGATTCTCTTGTATATTTACAAGACAAAGCTATATCATCAGAAATCTCCGCAGTATGAGCAAATACTGAAAAAGAATGAACAAATGTATGCCTTGCTGGCAATTTGTCTTGCACTGTGTCCCCAAGCAAAACTTGTTGAGGAGACTGTGAACTCTCAATTGCGAGAGAAGTATGGTGAAAAGATGGCTAGGATGCAAAGATATGACGACGAAGCTTTTGTTTTCTATGATGAGCTCTTTTCTTATGCATGTCCCAAGTTCATTACACCTTCAGCACCTAGCTTTGAGGAGCCACTTGTAAATTACACCCAGGTAACAGTTTTATCTTTTTTAGACAATCTTAAGAATGATTTTGGTGAAAGTACATTAATGAAATCTTGTGTGCTTGTTCCTTTCGTTATTTACATCCGAAGTCCTTTAGCTATCCAACATACATGATTATGTCACATAAACTTGCTGTAGTTGAGGCTTTTTCATATTTCTTTTATTGTTGATAGTTGCCTTCTAAACAAAAAAATAATTCTTTGAACTGAGGTTTTGCTGCTTTTGCACCCTAAGTATCCATGAAAAGATTGTATCTGCAATTTCATGTTTTAGATTCACAGTAATGTGGATGTATAGCTTAGGCCTAATTAATGTTGATTTATTATGTGTTAGTAGATGGTTATTTTTCCACAGTCGGTCTCTGTTCCAGCAATTTATGCGCCTTCATTTGATGGATCTCTATCCCTGTCTCCTATACAATGCAATATCTTCCTTGACTTATTTATCATTGAGGAAAGGAAGTAAAAAGGGCCATTTGGCATGTTGTTAAGCTTGGTCTTCTCATCTTGTCCTGTATTTCTCTTATTATATATTTTGTGTTTTACCTACTTCCATTTATTTACACGCAGGATGCCTACAGACTACAGTTGAAGCTGTTTCTATATGAAGTGAAGCAGCAACAGTTATTATCGGTGTCAGGACATTTCTGAAAGTGTACTCAACTATATCTCTTGGGAAGCTTGCAAATTACATGGAAGTGTACTATCAACCAAATTCTCTAGAGTTGCTGATGAATCAGTACATTGTACTGTAGTATCAACAACCGAGTGGCCTTCACTCTTCTTTATTTTCAGAGTAGGGGAGCTAACAACTATGCATGTGTTTCCCGACAAGCATTCAGATGCAAGACCCTGATTTGTTATGGCCCCTAAGCTTTTACGATGCCAATTTCTTGGAGTTTGCATGCTTGAAGAAAACGATGATTTGTTTCCTTTAGGACCAACATGATTAGGAGAAAATAACATTGGATCATTTAAATTACGCTCAACAAGCACAGGAGCAGGCCGCTGAAACTGTCAGAAGTATAGAGGAAAATATTAGTAAATAATAAACCAATTCACTATTAGATGCAAAATAGAATATAAATGTAATAAAGAAAAAAGAATTAAGACAAAGATTTCCAATTTTATATATAAAAAACTCACAATTTTGTAAGAATCAACAATTTCAGTTTTGTCCTTGATATGAATTCCGCAGGCTTCTTTTTCTATGTTTCCTAGGGAACTAGTTCCATTAGAATCATTCTTCTGACCTTCGTCATCTGAGGATTCAGTATGATATCCCCCATTGAAGTGTTCCTCATCAAATGCTTGAGATGAGTTTTCTTTTTCTTCAATGGAGACACTGGAGTTGATTTTATGTGCAGATGGACGCACTTGTGATTTGTTCCCAGTCCCTCTCTCATTGAACATTACATCCAAGCTAGAGGAATCTTTGGTAAAATTGGATGTCATATCAGTTTCCAGCTTTTTCTCACTTCGTCTCTCTGATAAAGGTTATATAAGGTCACGGTAGCCTTTCTTCAAAATGGATGGTGTACCAGTAAAAGGTTTTGCAGCACTTTTCAGCAGAGCATCAGAACTATTGTCCCGTGACGGTGAATCCCAGAACCGAAATGGACTGATGCAGTTCGTAGTAGACATCATCAGCTGGCGAATACCAAGAGGACTGTATTCTTGCTGCATATCACTGCCAGAGGGTACAAGGTCACAGCTGAAAAATGGAATATCCAAGCTTGGAAATCGAGGAGGCTCATAACATAGACCTCCAACATCTTGATCTGCTGACAATGTTGGCTTATCATCTACCCTAGGAGAAGTTTCTACTACATTTGATTCTAAACCAAAAGTATTCACTGGAACCAACTTCCGAGAATCCTTGTCAAGGTATGATTGCCCTTGCAAGTCTGTATTATCTGTGTGATCATCATTGGTATAGATAAAGCCGTCATGTGCATTCATAGTAAATTCTTGCCCTTGATTTGAAAAAGGTTGACCGTTTAACTGACAAGGTTCACCTCCAATCATATGTGTACCATCTTCAACTGAAAGAAAAGGAGACACAAAAGACCGACAGCATGAGGTTGGCAATACTTCAGACCTTGTAGGACAATTATATTGTACGAATGGATTTCTTCCAGTTTCAGATATTTGGATGTCTGAAGCCTGAGAAAGTGATGCATTTGTGAAGCCAACCATTCCAACCATAATAGATCCTTGTGTCAAATTTTCAGAGGCAAGGCCTTCATCATTCACTGCCTTCGAGAATAGGACACTACAGCATTCATCATCGGGTATCAAAGTTTGCTCTGGTTTTTCTGAAGCTGCAACCATATTTATGAAATGTGTAGGAGCACTTAGTCCTACAGAAGACTGAAATGCAGTATTCATCACTTCATGGCTTTCGCTGGTGTCTAAACAGTTATTTGGTCCCGGTGGTTCTGGAATGGAGAAGTTGACAGCTTCCAAAGGTGGGTAATAATCTTCTGAACAAGGTGCTGGATTGGAATTTTCCTCCTTACCAGGCATTTCTGTGAATTGAAATTGCTCTCTTGTATGCACGGAAGCATTAGCCAAATCACTTGTAGACTGAGAGCAGCTAACCATAGCTGACTCTTGGCTGCATTCTGCTATGTCCTCGGCTTTTGTCCTAAATTTAGCAGCACTATCATCTACGTAGCTCTGAATCGTCGAATAAGACAAAGGCGTAGGCTGCCTTTGATTAGTAAGAAGTGAGAATTGAAATTGTTCTAAAAGGCCTGATGCTATATAAGAGTCCAATTTCTTTTTGATCGAACTGTTCCAGTGATTTTTTATTGCATTGTCTGTCCTGTTACCGGTACAAAGATTGAAATAAAGCATGTTGAATGCAAGGAATATATTAACTTCTAACAAACAGAACATTAGAGTTTAGACAAATATCAGCTGATGACTTGCAGTCACAGGACAGGAGGAAGTAAAATTAATACGAGACAAATAGAGGTGATCTCAATCTAATTTTGATGGAAAGGTGTGGATTCTCTGAATAATAAGTTAACAGACCTTCCTGGCAAAAACTTTGAGAGCTCTGCCCATTTATTCCCAAATATCTGATGAAAACGAATAAGAGCCAACTCTTCTTCTTGAGTCCATGCCTCTTTGTTTATGGCAGGATTGAGATGATTATGCCACCTGCATTGGTACTTATTTGTAAAAGCACATACGTAAGAGAAGAACAAATTCTTTTTTCTTATATTTTGAGGAGAAAGGGGAGCATTACAACAGCAAACACTTTCATAAATTACAAGAGAAGATGTTTGCAATAACATCCCAGAGTGAAAAACCTCTCACAAATTGTTAAAATCGACAACGTTAAATCAATTCGACCAGGCTTAGCTCAGCTGTTGTCATTATCGTAAGAAAGGTTCAAACTCCTCGACTTCTCCAAAGTTCTAAATGTAAATAAGTTAACAGTTCCATGATCACACCTTTCTCTGCATTGCTTTCCAATTCGTCCAGGTAAGTGCTGAGCAATGGTTGACCACTGTTTTGGCCCATATTTGTTCACCAACTCAATTATTTGTTCATCCTCCTGTTTAAATTTCTCAAAAGCAACTCAGAATATTTATCAAGAAAATTATGTTTGTTCTGTCAGCAAACAACTAAAAGAATTGTTAGAAAAAATAAGAAAAGGGGTAGCAAAAACAATCACCTCTTTAGACCATGGTCCTTTAACAAGCTCTGGATTCAAGACCTTTTGCCACCTGTGTAAGCACTGTACATCAGTCCAATCCTTGAAACACTCGGATGCAGATGAACCGTCTTACCGTTAATCCGTTTAAAACAACGCACAAAGAGCTATTATGCCTCTTAAATTCAAGAATAATACCTATCTTTTTCCAATTTTTTTCCTTTAAAACGTCGAACAGCATTGCACAGAATCTCATCCTGGAAGCGCATATAATTAATTATGTAGTCAAAATGAAAAATCATTAAAGGATATGCATGCGACTAAACTATAGATAGTACACTGATAAAGATATTACAGGGTAGGAGTAAATTAGGGGACACTATAATACATGGCAGAAAAAGAGCTTTAAACGTCGAACAGCATTGCACAGAATCTCATCCTGGAAGCGCATATAATTAATTATGTAGTCAAAATGAAAAATCATTAAAGGATATGCATGCGACTAAACTATAGATAGTACACTGATAAAGATATTACAGGGTAGGAGTAAATTAGGGGACACTATAATACATGGCAGAAAAAGAGCAAAAAAGTTATAGATTGAAAGGCAATGTCTTAAAACACAAGACAGCAGTCATAGACTACGACGAATACCTCTTCAGCAGTCCACTGCCCTTTTGTATAACGTCTTGTAGGACCGGTAGTCTTCCTATAGAAGCATTGCAAAGTCAGCAAAGCTCAGCACTTCATAAAATAATCAATTTCTAAAATAAGCGTATATAAAAATTGCAGAGGGAGGGCAATAGCAGCCTAGAAGGCTAGAACACCAAACCTGGATTTTAATGAATTTTCAGTAAGAGGTGCTAAAAGGAAACAATCACAGCGGTTTAAAAAGAAATACCCATGAAGAGTTCGCATTCTCTGAGAATCATCGCTGATGCAGAGCCCAACCGAAGGGGTCGACACTGTTCTGTCACCTTCCATAGTTCTTCTGAAAATGAATAAAGCTGCATCCCGCCATTCCAACTCTACAACGCTTCTCCCCGCAATCTACTGTCCAAATCATTAGAAAGCAACCTAAATATAAAGTTCCTGCCCGCCAAACAACAGAGCAATGAAACATAAAAAGAAAAAGAAATCAGAAAACATATACATATAAAAAATTGTACACTAGAAACTTAAAAGTCAAAAGTCAACAATTTGAAATTTTAGCAAAGAATTCGAATTAAAAGTGAAGATCAAGATATAAATTTAAATTCATTCAATTTTCAACTACTTGGAAATTGGATAAAGAACCGGTAGTTATTGAAGCAAATAGTTAAGTATGTAACTTAAACATCAAGATCAATGGAATAAATTTCAAACTCATAAGATGAAAAAAAAATCCCTAAAAAAGAAGATGAAGAAAGCACCTACTGAACTGAGAAACGAAGAATCTGATGAGAGAGTAGAAACAATGCGCCTTTGCAGATCCAAGCGAGCAAAGGTAGAGGAAAGCAAAGATTGGGATCTGCAAATGCACTGGGAAGATTACAGAAGATGATTAAATGGAAAAGATCAGACAAAGAGCAAAGGAATCCAAGCAGGAAAAGGGAGAGAGGGAGAGAGAGAGAGAGAGATTTCAAACCTATAGTTAAAGATCAAACATTTTTTTGGATTTGACGGCCAGGATTTCTCCCCCTTGAACCCTCTACCGTCCGTAAGCTTTCTTTCAATCATCCCCAACGATCAAAATTTATTTTCTTTTATTATGTTAACGTTCTGAAAAAACAAAAATGAAAATAAATAAAACATCATTACATCAAATATTAAATAATTTTAACAATATAAATCTAATGATCAGTATCTAACTCTAATATATATATATATATATATATTATGATAATATTTTTATTATAATTAGATATCTTTTTAATCCAATTAAACACCTTATTTTTTCTTTGATACAATTAAGTATTTAATATTATTTTCTATTATAATTATCGCTACCTAGTACTTTTGTACATGATAATATTTTTATTATAATTAGATAACTTTTGTAGTGTAATTAGACATTTCGGCTTTTTTTCTTTGATACAACTGAATATCTTATATAATTTTTATTATAATTAGACAATACTTTTATTATAAACAGATAATTATTTTGGTACAATTAAACACTTAGTTTTTCTTTTGATACAAAACTTTTAAAATTTTAAATATAAACACATATCACATTTTGAGAGGTTGACATGATTTTTTAACATCTATGGCAAGCCAAGTAATTAAAAAAATATTAAACACCTACTTCGACCAATTTTTTTAAATAACTAAAATTAACAAAAAAAATATTTAATTTATATACTTAATTTTTTATTAAGCCTAGTAATAACAATAAAATCGGACATTAAAAAACATGAACTTCTGAAGAGAATGAAAATCTGACGGTTAAAATAATTCCAGCTACAAAATTACGTTATAAGCAAATATAAACTTAAGATTCAGAATGTAAGCCAAGCACAAACATAAACCAAGAAAGAAACAAGCATCATGCCCTATTCGCCCTCCCCAAAGAAATCCTTAAGCTATGGTACAAAAATGGTGTCAAGATCCATCCAACGTCCATAGATCAATCGTTCTCATCCAGCTCAAGTTCTTCTAGCTCTGTTTGGTGAATCATTTCCTCTTCCCCGGCCTCGTTTTCCACCTCTGAAGTGCTTTCCTCCCCTTATACAAGGTAAAACAGTTTACCAGGTGAATTTACATAGAAGAAAGAACATCGAAGGAGGATTTTCATAGGGAATTGCTTATCCAGACAAAAGAACAAAGGTGTAGAAAATGTTTGTCGGTACAGACCTTCCCTGAAAGCGTTTGTTTCCACGGAACTTTTCTTGGCCACCGCGAAGTAGACTCCAATATTCTTTCTCGGCATCACCTAAAAACATTTCCCAGCTCTTTATCAGTTCCTCATCTAATACATCAGGGTTATTTATCTCAACCTACACTTAACAGTTCCTCAAGTACAACATATTATACTGATGTATGCAAGATGAATGTTGGTCAATATTAATATAACATGAAACAAAATTGAGAAATAATGTTTAAATAAAATTAAATGGAATTTACCGGTCACAGGTTCTAAAGTGGCAATAAAATTTTTGACAACCAGACCACCTTCTTCCGCCAGGACAGCGGCAGCACGAGCTTTCTGGGCTGCTTCTGGTGTATCAAACCTAATGTAACCCTTATCCTCACCAATTTTGAAGTCAACATACTTCACGTGAAATAAAATTCATGGTAAGAAATACTACTAAATAAGAAATCTCAAAATAATAAAAACAAAGAGAAACAATTGTATGGTTCAAGGTCAATTACTTGATCTTTCTTCTAGTTTTTTAATTATTCGTTCATATAACACCAACTTCTTTTTGAAGTAAATAGTATAATGAAATGATCAACCAAGAAAAGAGAAACCAATTTCAGTAATACCTTCACGGCGCCAAATTTTTTGAAAGCTTCCTTCAAATCTTCACGTATAACAACATTGAGATCATCTTTAAAAGCAGATACAGTGGATTTATGTTCTGTGTCCTCATCCTTTGGAATGGGACTTTTGGTGCCTATTTCATCAGCAGCATGTTCATCGCAAGTCTTTTCAGCATTGTCCTTTTCATTTGTTGCAGTCTTCTCTTCACTCTTTTCAGCCCCACTTTCCTTCGCAAGTTCATCAGAACCATTTGTTTCTGCAGAGTCCGCAGCTGAAATTTTCTTCAATGCAAATGCAACAAGCAAGCCTTTGGGGTAGCTGTAACAAATCATTACATGGAGTTTAGTTACAAACATATGTCAACAGAAAAACTAATGCCAGTTGAAGATTGTGATTAATTAATTACTTGTCTTCAGCATTTGAGTGGTTATCACCATTTGAACCAGCGACTGGATGACTATCCTCAAACTCCTCTGCTTCTTCCTCTCTTATAGCATCAAAATCCTTCCTGCAAAGAAAATTGTAAGAACAATCAAGTCGGAAAGAAACATAGTAACAGCAGCCACAACCATTGGTTTCACCGTACAGCATAATTAGGAAAACAAATTGCAACAAATCAAATAGCAAAAAGTAAAGTTTACTTTGGTTTCAATTCCAATTCAGCTCCAGAAAAAACCAAGCTTTGCTCCAAAACTTTTTGTGCATCTTCCTCAGCTGAGAATTCAATCAATGCAGTGCCACAAAAATACTTTTTGTTCGCTACATGACGAGGTAACCTCACACTATTAACCTAAAAAATAACCAAGAGGAAAATCAAATTTACATTGAACCAGAAACATATTTATAACGCCTAAAGATATCATCAATGATCAAATTGTAATTAAAATTAGGAAACGATATCAGATAATAGGACAACTATTACTTCCATAGCGCAAATACCTTAGCATATTGACCAAAAAAGGCTTGCACATCTTCCATCTTGACATTAAACTCAAATGGTGATGCAGCAATTGTTCTACTGTCTAATTGCTCAATTAATTCGTCAGGCTGTAATAGAGCAGTGGCTCTGCCAACATTCTTCCCTGAAAGATTGAAAACCAATTTAAAATTAATTAATTATATATAAGCCTTTTTTGTATTAGCTTAGAAGAGAAAGAAAAGAAAAAAAAATTGAGTTTGGAAAAACTGACCGTCTTCAGAAACCTTGAGGGAAGAGGAAGTTCTGAGAGTTTCAGCCACGGCTTTCAAAGTAGCCTCAGGTACATCTTCTGCCTTCACATCCCTTAAATTCAAATGGCTCCTCATCTTTGAAAACGAACAAATCAGTGCTAAACTAACCACTTTTTTAATAAAAAAAAATCGAAGTCAAGAAAAACAAGAAGAAGCAGCATAGAATAAGCCAATAAAATATGATTCGAACAACGGGGGAAATAGTTTTTAAAAAGAGGAGGATACTGCCGTCATCGCTTTCGCTGATTTTCTTCTTGAGAAAACCATCTCTTGGAATATTACTATCACTGAAGTAGAACTCCACCTGTAAACAAATAAAATAAAATAAGCGATTGAAACTTGAAAGGTAAAAGGGAAATTAAAATAGAAAAAGATGGGGAGGGTTATTTGACCTGACGAAGAACGGCCTTGGCAGTATCTTCGCTTAAAGAAGGCGTCGCCATTATTGCAGGGTATGGTGTCTGAGAGACCAAAATGAATGGAGTTTTCGAGCTAAGAAAACGAAAAGAAGAGTGAGGGGTCTTTAGGGTTTTGGAAATTAGTTTTTTGGTTTTGGGTTGGGACTTGGGCGTTTATATTGTGAAGAGTGTGGGATTTTTAATTTCTGAAACTCTCTTTTTAACCGTAAATTTGATTTAACGGACACGATCGGAAGTTAGGCTGATCTCTCCCCTGCCATGTCAGCACGAAATTTGTCACCGACGTTCCATCCAAGTCCAAATTACCCAATTATCAAATTTTCCATGATTTTGCTTATGTTTTTACCACGTAAGCCCATCGGTACCATTGAAGGAATGAGGCTTTTGGCCCAAAACAAATAGTGCTAAATTACCCAATTATCACCATGGAAATACTTAAATACCAGAAATATCAAAATAGCATATTTTGCTGATTATTTATAAAAAAAATGGGCACATTTAAAATGATTTTTATCTTATATATTAAAAGAGCGCGTCAAAATATCAAAATAAACAAATTTTATCAAAAAAATTAAACACAATATTTATTAAAATTGTGTTAAAACAAAAACGAACTATACATCGAGTTTGTCTATTAATTTTAATCACTCAAAAGAATATATTTAAAAGATTATATTAATCAAAATAATATCTAAACCAAATTGATTAGTCAAATTTAATTTGACCTTACCACGCAGCCGCTCTCCCCATTGTCTTCTTTTTCTTTTCTTTCCGTTTGTATCGGTTTTTTATAGATCATATCAATTTTTTTATTTTATTTAGTCGACGACGACATCGATTTTGATACTGGTTGCTGATCGTCGATTTTTTTTTTCTCTTTATTTTTTTATTTTGTTTTTTAATAAGAATAATTTTGCGTGTGTTGCACGTTTATCTCTATCTTTGTGGTATTTTTTCCTCGATCGTTTGTCTGTTCTTTTATTTATGTTTTCTCAGGGTTGGATTTGACGACGTCACGACTGATCAAGATGACGTTTATTTAAAATCTTTGTTGATCTTCTCTGTTATGGACCTTTGGATACCTGATTCTGCGTTTGTGGATAGTTTCTCATGGCGCTCGGCTAATTTACAGTTCTCGGTGGTATTTCAATAGCTTAATTTACTTTTGTGGTTCGTTTATCAATGCAATCAAATTTATTCGTATATATTTTTATTCGAGTCTTTTAATTGGGTTTTTAACCGTTTCTATGTATGGTCCTTATATGATCTAAAGTGGCTAGTTTCAACATTATAGAAAAAGTCCAAATTATGTATTTAGTTTACAATGATAGTTGTAAACTCTTATTATAGTTTCATATATTTTCACTTCCTAATAATACTAGCGGCTTATATTAAAAAAAATTGACCTTGCCAAAAAGCAAAAGACAATCAAAACTTCAGTAGTCATTTTCTTGAATTAGACCTTGGATGGTACCGATGGGCTTACGTGCTTGGTTTTTAAGGGTGCAAGGCTCATCGAGGCGCAAAAGGTCTCTGGAGCCTAGGCACAGGCACACACTTTTCGTATGTGAGGCGCATCGTTTGTACTATATAACATAAATCAAACTAATAATTTGACAATACATTAATACTTTGTAGTGCAAACACAACTATTCAAACTTAATTTTTTTTTTTTAGGGAGAATAACTTTTTTTACTACTAAAGAGTGACTATTTTGCTTAACCTAGCTCTTTTTTTTTTGTTATTTTCAAGTGTCGTTTCTCTTTCTATACAGTTAGATGCATGCATCGGTCAAAAAAGAGATGTGAGCTAGTTCCTCGTCTAACAACGCATTTAATCCTACTGTTAAATGCAGCACGTCTAATTCAATGCATTATCCTGATGTTAAATGCAGCACATCTATCCATGATTATAACTGTTAACCTGATCACTCTTCACTATAAAATTCATTTGATTGTACTGTTTCAATATTGCTTTCATCTTTTTCTCTGTTATTTCAATACCCATATATTCCTTTCATCTCCTTTACTTTATCAAAATGTTGATTAAAAGATATAAACCCTAACCAGTGGTAAACCCTAACCAGTGATTACCAGCCACCACCAAAGGATTCAATCAAAGAAAAATTTTGAAAGTTAGGGTTTTAACCCTAGAAGCTCCAGGGCGCTGTGCCTGGCGCCTAAAGCTCGGAGGCGTGCGCCTCTTGTATCTCGCCTCGCCTCAACCCTGGCGGGCGTCATCTTCAGTGCCTGGCTGCCCCTCGCCAACCAAGCTTACGTGGTTAAAACATAATCAAAATCAAGATCAAAATCATGGAAAATATGGCCTCAGATTATTTGCAAATTAGCAATATGAACATATGTTCTTAAAAAGATTACATTTTAACCAGCAATAGGGATACGAATCGTGTTTAGTCTAATATACTCCAACTATAATAGAAGTTCATCTCCCTCGCCCTCAACCTGTGGCTTCATTTACTCCATTAAGCCTGGAAATGACAAATAACACAGAACATGCAATTTTCAAACATGTCAGTGTTTCCCTTCCATCATGTCTCTCTTTTTTTTCCTTGTTATCAGAGTCTATTGAAGTAAACATTCATGACTGAGGTGACTTATTCATCAGGCAAATAACTTGAAGCCCGTAATTGTAATGCAACAACAAACAACCTTTCTTTGATGAGCAGCAGATTTTGGGCAGCTATCAGCATCGGTAATTGTTCATTGAAATTCTAATATCTTCAATCCTTCACATAAAATCCTCTTCAACTTCTTGAAAATATTTGCTTGTCTCAGCAATTTGTTTGTTTGATGTCATATTTTCAGAGACTATGAGACCCTTGTAGATTCTTATCTCCGTTTGTCTTTCCTTTTCAAGCCTTTCTAGTTCCTCGCGTCATTTCTGACAGAAAGATCAAATGAATTTTTGTAACACTCCAGATTTTGTCCAATGGCTAAAATGTAAGTTTTAAAAGTTTGGTGGCCAAAGTATAAACTTTGTGAAAGTTTAAGGTCCAAAATTATAACTTTGAAAACTTATATATATTGGCCTAAATGAATAGTTTGGCCTAAAAAAATTTTTCGTGGTAATCAGATTTTCAGTACGATATTTGTGTTAAAAGCTATAAAGCGATAAAGTTTGATATAAAAATCAGATAATCATATCGAACTGAAATTTCATGAAATTTTGAAGGATGCTAAAGGTTGGAAATATTATTTCCATATTTTAGATCAGTGAAATTTAGCATGGATCGGTGGAATTGAAGTTAATTCTTCAATTTTTAACCAAATAGTGGAAATTCAGTGACCAGAATGCAATTTTCAAAAATTTCATGGCCAAAGTAGAAAGTCAAAGACAAGTTGATTCATCTTTAACTATGAGATATTTTAATGGAAGATATTTCGATGGAAAATGGTAATTATCATGATTCATTGATGGCAATTTTAGGATTTTCCATAGATTGAATTTTATATTCAATTTAATTAGTTTAAAGCCATGTGTAATATGTGATAATTACTAGAAAAATTATCAAAATTTTCAGCTATCTTCTTCAAGTTGGCTAAAACTCCATAGCTCAAAAGGTGATAATTTTCAAATTTATTTTTAGGCTTATTCGATTGACTTTTGGGTTAAGTTATTAGATAGATAATTAATCCTCTTGAAACTCTCTATCATTTGGTATAAAAATCACATGGAAATCGTGCTTAGAAGTTGATATTCATAAATTGGGTGGTTGAAGAACATGTTTGATTGTGAATATTTGATGGAAGATTTTTATGTTATTGAAGTTGTTGAATAATTCTAATATATGAGTTGTAATACCCCAAATTTTGGTTAGTGACCAAAATATAGATTTTGAAAGTTTAATGGTAAAGTGGAAAAGTTTAGGGACCAAAAGGGTAATTTTTAAAAGTTAGGTATTTTATCCCGTAAATGAATAGTTTAACCCCAGGAATGACGTTTTTGAGGGAATCATAATTTTGATCCGAAATTTGTGCTAAAAGCTATAAAATAGTAAAGTCCGAAAGAAAATCGGATGATCAGATCGAACCAAAATTTTACAAAAATTTGAAGGATGATAGATAAAGGTTAGAAATATTATTTCCAAATTTTATAACAGTGAAATTCAATGTGGATCATTGGAATTGAAGTCGATTTTACATATTTAACTAAAATTGGAAAGTTTAGTGACTAAATTGAAAATTTTGAAAATTTGCAAGGGAAAAGGTGGAAATTGGATTTTTATTTATTCATATTTGAATTTGGAATATTAAAAGGGATGATAATGCAATGGAAAGTTGAAATTATCATGTTTCATTAAGGGTAAAATGATAATTTCACATTAAATGAATTTTAAATTCATCTATATTAGGTTAAGCTAAGTGTATTATGTTTTAATTGAAGTAAAATCAGAAATTTTCAGTTTCTTCTAGCCCCAAAATGTGCACCACCATAGCTAGAAGGTAAGAATTTTATTTTTTATTTTTAAGCTTATTCGATTGATTTTTGGATTAAGCTATTGGATAGGGAATTAATCCCCTTGAAATTTTCTATCATTTGGTATAAATATTACATAGAGATCATGCTTATATGATGAGTTTGGAAATTAGGGTTTATGTAGGATTTGTTGCTTTTGAGGATTTGATGAAAGATTTTTATGTTTTTTATGTTGTAGATTAATTCTAAAGCTTGTGTGATTATTAAAACTACTTGAAATTGGGTGAAATTCCATTTGGTCATGACCTATGGTTTTGAGAAAATTGTGATTTGGTTAAATTATGTTAGAGCTTTGATTGTAGAAGCCTTGAAATGCTTTTTAGAGGTGGAATCCATGCTTGAATCAAGTGAAAATCAAGAACCCTAACCACTATGATATTTGACCCTGAGGAATTAATTGGATAAAACCTGTGAAAAAATTCCCTAGGCTTAGAAATAGTGTTTGAAAGGTTCTACAAGCTTTAGAAAGTTATTTGGGCCATGTTGAAAACATTTTGATGTTTCGATATAACAAATTAAGTTAAATGAATTTTAAGATTTTACAAATGATTTTCTAAAAAGTATATTCGATTTAATTACTCGAATATCAAATTATTACTCCACGTCTTTTAAGATCAATTTCAAACCTTACTAAATGTGTAAAATTGTGTTTTATACTTAATATATTTTTGAAACAATTTTCACAAAGTATTTTGAACCAAAATCAAGCCTAAAATCAATTTTTCAGAGTGATGCACCGATGCACAAATCCATGCATCGATGCACCATGAATTAAATTGAACATTGAATGCATTTCATGCATCGATGCACATACCATGCACTGAGGATTTTATGAAAACATCGAATGCATTTGATGCATCGATGCACCAGCCATGCATCGATGCACTCTGGCTATTTTAAATCATCGAATGCACTTGATGCATCGATGCACTAAGGGTCCAACGGTCAAAATATTTGAATTTTACACTGATGCACCATGGGTATGCATCGATGCACTGACGCTCCCAACTGTTTTAATTAATTGTTTTCACACTTAAACGACTCTATTGACTCCACTAATCATCCCCAACGTTCATAAGTGATTCAAGGTGTATTTAAACAAGCTTATAAGCCATTGATCAACAAGTAAGAAACATCAAGCAACTAGAATCAAGAGATAATCAAATAGAAAGCATCAAACCTCAAGTTTGAGCATTTCAAGCCTATTTTTCATTCAATATTCATTTTGCTTTCAAGAACACTTATTGTGCTCAATCGTATTTATTCTTGAGTGTTCTTTCTTTGTTCTAAAATTGTGCAAACATATTTGCCTTGTGAGGTTTTTCTTGTAAGTTTGCAAATTTGTAATCTTCTCTTTGAGAAAATAGTGTTCTCAAGAATTGGGGTATATTATTGAGGGAGTTGTAAGGTTATCTCTTTGGCCTCAAAAGAAAGAACAAATTAGTGAATTTGTTGGAAAATCCTTAGTGTGGATAGCTAAGGTAGTGGACGTAGAATTTGGTTGATAAAGTCGAACCACTTTAAATCGATGTGCAATTTCTTTCAATTTTCTGCAAAAGCTTCCACAAAATTTTTAATTGCCAATTCATCCCCTCTTGGCCGATTCCGTCAATCGATTAACTCAACAGGCCATTTTGTAATTTTATGAAAGTTGGGGTACCTATTTGACAATTATGGAAAATTATGGGGTTTATGTGAAAATGTTAGAAAGATGATGTACTATGCTGGAATTGAAAGTTAGAATATTGAATTTGATGTTAGAATGTGAAATTTGATTATTTTGGAAAGTTGGCAAGGTTTGAGTACTAAATGGAAAATATTGACTCAAGTGGTAATAGTGGAGTTCTTGAGGGCTGAAAATTGGATGTTGGAAATTTAATTAAGTTGTTTGAAACTTGAATTGAATCTAAAAGGCAAAAGACTATTTGGAATAAAATGGAAAGTTGATATGAATTCTAAAAGAATTCATAAATGGTAGTTAAAATGGAGTTGAAAAATGTTATGTGAAGTTTGGGTGAATTTGGATAAAAGGGAATTTATTGGTCAATTTGAAGTATTAAGGTCAACATTGATGATGTGATATGAAATTCGTATCCAGTAAGCATTGAAAGATTTTTAGGAATTTATTTTCTATTGTGTGCCTATGTTAGTAAGATTCTAACATGTTTTTAAATGTATATGTTTTGTAAATGGTGTTCATTTAGAATATGATTGAAAACAAGATCAAGCAATGTTAAAGCTAAGGAGAAGCTTAAGGACGTAATATGAAGTGCTAGGAAGGTTTACAAACTAAAGACACTAGGTGAGTGCATATTTAATTCGTATTTGTGTTATCGAGCAAACATTAGCTTGCGATGAGCCAACGATGGAATTGTTATGGTAATAAGTAACTTCTAACTATTATGTGAATTGTGATTCATACATATATGTTTGGTTAATATGCTAATAGAATTAATGAATAAGCTGAAAATATAAGTTAGTGAAAATTGCCCAAATTTGTGTTCTGAACAGTAAGTTCAGAAAATTATCAAAAAATATACAGAAATGATTAGAGGACGATTTTTACACCGTTGGATTCGTATATTAGTATAGTTTCATTTAAAAAACGGATATTGATTTCTATAGCTATACAAAAAGATATGAATTTTTAATTGATGATAGGTCAAAAAGCAGGGCAGTAGATTTTGCTCAAAACAACTTCTATGGGTCAACTTCGAAAATTCACTATAAATTGTAAAATATGAACTAGAAAAAAGTACCTTATATAGTTAGATTCGTATTCGAGTTTAATTTCTGGTGGTATAAATGAAATAATTTTTAAGTGTGTAAATTAATACAAAATAATATTTCTTTGCAAGTAGTGCATATTGACAGCATATAAAACTTGTCATAAATTATGTTTTCATGTCACTCCTATGTTATAGGTTATTATAAATGCTTGAAATAGGTCAAATTTATTACAATTGGTATGATAGTTATGATATTTATTACATGATAAATATGATGTTTATATGTTAAAGAAAGATAATTGACGATGATTATGGTATATAAATGTTATGTGGAAATGAAATATTTAGGGTATGAACTGCCCATTATGTTATGATATGAAGAGTTGGATATTGATATCTTTGATAATTGAATAATATATAATAATTCATGGAAAATCCCATTGTACGTTGCATTGAGAGTCGTAGGTACACTTGACATGCCAGGAAGTTGAGTAAAGTTCAAGTTAAGTTATGGTACATTCATGTACATTATGTATGGCACCGTTGGTGCATATGATATGATTTGCACTTGGAGTGCACCTTATGTTGATGATTTGGCACTTCAGTGCCTAGTGCGCACATTATGTATGACTCGCATATCTTGCATTCTCATAAATATACATTGAGTTGTGAATTTGAAAACAAGCTATGAATTTAAAAATAAGTTATGAATCTGACAGTAAGTTATGAGTCTAAAAATGAGTATCCCTGTCATGCTTTGGGGAGGAGGATGACGCCACAATAAACAACAGAAAGCTACAATTCCATTCATCAGACGAACAATAAAAGATTGTCACAAAAAGTATCTGCTAAATATAGCATGGACGGTGAAAATCTAGTAAAAATTGAAATAATTGACCCTCTTTACCCCCCAAAACGTAACAGATGGAACAAACAGAAAGCAGTTTTTGTTGCCTTGGACAACACAAGATTAGCTAAATTTACAGGGGAATTAGAGGGTTCAATTGAGCGAGAAAAGAGAACCTGACAATATCAGCTTTCATACTTGCAGATATTTTCGAATCCCATGTACTCATTTCGCTCAATCTTCCCAATCATGTTTGATATGCCAACACCACCTAGCAAAACAAACCCAACAATTGTGTTTTTGAGAAGTTTAAAGTAAGAAAAGAAAAAGTGTTTTGTCAAATCAATTATTGAACATCGGAGCTCACCTAGTGATATTGCACTAACAAATATTGTGGATGCTAGAATGAAGATGATCAAAGATGCCCTTCCAAATAAAATTATCATCCTTCGGACAATGTGTTGCCCGATCAGGGCAGCAACGGTAGCCACCATGGTGAAGTAAAGAGCTGCATGAGAAAGTAAGGAATAAGTAACTTCCAGAAAAATGTCGAACAACAATATCCTCAAGTGGTGGGAAGATTAACGACGACACCATGCCCTACCCCACCACATCCCTTCAGGTTCCAGTGTTCCATTCAATCAGTTTCCAAATAATGAGAAGATACATCAAAAAAAGTATCTTGTTGTTCAGTTGCCATCTTACCATAAGGTACCGGAAAACGTTTCAAAAGGTAATATTCTACAACCGACATGGACGAGGAGAAAGTCATGGCAAAGGTAGCAGTCGCACTTGATACCTGCACGTAAGAAGCCAAAAGATCAGAAATAACAAGCAATGCATAATCTTCAAAGTCATGATAAGAACTGGTTCTCCTTTCATGTTACCATCATTCCAATTTATGTATGAAGGATAAACTTCAAGTGAGAGCATCATACAACAGAATTGAAGGAAACAGAGACTCACTTGAGGAGGGACACCCAGCTCCAAGAATAGTGGACCCATGATAAATCCTCCACCTAGGCCGAGTAGACCACCAACAACTCCAGCTAATACTCCAAAAGTGCAGTAGGTAACAAGCTGGAGCACCCGAAAATTTGTGCCTTGATCTCCCTTGGATGAAATTACCCTATGTCCTTTATAGAGACTAACTGCCTCATATAGAGATACACCAAATGAAACTGGGATCTGGACAACAAAAGGACACATTAAATCATTTAAGCATCCCATTCAGCAATAGAAAGAAGCAATAGGGTTGAAAGAAGATAGAAACTTACCTGCAGCAAGTTCAACACCCAGTACGACACCGAACAAGTGGATGTACTATTCTGTTGCCAAAAGTCGTGTTTTATCAGTTACACCTCAATGATTCATATTCTTTTAAGTATTTGAACGATAATAAATATATATAGGTTATATGTGCCAGAAGCCCTCGAACTTTTGAAAAAAAAAACAATTAATCTCATTAACTTTTTCCCAATAATGCTAATATACTCCGGAATTTCATCATTTAACCCCTTAAACCAATGTTGACCATTAAATCCAATTGGTTTCTTAGATCAACTGATGTCACATTTCATGTAACAGTGTTTTCATGTGGCATTCCCAGAAATTTATTGATTTTTTAATATTTTTATCTTTAAGAAATCTGCAAATGCCACATGGAAGAACTGTGATATGCCAGGTGATAATAATATCTCGGAGAAAAACTGGTCAAAGAGTTTAATTGATTCAATTTCTTGGTTTGAGAATTCAATTGGGTGTAAAAAGAATGTTATAGGCTTAATTGATTTTTTTTTTTAAAAAAGGTTTGACGGCTTGAGAAACCCATAGTCAATATATATGAAAAAAAAGGCAGGGGAAACATAACCTTGGTAATCTGCAGTACAAGGAAAGTAACCCAAACAAAACAAAGGAGTGCAAGTTCTTTCCAATACACATTCTCCCAGACAGGGACCTGCTATGATTGTATTATTAGTTTTGAGAAAATTTGGAACTTATTAAAATAACAGCAGATTACAGTTAACCTACTTCTTTATCTGAGTTGTCCTTAGGAGGACCATTGTTTGGGGCGCTAGGAAGAGGCTTGTATTCCACATCTCCATTATCGGTATCTGAAATCAAATGAGCGGTTCATGAGTTCAAGTCAGAAGGAAAAACATGAGGAAAGGATCACTGAATGATCTTAAGAACCAATTAAGGAAACTGACCATTTGAGGCTGAACGCCAGGCAGCCTCCTGAAATCCATGACAAGCAGCATTCAGTTAACAATTAATTTTAACAATATATACACGTGAGAAAGTTTCTCCACTGTTTTTATTAGATTAAGCAGCAAAGACGCAACATTCTGAATGAAATTATCTGTATGTTGCCAGCAGTCATGATACTTTGAAATCGAACATCCTTGAAATCTTTTGATTGCTTATTGATGAAAATGGAAAGAAATTAATTAGTGATCAAAATTTTCAACGCATCAGTAAAAAGGATGAGTTACTAAATTACTTGTTTCAGTATGGTTTCCTTTTTCCATGTTTCAACACCCTTGAAGAATGCCTTTGTTGATGTTCCTGCAAACCATCCGAGGAATTGAAATTAACAGGTATTTCTACACGAATATATTGTGCGGCAAATGCAACAATCGATCAGCAACCATTACCTATAAAGAGAATAATAAGTAAAACAGTGACCATCCAATCTGCAAATATGACATTAAAAGTGACTCCAATGCTAATTCCCATCATGAGCATTGGCTGGATAAGAAGAGTCAAATCATAATCAATGATAGGCATATCCAGTGTAGGATGCCTGAGCTTAAGATTGTAATAAACAGTTGAAGCTGCTGCACCCATGATCATACCTACGAAATTTCCAAAAACACAGAATGCATTAATTCATTTATATTATAACAGAAAAATTCATAATTATTTATTAACAGTATTAAAGTTCTTAAATTGATTCAATTAGAACTAACATAGTTTTTAGATTCTTCAAAATGAACCTGTCAATTTATCTTGTTTGCATTGGTCAGGAAATTCCAAAATATTGAAATTAAAGTTGGCTTACAAGCAAACAAGTAAGCTCAGTTTTTGATTACAGAAGTATGGTCCACACTGAACAAGACGAGTAAACTTCGGTCCTTTTCTTCAAACCAAAGTTCAACAACAAATCTTTTAATAAATTTATAATAAATTCCCATTAAGCTCAAGAACAAATCAAACCAGATCAGAAAAGGGTTAATTAAAAGGAAAATACTAGGAAGTAGGAAGTCTTTCTCCTTTTTTTCATTATTATTAGCTTCATGAAAATCTCACCATCTTTTTCACATCTCCTAATGCTAAAATCTCGCCAGTTCAACCGTGTTCATATTATCATATTCCTTTGCAAAGAGCAAAGAAAAAAAATGAGCAGGCTTACATTTGGAAATGGCTGTGGCTGATTTTGCATCAAACCCAACAATAAGGCTAAGCATAGGAACAAAAATGCCTCCTCCACCAACTCCACCTACACTTCCAAAAGCTGCTCCAAAGAATCCAATTATACTTCCCACCACAATTTGCCAATTAAATTCCATTTCCTACGCCCCCCAAAAAAAAGAAATAGAAAGGTAATAAAATAAAATAATACAAATTAAGGTGATAGTGTTAAAATAAAAATAAATGAAAAAAATTGGGTTTTGTGATACAAAGGAAAAAGGAAATAGACTGGAATAGTTATACTTACTGGCCAAACATGGTGATAACCTGACTCATCAGATTTCCACAAGAAATTAATAGCTCTGAGAAAATAACCATTGATTGTTTCAGATTCCTTGACGGTTTCTCCACGTTTCAAGCTCCTCTCAGCTGAAACTAGCATGAAAGCTATACCAAAATTGAGGAAATTCAACAGTACCGACCTCAAAACACTACGTTTTACCCCAAACTGCACCATCTTTTTTTTCCCTTGCTGAAAACTGCTTCGCACTAGAATTTTCCTATTTGAACGAATAAGAAACTTTCTTTTTTTGAATCAAAATCTCTCCCTTTACACCGTTAGCTTTCAAAAAACGACGACAAATGGCTTCTTTGTTTCCCAGAAAAGGCAAAAAAAGAAACCCAAAATGCGTCTCTCGTATATGTTTTCCTCTGAAGATGCGAAAAGGGAGAATGTCTTTTAGTCTACTGCACAGTCAGATTATATAAAAGCAAGAAATAACACGGAGAGGTTCGGAGCTAAAGCTGGTGACGTTTAAAATTTAATATTTCTATGTGCGGAAGCTGTTTGTTTAATGTTTATGATTAGGTTGGGTGGTGGGTTGACTCTTTCTACCCATTTCGGATTCGGGTGGACCTCCGTATCCACCTCCTCTCATCGGGAATCACCCACTCACTTAACGGCTTACACTTCACCTTTACGTGTTATTATTTTGGCTAAGCTAAATATTTGGAAAATGTAAAAAAAAATAATAGGGATACATAGAAATTACTTAGGAAAATAAATAAATTTTATAACGTTTAATAAAGTTATTTTTAAACAACAATTAGGGTCCGTTGGTTTCACATAAAACGTTTTCCAGAAAATATTTTTCTCATTTTCTAATATTTAGTTGGAGGAAAACTGGTTGGTCAACGTAAAACATTTTTTTGGTCAACAAAATTTCTTTTGTATTTTCTGAAAAATGACTTACGGTCTGATTTTCCGTAAATCATTTTCTGAACTTTTCACTTCAAAAAATAAATACTCAAAATAATTTTATTTTATGATTTTAATATTAATAAAAATATTTTAATACCATTTTAATCAAAATATTAATTATTAGAATAATTAAAATATATTTATTAATATTTCTAATAATATAATATTATATTTTTAATATTATAATAAAATAATCAATTATATTATAATAATATAATATAAGATATTTATATTTTTATTTTAATAATATATAATAAATTATTAATAAAATTTATATTATTTATTAATTTCATACAAATAATATTATTAAATTATTAATAATGAATAATATTATTTATATATTTAATATTAATATAATAATCTAAAAATATTTTAATAAAGATATTTAAAATATACTAATTAATATTTTTAAAATATAATATAACATTATTACTTTAATAAATAATTAATATATTTTTTAATATTTTATTTCAATAAAATATATCAATATTAATATTTTTATTAATAAATTTATAAATATAATATTTTAATAATAAATAAATTATTTAATATTTTAAAAATAATAATATTAAGTTTTATGATAAATAATATTATTTATTGTATTTTAATATTTGTAATAAATAGTTTTTAAAAAAATTCATCAATGGGTGGAAAAAGGGTTTAAACATCTTCCAAACATCGTAAAAAGTTTTTCATAAAATGTTTTTCAGAAAATGTAATTCATTTTACAGAAAATATTTTTCGAAACACATTTTCTGTGAAACAAACGGACCCTTAGTTTATTTAGTAGAATGAGATATTAAATTCCTTAAATAATTTTAGAGATTCGAATTATGATGTTTGCATATGAAACAAACTCGGTTTGAAAGGTTATTATCGCCTCTGTAGTACCTACTTTGGGTTAGTCAATCAGTAGATTCGATATCGGTAGCTATAAAAAAATAAAGTTAAATTTTAATGAACATGGTTTATCACAATCATTATATTTTTACAAAAAAAGTTTATGGTAAATTACGTGTTTAGTACATAAACTATCAGTTTTGATCTGTTTTAGTACCTAAACTTTTAATTTTTTTTTCAAAATCATACCTAAAGTTTAGGTTTTTTTATTTTATTATCTCGTCGTTAAAAAAATAGATTTTGTTTTATTTTAGTACAAACCGTTAAAAACTTTATTTTTTGTTTCATTTTAGTATCTCGCCGTTTAAAATTTAACGCTAAAATTTTGAAAAATTAAAAGTTTAGGTACTAAAACAAGTAAAAACTAATATTTTAGGTATTAATCGTGTTAAATTTTTAACGGCATGGGTACTAAAACAAAATAAAAATAAATGTTATGTATGATTTTGGAAAACTTGAAAGTTTAGGTACTAAAATGGGATAAAATTGATAGTTTATGTATTAAACGTACATTTTACCCAAAAATTTATTATAAAAATTGTTTATATTAATAAATTATTTCATACAATGATTACATTTCAAAACAAAATAGATTTATTTTATTAAAAAACAAGATATATGTTTACGTACATGAGACGTGTGTTAATATAAATACAGTTTTAACGATTAACAATATAACTTTATAAAAAATCAACTCTAATCATTTAATAAGAAAATAAATTAAAGATTTATGTTTAAATACTTAAAAATTAATATCTAAATAATATAAAATATTAATTCCATTATTTATAATCATTATTTTATTAATTATATTTAATTTAAGTACTTCGTGACTTTCTAAAACATTATTGGTGTTGTAAAGCGTTCTTTTTTTAAAATTTAATCTTTATTATTAGCCTTATCTTTATTTACAGTATAACATTTTTCATTCACAGGGGAGCAAGTTGAAGGCCAACATCAATGGGCAAAACGACCCGGCGAAGGTTAAAAGAAAGAGGGACCCATATCAATTAGCACATGGAATCTTCTTTGTCTTGATCCTTTAGTAACACGTGGTATATGTTGATTAGATAAAGATATAATTGTATATATTGAAAATGAAAAATGTTATACGCCAATATAGTAAAGACAATACTAATAATATTTAGACTACGACAAATGATTCACTCTAGTCCATATTTGGTTCTTCAGTATCCTGAAGATTTATGCAATCTTTTTAATAAGGTTAACAGATCTGAAATCATTGAAGGGGTTCAAATTCATATAAAGACTGACAATCGACCGTTTATCTTTTACCGGCGACCGTATATTATTTGTAAATGTCTCTATTGATGATATTAAAAATTAACGATAAATTATACGAATCAAATTATATCAATGATCGAATGATATATGATTATTATTTTTAGAGATTTTAAATTCGAGTACCAATGACTATAAGATATTAAACATTTATAGTTCAACACTTGACACTTCCTACAATTATTACGACAAGATTACATTATTATGGATTTATTTTTTCATGTGAATATGGTTATTAGTAGGTGTATTATTATTTTTTACATGTGGGATTAAAACCCTTCTTCGGTCTTCCCTATGAAGTTGAAATAAGAGTCCTTGCATCAATTTTTTTTACAGGTGACTTTCACTTTTCTACCAAATCTACTCACCAGTAAAAAGTAAATATATACAACTGTAGGCAGATAGCTGAACGGAGATAGGGGCGTCAACGTTTCTACTGAAATATCACTCTTATATCTAATAATTATCTTATGATTCGTGCTTTATTATTATTGTATCATAAATAATGTTTAATAAATAATTATTGAGTCTAAAGTTGATATTTTCGTAGAAACGTCGTAGATAGGTGCGTACGTATTTATAACAAGGGCCACACGTCGTCAGTGCATTGATTTGACTTATCAACAGCTGTTACAGTTCTTATCAGTTAAATGAATGGCTCATGTTGATAAGTGTTGAAGTTGAACCGAACAGGGCACTACTTTCGGACAAAAAAAATAATTGGATCTGACTGTGTCATGACTCAAATATTTTATTCCAACGTTTCATAATATTTTTCTGTTTCAAAGTTATCAGAATTTTTTGGTCAAAATTAAATTCAGAATATTCATTTAGATTTTATGTATTTTATAAATTATTAAGTATATCAAAATTTATATATTATATATCAGTCGATTAAAATGTAATGTGATTCCATGCAGTGATGGATCTGAATTTTTTTTTGAGGATGGACATACGTATATTAATAATATAAAATTTTTATATTTAAATATATATGATAAAATTTTAGGTTGACACATATATATTAAAAGAAAAAAACTTTGAATTTTAAAAAGAAACTATAAATTTTATAAAATTTCAAGGTTGATGCGTGCCCACCCTAACTGCCATGTAGATCCGCCAGTACTTCTATGTATATATAAAATTGTAAAAAATTATGTAATGTTATAATTACGAGGTTGAATTGAATTTTATTTAATTATAACTAAAATGTATATAAATGGTAATTATAGAAATCAAATAAAATTCATATTTGTATTTAAATTTAAATTGAATAAAATTTTATTAAAATTCACCCCTATCTAATTTAAGTCGGCTAAAACCCCGTCTGTCGCCGTATTGACTATTGAGGTATGACAAAAAAATAAAGTGACGAAGGTTGCTGAAAATAATGGACTAAATGGGTTAGAATTAAAAATGAAGGACGAAATACATTTAATTATTGATTTCTTGCAACAGCCCTTGCATATTTTATTTAATTCAACACCAAAGTCAAAATAATTAAAGTATAGTCCACAAAACTCAACTAAAATTACTGCTGATAACGTGATTTAAAGCCTTTTTGCACGTGAGATCTCATGCGATTATTTCCATTATTAAATAAATTGTGACTGGTAATATATATTTTTTGTTCGACCAAATATTAGTACATATGTTGACGACACTATAAAGAATATCATTAAATTAAAGAATTAATTTTCGATATTCTAATAAGGGTTTGCGTTAAAAGTTCAGTCATTATTATAAATAATAAGGTAAACTATATCAGTGACTACTTAATTACAAGTTTTTCTTTTTTACCATTATTTTTGAATTCTTATTAATCATGCTATTCAACTATTTTAATGCATTCAATCAGATCAACTGCCGTTAACATTTAACAGAAGTGTTGATGTGGCAATTAATAACATTGGTATAATTATATATTTGGTAATTATTACTTATATATTCTTTCAATTTGGTCCCAATTGGAAGATTAATTTTATTTTAATTTATTAAAATTAAGACCAAGTTGAGAGAATATATAAGTAACAATGACTAAATATGTAATTATATTAATTTTATTAACTGTCAAGTCAATACTTCCGTTAAATGTTAACGACAGATAGACTGATTGAATGCATTTAAATAGTTAGTTTGTCTGATTGACAATAATTCAAAAATTATGCTCAAAATGAAAAGGGTTATAATTGAGTGGTCATTGGTATAATTTACTCTAAATAATAATATTGGTAAATGCAGATTAGTTTTAAAGAGGTTGGTTATTAAAATACACATATTTATGATTTTTAAATAATAAATATTAATATAATGGTAAATAATAAAATTTATGTTATTTTATTTTTCTTTCCACGTGGTGCGTGGAACTAGTTTAGACAGGTACGGAGACACTTACGGATTCATTATATATTCGATATAATTTTAATTTAATAGTATTTTAGTTTATATAAAAATAAATATTTGAATTTTAAAAATATTAAATATTAAATATTTAATCAAGTAGATGTAAAATTAAAGAAGGATAAGTACAAGTTCTCAAATTTTTGGTCTAATTATAATTTAAGTCATTGTAAGTTTAAATATTAGATAAATTAGAAGTTGTCTTTTGAGTTTTTTTTAATTTATGGTGAATACAAGGTAATATATGTACAAAGATTTTCAACTATTTAATAATAAACACTCATACCCCTTCATACGTGCTTGAACTCAGGATCTCAAAGATAACAATAATCTATTAATAACTAATGTCGCTTGATTAATGTTGAATTTCGTGTTTAAATATCTAATAAATCTATATTTTCTCAAATAATCTAATATTTCTATATTTACCAATATTTAATTCTGAATTCGTGTATTATTTATATGAAGCCAAATAGTAAAATCCATATCCAGTACATGTATTTATTTTCTAACCTATTTCGTTCAATTATTATTACAATTTAATCAAATTTTTAATTAGTTATATGAGCTCACGATGACTTGTAATTTGCAAGTGTGCAGTTGTCTTCAACTAATTCATAGTAACGTAATGACAAAATTTGGCTGGTCTTGGTGTGACGTTGTTTCATTTAATTTTTGAAGGAAATAGACATCAATAGAATATTAAAATAAGAAACAAAAATAAACACCTTTTGCACGTTTGATACTCATCGCAAAATTAATACGAGTAGAATATAATGATTAAATATATTATATTTGTGAGTAGGAAAGAAAAATATAATTTTTAAAATTATATTTTTCTTAAAAATAATGAATATAGGTTATTCAACAGACAAAGATACAAAAGAAAAAACCCTAGTTGAAAAAAGTTTCACAGCTATTAGCTTATAGTTGTTGAACAACTGGAAATAAAGTAATCAAATTGACATATCATAACTAATATAGACGACTGACGATAGTGTCCAATTATTGCAGCTGGTGAATTAATTAATTAATTAGCCAAAGATAATGATTTGCAATTTCAAATATTAAATTCGTAGTGTATAGATAATAACCACGCTTAATTAATTAATTAGCCTTGAAAACCAACTAAATATAGAAAAAGCTAGCTTCCTTTCCCTTCCTCTCTTTTATTTTTTTTTCTTTACGACTTATATTAATATCAATCCACCTCTTTTCTTTTTTTAATTTTTTGAACTACGACGACATTGGTTGTCGCTTGTTAGTTATCTTTTATTATATTTTTAGTTTTTTAATAAGAATAATTATGTATTTGTTATATGTTATCTGTCTTTATGACACATTTATCTCTGTCTTTGTGACATGTTTTTATCTGCCTTTTGGTAGCTTATGTTTTTTTTATCGTTGTTTACGGTTTTTTGTCATTGTTATTGTTTATATTTTTTTCTCATGATTTAATTTGACATCGTCACGATTGATCAAGTTTTGGACTATCGGATTGATTTGGATACGCATTTTGCGTTTGTAAATAGTTTTCTCATGTCGCTTGACACTGATTTACGATTTTTCACTGGTCTTTCAATATATTCATCTCCTTTTGTGGTTCGTTTACCGGTGTAGACATATTAGTTTGTATCATATTTTATTCGAGTTTATTTTAGGTTTTTAAATTTTTTTTTCTTTGATCCTTATGTGATTTATGCTACTAATTTTTTGTTTCAATGATAATAAAAAAAATGTCATAATTATATTTTAAGTTTACATTTATGTTTGTAAATCTTCTTTTTAATTTTATATATTTTATATTTTTAATAAAATTAGCTAATTTCTAATATATATAAAGCTAAAAATAGGCCAACCAGGCAAACTTCGTCCAATGTGAATCGCATGCAGTGGTCCTTCACCAAACTTGTATTAGCAATTTAAAATAAATCATCATCAGTTGCATTTAGGGAAGGGTATGGGTCTAGTTAGGGTTGAATTTCGGCTAACCCGATCTTACTCAAAAAATTTACATCATTCACCTGGCCCTACGCAATCGAAAAAATATATCTTCCACCCGACTTAATTTTTTTCGATAAAACTCGAATCCGATTCGACCCAAAATAATAAAATATTATTATTTTTATTCAATAAAAACAATGATTTAATTGAAAAAAATAATATATAGAGGGCTATTTTGTAATTATTCAAAAATATATAAGGTAAAATTATATATTTTTCCAGATCGGGTCAGGTCGGGTATTTTTTACCCTAAACTCGAATCTGACCTAACCCAAACAACACATTTAAAAAACCTGACCCGACCCAAGACGAACTTGAATTTTTTTTAAACACCCTACCCGATCGAATAGGGTCAGGTCGGAGCCTATCGAATTCGGGTCCCATGCCCATATCTATATGCAGTGTCTTAATTTCATATTCAAATAAGATTTAGTTGTTATTTGAAATAAAAAATTGAGACGAAATTTAAAAAAAAAATAGTTTCTTTAAAAAATAAAAGAAAATAAATAAAAGATTAAATACTTTTTGATTTTTATCTTGAGATCAGAAACAGTTAAGGTTTGTCGTTAGTGGCGAAATTGAGTGATAAAGTTTGGGGGACAACTTAAAACTTTAAAATATTTGGAAGTTTAAATTAAATTTTTCAAAAATTTTGAAGGGCTTAATATATTTTCCCCCAAAAGTATTAAGGTCTAACTAATTTTTTGACATTTTGAGAGGCTTAATAAGATTTTTTTTAAATTATGGGAGGAGATTTAATTAAGAACATTAAAAAAATTTAAAGTTTAACATAGATTTTTAAACAATTTGGGGACCAAATTAGATTTTTTTTGAAAATTTAAAATGTCTAAATTATAGTTTTTTTTAAAATTTTATTGGAGCATGTCCCCCACTAGCCTTACTTACGTTATGTCACTGCCTGTCGTAACATAGTTTTCATAAGATAGATTTTCGGTCATCTCTTGTTACTCGAGATCTTTTAGTTGTTTATCTCCTATGATATAACAATTAGATGATTAACTACAGTAACAAAACAATAGATATGATGAAATATCCTTACCTTCAACTATCATTGAAAAATTAAGAAGAAAATAAAATATTTTCTAAAAATAAGAGAATATTTTTTAAGAAAATAAAATTTCTTGAATTTTGAGATTTAAAAAATCTAACAAATTTGTTTAATATTTATAAGAGATTTTTAAGTGAATTTTACTCTGAATAGATACCTTTTAATATAAAAAATAAATAATTATATTTTTTAGATATGAAATATTAACAGGATATACATCCTTTGTACTTCTAATGAATCGGAAGATAACTATGAAAATAATTGTTTTTCAATGAAAATAAATGTAAGGGAAATATTCTGATCTTTTTAGTTGACATCTATAATCATTACTTGTAAAAGTAATTAAAATGGATTATACCGTTTAATTAATTTTTTTTTTGAATGAAAACGGTCGGATAATTTATCAATTTTACAGCCCAAAAATTAAAAAATAATAAATGAAAACAACCTGAAAAAACAAAAACCAAAAAGCTAGCTTTCCTAAAAATACCCAGCCGTTTCGTCTCCTGCAGAAACGATCCAAATGCCCGATGAAGCCCCATCTGCAAAAAACTAAAGTGAAATCTCCAAATCGAAACTGGAAGCTTCAAAAACTGCTATGGAAATCACGACGACGCTAAGAGGTACCTGTCCTCGGCGGTTTGTCTCGCCGGAATATCTGAAATCTCTTCAATCCAGTATTGGTCTTCGTCGTCTGGGTTTTTACACAAAAGTTATCCAAAGAATATATAATTACATGTCAGACATTCATTGATCGAATTATACTGATTTAACACTCATTTACTGACATTGATGAAAGGCGCGGATCATAAGCATGTCTTCACTAGATTTTCGATCAAGCTAACGTCATACGACAACAGCGTTGTTCACCATCTGTATCTTCGTGGGAAAACTGACACGAAATGAATGGTGTGGACCACCATTATTACCCGAGATTCGACGACTTATCGATTCCCCTCCCATATAAGTACCCAATAATGCAAACATCAAACTATACTAAAATTATTTTTACATTGTTTCTTTTATTAATTCGTTCTATCAAGTTAAGTAGATTTTGTTATAATTTTTAAAATGTAAAATTATTTTTTATTATATTATATTTAATTATTTGGAGAAAAAAATTGTACTAATTATTTTGTATTACTTTTTGCGGTTGTAAAATGAAAGGCGATATCAACTTTATAGACATTTTATCGATACAATAACAATATTAAATTATATTATTTAATTTACTGTGATTTTTTTTAAATGAGAATATACAGATTATTGGGTTTTTTACCTCAAAATTTTACGCTTATATGTTGTCACGAAGAAAAAATATGTCATTTCAAATAGCAGAACTAGGATCAAAACAACAATAGAGTCTTTGGTTTAAATGTGGCGACCACCTTATATCCAACGTCGGTATTGTATCTGACATATTGTCCCGAACTATCATGGAAAGTTCAAGAATAATGATGAACATCAATTACTTGTGCGCATGAGTATGTCACAATTTTTAATTTCATTTCTCCACTTTTTTTTTTTATTTTTTATGGGAACTTAACAGTAAGTACTACATTTGATGCTCAGGTTACAAACTACTTTCTTAAACGTTTGAGTACATGCTTCAAGATTTACAAGGAAAAAAACGAGCAATGGTACAATTACATAAGCCTCGTCAACAAAGAAATGTCGATAAATGCATATGATTGTGGATATCGATATGTACACAGGACAACCAACTTGACTGAGGCTATCAATTCAACCTTAAAGGGAACATCATTTACCAGTAACAAGTTTGGTTAAAACGACATACCTTCGTTTGGTTAAAACAATGGTTGTTGTGATGGTTCGAGTGCTGTAATTGAGGATGAACCAGAAGTGATTGCTCTCCGTCCACGAATCGTCTTCCTACGGAGAATACGTCCACGTTGATCCTCTTAGATCATTACCATTCGATGTGCTTCATCAGCCAATTAACTTTTGTTTTTCCTCGTCTATCAATGTTATACAAATTGTCGAGATTCCTAGGTGCTTCAGGAATATATTATATGAAACCGAATTAACAGAGAACGCGATTAGTGGGATGCCACTCGACAATAACATAACATATCAGAGGGATCATCGGCCATCAACAATAACTTAACGGTATTCGACCACCGTTGAAATTAAGCGGAATACCTCCATGATACTCATCGCACAAGGAATGTCAATCACCATCCGTCACACCAAAAATGACATCATCATCTACCGGAAGCCCTAAATATAAGGAAACATCATCCAGGGTAATAGTGTACTCCCCACACGATAGATGAAATGCCTGTGTCTCTGGTTTTCACTTCTCAACCAGTGCAGAAATAAGGTTGGATTCAAGGTTACAATGCCCCTCCCTATGTAACTGAATTTAGCCTCAGCTAAAACGGTTATACACGATTCAATATCTATAACTTAGTGTTACGAATAAGTAGATCTAATATACGGCTATTCCCCAATTAAATAAATAATATCCAAATTAAAATATAAATTAATACTAAAAAATAAATAAATAAAACATTCATAATAATTAACATAACACAATTTAAAATTGTTATCATATTAGCAAAATGACTCGAAATATGATTCATATCTAAACGCAACAATCGTCTTCTATTTTATAATTGTAAAACATAAAAAAATTAGTATAGTAAAATATAATAAAATAATAAACTATTTAATTATTATAATATAATAAAAAAATTAACTTTTAAAAACAATAACAAAACCCACTTGAAGTTTTTTAAAAAGAATGAGAGTGTTTTTTGTGTGGTTTGAGATGCAATTTATAGGAGAGGAGTAGGTGATAATTAAGGGGAGCGACGGAAGGCTAAAAGTATTTATGGAAGGTGCGGATGATGAACCACGCTTTTATTGTGTGACATAAGTTCGGATGAAAACTCAAGAAAGACACGAATGATAATCCACGCTTTACTCGTGTAACGTCAGCTAGGATGAAAAATCAAGTAAGACGCGTTTGACTATCTGCATCTTCTATCCATGTTAGCAAATAAGTACTAGATCAGTTAAATTTAATTAATAGTGTCTGAGAGATAATTATTGATTCTTCGACAGATTTGTTTTTTTTAACGCCTTCCTCCTCTGCTCTCGGTCTCACCGCCAGAAGATATGCGACCTTGTTTCTCTCTTGGAATCCATCTGAACTCACAGGTAGGGAACCCTTTTGCTCTCTGTCTTGAAGTCCAAATATAAGCACTAATCACCGAAAAATCTTGTTGTGTATAGACAAATTTTTCAGCCACTTTTCTTGAGTCTCCTTCCACAATGATGCGGATGAAACCCAAATCCTTCGCGAACTCCAGTGCATGTTCAACTGCCACCTCTTCCGCCACAAAAGGTGAGTGGACTCGCGAAAGTTTTCTTCGACAAGCCCCTAGTTCATACCCTTCATGATTTCTGATTATCAAACCTGACCAACCCTTTCTCTCTTGCTGATTGAAACATGCATCATAATTAACCTTCACTATGTCCGGTGGAGGCGGTTCCCATATCTCAGAGTTGAGGTTCTTCGGCTGCTGGAGTCCTCTGTTTGCACAAGAAAACTCACGGAACTGGCTTTTGATTAGGGTGACTATTTCATCACTTCTCATTAATACTCCATTGTGAATTCGCCTATTCCAAGCTGAGCCACTAATATTTCACTGTGTTTGTTGCAATGGTTGTTGTCCAAAATCCAGCTGAGCCACTCCTCGAAACTCCGTTGTTGGTGTTGGTCTGGCCAAAGGTACTGTAAATTCTGCCAAACACTCTTTGCTTGCATGCAATCTTTAACAACGTGAATATTTGATTCTGCTTGGTTTGGGCAAACTGTACAAAATGGCTCATTGATCACATGCCCGTTGTAGAGAACTTGCTTCGTAGGAACATAATTGTTGTAGTGTTTCCAAACCTGGATCTTTATTTTGCGTAGCACCTTTCCCTACCAAATTTGCTTCAGAGTCTTCGAGTCGGCTCTTATTGCGGAATCACTGTCGAGCAGTACACGGCAAACACTTCTTACAGTACAGATACCCGTGTGCTCACCTCCCCATACTATCACATCTATACCGTTTAATTTATATCAGTGTATATTTATTTTTTAGAATATAAATGTTAGATATATTAAGAAAATAAACACAAATAAAAGTAATTTATAAGATAATGGTGCAAGACAGAAATAATATGACCTGTTAACAGGCCCAGCCCATTTCTGAGATTTTAATAGTCCGAGATGAATATAAAAATTAAAAAAATTAAATTGTAAGAGCAAGAAAAATAAATAAATAAATTTGTTTGTAAATTATTTTTTCAGTACGTTTAATAAACTATCTAATAAATACATAGCTATCTCATATATTTTCGAGATCTCGAGCGAAACTAAAAGATATAAAATAAAAGTATATTCTAGTATTTTGAATAATTAATTTAATATTGTGTTAATAAATCGTTAAAAATGATTAAACTACGGGCTTAAATTATAAAAGTAAAAAGTATGATTAAAAAATAGATACCCAAATTATAAAGGTAAAAAATGATATTAAAAAAATAGTGGGTCAATTTTAAAGGTAAAAAGTGAGATTGAAAAAATAGGGGCCTAAATTATATGAGTAAAAAATGAGATTGAAATATTTAGAGACCTAAATTATAAAGATAAAAAGTGAGATTGATAAAAGCAGGAGCTTAATTATAAATGTACAAGGTGGGATTGAAAAACTTAGGATCATCAATTATAAATGTAAAAAAAAGGATTGAAAAAAATTAAGGGTCTCCATTCTAAAGATAACAAGTAAAATTACAAAAATTAAAGACCTCGATTATAATGATAAAATGTTAAAATTAAAAAAAATTAAAAGGTTAAATTATAAAAAGTAAACAATATTATAAAAAAAATTAGGGGCCTCGTATAAAATTAAGGGTTTGAACAGTTATTCAATGTGCCCCCTAACAATAAAAAAAATAAGAAATATAATTTTAATAAAAAGTGATATTTTTACCAGTCGCTTTCCAAATGACCTGTTGATTTTACTCCACTAATCACATTTATTTGCGTTTAGCACGCCGAGATACTTCCAATTGAGTATCGTCAACCCTATCCATACATTTACTTTTGTTTAATAAATGATTTTGAAAATTCTATGACTTTCTACGAATACTATGGAGTATGAGTATCGCTCAATACTATTAATCTAATTTATAAAAATTTAAAATTTTAAATGACTCTAACGTAAAATTATAAATTAATTAAAAATTTAAAGGTAAATTATTGAAAATAAAATATTAATTACATTATTTTTCATAATATTTTTTTAACAATTTTTAAATAATTTTTTAAAGGCTATGGAAAATTATAAATTCTTTATTGTTGAAAAAGGATTATGGAAATTAATGTAATTAATGCTTTATTTCAAATAATTTACTTTTAAAATTTTAAATAATTTATAATTAGACGTTAAGTCATTTAAAATTTTATTTTTTTATAAATTAAATTAATGGAGCTCAATGTTACTAATCGTTAATGGTGCTCAACAGTACTCGTCGAACACGACATACTCATTTTAAAGGATATCTAATAATGGTTTTTTATAATAATATTAATAAATATGTTATAATAGTCTTTGGATTTTCTACCCTCCAAAATTTAATCATTTTTTAATTAATTAATTAAATGTATATTGTAATGATAAAATTATCATTTTAATAATTTAAAATTATATATGAATTCATTTGTTGATCCAAGTGATAAAAAAAATATTATTTTTTATATAAATTATGCGTTCAAACAATTATTTCTGTAGGGTGTGCATTAATAATTGATAAAAAAATTCTAAACATATACTATAATATCTTAAACTATTAAAAATTGTTTCAAAACACATGCAACAGTAATTTTTCAATAATACTAAACTCGTGTGGATTACTATTCCTTAATAATAAGTCAAGCTATATATATACATAGGGATGGGTATAGATCGGATTAGGTTATATTTTTTGTCCACACGACTCAATCCGAGAACAACGACTTATCTACCTGAAATCCGACATGCATAATATGTACTCTCAACCCGACTCGAAACCGACCTAACTTTTTAAAATAAAATATAAACTCGACCCGGTCAGACCCAAAATAATAATAAAAGTATTATTTTTATTTAATAAAAACAATAATTTAATTGAAAAAATTAATACATAGAGGAATATTATTGTAATTATTTTTAAATATATAAAATAAAATTATATTTTTTTTCTGATTGAGTCTGATATTTTTCACCCGAATCCAAACACCACCCTTAAAAAATTCCTTCCCAAGTCAAACCCTACTTTTTTTAAAATCTAACCCGATCAATTTTGACTGGGTTAAAAATCCGTCGAGTTTGTGTACCGTGCGCATCCCTATATATACACACTCATCCCTATATATACACACTCGTCTCTGTATATAACACTCATCCGCCATATTTGAAAACTCGTTAAATGAGCTTGACACGTGAAATTTGACAGGACGAAAAAACAAAGAAACATAATTTGACATGACTTCAAATTGTTCATATTATATATTTATTTTTTTAATAATTTAAAAAATATTTATATATTATCTTTAAAAAATTTAAATTCATAAAATTTATATAATTCTTTTTACAAAATTAAAAATATAAAAATATTTAATGAAAGATAAAATTTTATTTTAACCCCTGAATTTCATATAAAATTTTTATTATAGATTTTTTTTGTAAATCAAAACTAGTTTAAGAATATATTTATAATTTAACTTTCGTATAATTTTTATTATTTAATGACAGAATAATTATATTTTTAAAAAATAATAATTTTAATGACACTTTAGTCCAAAATGTCGGTAATCTAATAATACCTAAATAAATTGAGGTAATGATATTCCCGTTAATATACCCCAAAAAATCCACTATTGATAATGTAAAATTACCAAGAATGACATTCCCGACCAACCAAATAGAAGAATATAGATTTTATTCCCATAAAAATCTCACATTTACCTAACTAAACACACTATAAGGGAAAATAGATAAATAAATGAAAGGCATGTTTGGTCTTTCTAGGAAAAGGGTTTAAGCTTTCCGACTTTTATAATTATCTGTTCATACTACTTTTTAAAAAGCAGAAGCCAATAATCTTTGTCGAGTTCATGTACTTTTAGCAACTTGTTCATCATTTAATTGAAGGGTAAATTACATCGATCATTACTTAATTTTTTTTATATTTCACTCGTTATATTTTAAATTTATTCAATTTTTCTCTAAACTTAATGTGATTAGCATTTTTTATGACTCAACTATTAAATATTTAACGGCGTTAAAATGACACAATTTTAGAAAAATAAAATTTTCATCAAAACGACGTCGTTTTATATCTATGCAACAGCTCATTTATAAAGTTATTTAGTAAGAAAATGATTGTGTGACAAAAATGTTAATTATGTTAAGTTCAGCGAAGAAATTGAACGAAAATAAAGTATAACGAATGAGATACGAGAAAGAGTAAAATTCAATGATGATTGGTGTAATTTACTACTAATTAAATTGAGATGATTACCTGAACTCCGTTAGATCCAGTTCAACATTTTTTCCCATTTCTTTTCATTTTTTTGACTAAAGCATATTAAGGAGGTAGAATTAAAAGTAATAATTAATCTAAAACTCTTGTGTCTTTTTCAAATTATTCAGTTGCTTAAAAATTATTTAAAACAATAGCGATAATGAAATTGAATATCTATAAATTTTAGACATTTGAATTTCAATACAATGCTTAAATTAATCTTTTGTCTTTTCAGATCTGGGAAGAAGATATGTTGTTAAATTGACAAAATATTTGAATGCAATATGTTGTCCTTTAAAATGTAAAATATAAAACTAAATATTATTTTAAATTAATCTTTTATCATCGTAGTCAGACACCAGACAACAACTCCATTAACCCATCACTTGACCGAAGCGATGATACTTCTCTTTGGGCTTTATATTCTATGCCAGTTTAAGGTCCAAATCAAACGAAAAAGCCCATTTGATCTGTTTCGACTCTTAAATCTCTAACCGGTGAAAGAGTCGGAATTCTTTTCAAAGACATATTTTCAAAGAAATGGGGCAATTTCGGCTTCAACAACAGGTCATGGCGCTGAAGCCCTCCATGCACGTTAGTGTATTTGGCCTCTATTTCTCATCATCCTAAACTTTTCAGGATTCGTTGTTTCCCCGCTTTTCATACACTCAATGAACCCATCAAGGCCCATCATCTTCATTCTCTGTGGGCCTTTAAACCTCGTTTGGTATGCAGGATGAAGGGCTCAGGTCACTTTTACTTCATGAGGTCTATTTCTATGAAAAACATGTACTTGTAATTTAAAATGTATTTGGATTACTGTTTTCGGTTTTTTTATATCGAAAATCATTTCCGCGGTGACTTCGCTCGGCATTTTCCCGAGCAGTTAATGTGCAACTGCTGATATAAACGTTGGTGTCTCGAGAAAGGAATAATTTATCATCCAATGTTATTTTCAGATATTATTTCGGATCTAGAACTCGGAAAGCCAGGGGATAGACGATAACCGGTGAAGAGATTCAATGTAGTGTTTTGGATTATACTTCTTTAAAATCAAAATTTAAACTCTTAAAAATTAATCCAAAACAAATAGATTTTACTTATAATGCAGTAAACGTAAAGTTATAATACTTAGATACTGACTAATAAAAAATAAATATTTTTAAACAAACGGTCTAAAAATAATTACAAAATAAAATAAAACATCTAATTTAAACTCCTAAAATTACACATAATTTTGTTACACTAATTGTCTTACGTGTATCAATGTAAAATATAATATTTTAAGCTAAAAAGAAGAACACTGAGACATGTTGACACATCTTAACACAAAACATTAGCATGTTTATTTTACTTTATTATTAGAAATAATAAAAGTCGATAAAGAGAAAATAAAATTTGTATTGGCTGGCATTAAATTGGATTCTTCTCCAATTAACTACTTTGGTATATTTGATTTATTAAAATTAGGATAAAATTGATATAATATATAAGTAACATGGATTAAATGAGTAATTATATCAAATACTTTAACTGTCATATTAACTTTTTCGTTAAATAATAACGGCAAGTGATTTAATGGAATGCATTTAAACATTAGTGTGTCATGATTGACAAAATTTCAAAAATTATTGTCAAAATAAAAAGTGACAATAGTTAAATGGTCACTGATATAATTTATCTTTTATTTTAAATGATTTACCTTTAAAATTTTAATTAATTTATAATTATACGTTGAGTATTTTATAATTTTAATTTTTTATAAATTAAATTAATGATGCTTATCGTTAGTGATACTTATCGATATTCGTCTAACGTTGTAGAATCATTCAATTTGATAAAGATATATTGATATGGGAAGAGAATAAGAAAAGAAAAAAAAAGAAGCCAAGAAAATAAAACAGCAAAGCAAAATCTCCATTGATGGGGAAATCTCAAACATTATGAGAATCATTTCTTTCGCTCCCTTGCTAGAGCAACTTAACAAGAATTCTTTTTACCCCAAAAGTTGTCTCAAATCACTTACAAAGATTGATTAGACAGTCGTGGGGACTTTATCTTCTTCCTTTTCCCCCTAATCTCCTATGTTTTCGATCTAACCAACTTTGATCACAAAAAAAAAAATATAAATGGTCACTAATGCATTGATTTAAGTCCATAACTTTATCAGTCATTTGATTTTAATCTTTAATGTTATCGGTTCGTTCGATTTTAGTCTTTCAGTCATGTTAGTGACTTCAACAAAAGTGACTTAAAATAAAGGGGTTAAACAAAATTAATAGCATAGAGACTTCAAATGGATGGAACGATAACATAAGGTACAATTTTCCTTTAATTGTTTCGATGATCAAAGCCGGTCATACCGAAACAAATGGTACAATAGGCATAATTTACCCTATTTCCCCCACCCAAATTGCCCATCCAACAGCTTAAATTAATATGCAGTTTATTACCTTAAATTAAGTTGTTCTCTACACTCTCCTCTTCAAAATAATGATTATATCTTATTAAATAATAATTTGATGGAATTTTTGTAAAATAAAAATTTGAATCGTTTGCTGAAGGATTATATAACTACAAGCTTAATAATCTCAAAAATTAAGCATATTTTGGGAATTTATGTTGTACGATAACTTAATTTAAAGTTAAGGAATGAAAAATAATAAATAATATCAAAATGTTATAAAAAATCATAATATTTTCGGTTGAACAAACAATATTACAAAGATTGTAACATATTAATTAGGGTTTTGTTTCGACTAATTCAGATCGATTCGCGTCACACACCTGACTTTGGTGGATATGTTTCCTAACGAAGATTTTCTGCATACATAAAGACTTTAACTCAATACATGCTTAAGCTATATTAATCTCCTTACTACTTGAATTATCTTGTTGATATTTCAATTAATTTTTTAATGACGAATGATAAAAGTAAAATAATAATAATTTAATGATTAAGGTGTAATTTGCATTAATTTACACTTTATACGAGTTTCGAAAGAAAAAAAACCTGGTTTTAGTATAAATACCTTGGTATAATTGCTTATACGTAAGTATGATGTGCCCACTGCCCACCACAGTTCCGATATAGAAACTAAATCTAACAAGCAACTTATAAAAGTAAAACTTTTTTATGCCAACAAAGTCGTTAATTTTATTTAAAAAAAGAGAATATTTAAAATTATAATAAAGTTTGAAGTTAAAGACATAATTAAAATATTTGTTTGTAATTATTGATATAATAAACTAGTCACTCAAAATCATTTAAGGATTATACAAGAAAAAAAGTTAATACTCATCCAAGAAACTCGAACAAAATATAAATACGGATAAATTTGATTGCATCGGTAAATGAACCAAAATAAGGGGTTAAACTACTGAAAGACTATCGACAATCTTAAATCAGAATCGAGCGTTGGGGAAAAACTATCTACAAACACAAACCGCATATTCAAATTCAATATGAGAGCCTAAAACAAAGAAGATCAATGAGATAATAAATAAACGATATCAGTCGAGGTGACGTTAATTAGTTAAATCCATCTCTGAAAAGATCGTCAAATAATCGAAAACGTGTCATGAAGACATAAAAAAACGTTCCATAAACATAGAGAAAAATATTAGAAAATTTAAAAAAAGTACATATACGTATAAAAAATAAATACAAGTGATCGATGAACAATACAAAACTAATATCCTCATCTGTCAAGCTAAAAATTGCTAATGATTCTATTACATATAGGTTAAGACTTGATACATTAAACGATGATAAATGAGTATATATTTGTATTTGGTCAAAAGAAAAACTACCCTAAAAAGGCTACAACCATTAAAATTAAAATATGTACATTTTTTTAAGTTTAAAGTACGGACTAATATAGATCGAGTTTGATCACGTTTTTTGATTGATTTAAATTCAAGCTGAGTATTATACTAATATTTTGAATTAATAATTGGTATCTGATCTATTGATCGACTAATCTAGATCGAGTATTGTAGAGACAACGAGGCGACCCACCCAACCCAGTATGCTCCATTAGCAAACGCCAGGATTCGAACCCTTAACCTTACTGAAGGGACATATTGCCACATCTCACTAGACCAACTGATTGTTGGTTGAATATTATACTATATTACTTGTTATTCAACTTGATTTGAATTTAGAGAATATTTATTTGATTCATTTTTTGAAAAAAAAATATCGCACTTGATCATATACATGCATATATAAAAAAAATCTTATTCTTATTAGATAGAATAGGGACCTACTTGGAAAAAAAATAAAAAGACGAATATTATTATAATTATCTCTAAAAAAATAAGAGATAATTATATTATAATATTAAGATTTGATTAAAATTTTAATTCTAAATTTAAATTTGATTCTATATTATCATTAAAAAAATTAATGCATACCTAAACTTAAAAAAATAACTTCATAAAATCAAATTAAAATATGTCGATTTCAAGTCCACGCTCATCCCTAGTTTAAAATAGAATCTTATATAAGCTATTTCCACCATTCGATTTAAAGCAAATGTTTAAAGTAGAGACTTCTTTGGGTTTATTAGATTGAAGCCCAGTCTGAGTTCTATGTAAAGACGAATTTACGTAGCATTGGATAGTTAAGGGTAGTTTTGGTCAGCATAACCCTAACTGTGCAAATCAAATTTCAAAAGACCTAGACTTGTAAATTGATGATGGTAAGGGACTAGGGATAGGCGCAGAAAAAAATAATGTCGAGAAATGGCTTATAGAATCTAACCTCTAACTTCCGACTCCGATGTCAACTAGTGTATGGTTCTATAGTCCAAGGGCGATGCACGATTTTTCATCTGGTGGTAGGACATTATTAATGGAAGTATATTATAATGGGCTCACCTAGGGAAGAAGCCCCAAAAAAGAAAAATGCACACCCCATTGCTATTCTACGTTGTATTAGTAGTTTTAACTGCAATAATCGGATAAGATGTGGTTAAAATGAGTTCTGTTTCGGATTTATTGTCAGAGAATGAGCAAATATGTTCGGTTTAGCAGTTTATTCTGGAAAACTTAAGAATAAGACATGAGCGAATATGCTAACTGATGCATTCATTTTGATGTATTTACGGAACTGGTGGGGGGAGACAAGTACCTCTGTGAATGTAGGTGGCGGTGGTGTAAATGTTAATACAGACAGGAAAAGGGAAACCTGGGGGTACTGCTGTGAACGAAAGAAAGGACGGAGTACATGTGAACACTGTGAGCGTTAGGCCTGGACTGAACCCGTTTTTATTCCTTTATCTAAACTATACTAGTTACCACCTAACTATTATCTCTTTTTATTTTACCATCATTTTTTAAATTTTGTCAATCATGTCACTTGCCATTAATATTTAACGAAGAAGCTGATGTGAGAGTTAAAATATTAGATATAATCATACATTTGGACACTGTTACTTATTTATTCTAATTCTATCAATTTGGTCCCAAGTTGTTGGTGCTATTGAGGGCCATAACCAAGTGACAAATGGCCGAATCAATTATGTTGGCAAACCAAATTTGAATGCATGTACCCCACCCGCAACCGCAAGCTCATCCACCTTGGCCCATATGCCACACACTGCATTTAACCAGTGGCAGTTGGAGACGTTATTGTTGAGAAAAACCGATGGGGGTGTTACATGACCAAAGGCTCCTAGTTCACCCCTCACTATAAATGTGGAGCATTGTTTCCCTACTTTTCATTCCATTCATGCTACATTAACTTTCAGATTATTTACTCGGATCTCGATGAAGATCTCTCGTTGGTTCTTGCTTTACTAGCAGTAAGTTTTTCGATTTCGTTTGATTGCTTGTTGTTGAGTGTAAAGAACTAATGAGTGTTTCCTTTTAACTTTTCCTGTTTGTTGTTTGTTTTCGCAGCTTGCTGTGGTGGCAAGCCATGCGGTTCTCTCACCTGAGCAATATTGGAACAATAAGCTGCCAAATACTCCTATGCCAAAGGTTGTCCAAGAAATTCTACATCCTGGTGAGTGTTCAGTACCCCAAGGATTGTTCTTCTTTAAATCATATTACTCACTACCATTGTTTTTGAGATAAACTTTGTAGAATCTCTTGCACTGGTTCCCCATAGGATTGAATGAGTCTAATGCTGTAAACAGTCACGTAATCAGGGAAGCAGCCTAATAATCGGACGTGAAGTGCTTAAAATGTGCTGTGTTCATGATTTATTGAAGAGAATGAGCAAATATGTTCTGTTTAGCAATTTATTCTGGAAAATGCATTCCTTTTGGTGTATTTGCAGAACTGTGGGGGGAGAAAAGTACCTCTGTGAATGTAGGTGGCGATGGTGTAAACGTTAATACAGGAAAAGGGAAACCTGGGGATACTGCTGTGAACGTTAAGCCTGGACCGGACCCGTTTGAATACAATTATGCAGCCACTGAGAATCAAATCCATGATGACCCGAATGTGGCACTTTTCCTTTTGGAAAAGGATATGCACCCCGGGGCAACAAGGACCCTTCGTTTCACCGAAACTACAGAGAAATCAGCTTTCTTACCTTACCAAATATCCCAATCAATACCGTTTTCATCTAACAAGTTGCCAGAAATTCTCTCCAAATTTTCAGTAAAACCTGGAACTGAAAAGGCAGAGACGATGAAGAATACAATCAAGGAGTGCGAAGAGCCATCGATTCGAGGAGAAGAAAAATATTGTGCCACCTCACTTGAATCAATGATCGACTTCACCACTTCCAAGCTAGGCAAAATTGATAAGGCGGTCTCTACAGAGGTGGAAAAGCAAACCCCAAAGCAGAAGTACACAGTAGCAGTCGGAGTAGAGAGGATGGGAGGCGAGAAAAACGTAGTGTGCCACAAGCAGAAATATGCATATGCCGTCTTCTATTGCCATAAATCAGATACAACAAGGGCTTACATGGTTCCTTTGAAGGGTGCTGACGGGACAAAAGCCAAAGCAGTAGCAGTCTGCCACACAGATACATCGGCATGGAACCCAAAGCATTTGGCTTTTCAAGTCCTTAAGGTTGAGCCAGGAACCGTTCCTATCTGTCATTTCCTTCCTCAAGATCACATTGTTTGGGTCCCCAAGTAAAATCCTGAAGAGTCAGACCCTTCAGTTTCATCAATCAACTAAGCACAGAGTGCATTAATATAGCTTAAAGCAATATCCAGTTCGTTGTACAATAATTATACCTCAAACCCACGAGTTTAGGTATGCAGAATCTATCCACGGTTCATGTTTTTAGTAACGGATAAAATGATAGTATTACTTATTGTATCACAATAGTTCGCTTACATGCATGTATAATGTGGCCATAGCCCACCACTATCCTGACACATGAATTGGTTCAAACTACCCTAAAAGGCTACAACTTTACATTTTCTAAAGCTTATTCTGCGATTAATATAAACAAATTTTCCTGAAATACTAGTAATAACCTTTTTGGCATTTAACTCAAATCTCAATTTGAATATATATTTAATTAGACGCTTCAAATTTTTATAGATTTTTTATCGGATAAGATTTGTCTTCATAAACTATTCCTATCATGTGAAATATATTTTCATCAAATATTTTATAATTTTTTCTTATTTCATAAGATGTATTTTTATAAATCTTTTCCACCACGTGAAGCATGGGTACAACAACTAAAACTAAAATATGTATTCACTCCGTCCCATTAAATTTGTCAACTGTTAACTTTTTTTAGTTAATTTTTAAAATTTTGGCTCGTTATTATTTAAAATTTATTATTGATAAAAATGTAAAAAAATATATTTTAAAAACTTAAATCAAGTAGTTTTCAAATATATATTTTTATAAAATTTTATTATTTAAAATATTTAAAATAATCATAGTTAAATTTTAAAATTATTGACTTTTTAAAAGTCAATAATAGACACATTTAGTGGGACAAATAAAGTAATACTTTTTGAGCTTAAAGCTAAACTAGAATCTGTTTTTTGGCCCAATAGGGAAGCCCAGAAAAAAATTGTAAAATATGTCACATACATTTTTATTTTGGGATCTACGACATTTTCTATAATGCATGGTCGAGGTGAAAAGTTTGAATAAAAAATACAATTTTATTCAATTTTTTAAGCTAGATGTGATAAATTTTAATAAAAAATTATATTTTATTAGAATTCGTCACCTCGAGGTGACGAGTTTCAGTTTCACTGTAGCATTTTCCGTATCCTCTAAAATAAAAATCGAGGTGCCTTAATGGGCTAAATAAAAAACCTAAAACCCGTAATGAGCCAAAAACCCTAGAAACTTCTTTGGGTTTATTGGATTGAAGCCCAATCTGAGTTCTACGTAAAGACGAATTTAGGTAAGCAGTGGATGGTTTTTTGGCCCAATAGTGCAAACAATTTAAATAATTAGTCTAATAGGATATATATAAATTATTTAAAGATATAATACATTTGTTATAGTAACTTGAAACTCGTCACGTTGAAGTGATGAATTTTAATAAAATATATTTTTTATTCTAACTTTTTATTTCAATTTAATAAAAATTTATATTTTATTTGAAATTCGTCATCTTAACGTGAGGAATTTGAATAATTTTTTTTTAAAACTCATCACCTCTACAAAACAAGTATTTTAAATACTATAACAAATATCGTAAATCAAAAAATAAACTTCCACCTATCCTTTTTTTTTTTCTATCCAAATAATTTATCAGTTTGGCAGGCCAAAAAAAAACATAATCTTCAAAAGAACCCCAACTTCTGAGTTCTGACTATGTAGATCAGGGTAAAGGATTAGGGCTAGGGCTAGGGCTAGGCCTGGAAGAAGAAAATACGGTCGAAAAATGACTTCTAGAATCTAATAACCTCCATCTTCTGACTCCAATGTTAAAACAAGTGTATGGTTTAATAGTGCAAGGGCGGCGTACGGTTTTTCATCTGGTGGTGGGACATATTTATTAACAGAAGTATATACAATCTTTGACTCTTTTACAATATTCAAAGTAATATAATGTATAAAGGGGTTCTCATCTTGCTCCCATGACTTTCTAAATTTGTGCATACTTTCGTAAACATAAAAGTTGATTTAATAAATATGATACAACACATTTAAATAAGATTAATATAATTAATAATAAATGTTTAATATATTATATTCTTATGAACGATAATATATATATCATACACCATGCCCATCTCAAAAAAAATATGTGGACGTGTACTGCACAATTAAAATAAAGTCCTTAAAATATATTATCATAAGATATTAAACTTAAAAAAAAACTATTATCAAAATAAATAAAAAAATTTGTCCATTAAACACCATAAATTTAGTGATTTTTGTATGAAGAATTGATTATAATTGAATTGTTGAAATAATAAGAGAGAAAATTGGATTTCTTTTTGTTACATCTTATTAAGGGAAAATAATTTTTCCTATGTCAACATAAATCTTTTCCCTGAAGTGTAAAATATTTAGATTTTAGGATCTTATAACGTATCACTTGCTATACTTATTAATAGACGAGTCATCATACTCATTTTTACGATTTTGCCATTTTTAACAAATATTAAATTACATGTTTACACAATCTGCTTAAGAACATAACGTGCAGGTCTATTTTCACATAAATTCTTTCGTTTTCATATAGCTTTCCTTGAACTGTACTAATAATTCATGAAATTCAAATCCTTGGTTCCTATAGTATGTCATCTAATAATATATCTTTCTTGAATAAAATAATATTGTATTCATTCTACTAAATTTGTTATATATTATTTTTTAATAGTTAGTTTTTAATTCTATTTTCTATTATATAAAAATTATTATTAGTAAAAAATATACAAAATAATATTTTAAAAATATTAATAAAATGATTTTAAAATATCTAAAGTTATTTTTTTCAGAATAATTGTGATGGAGTGAATAATAACTAATAACATGCCTGGTTGCCTTCCACGCATGCATGAAACTAACTCACTTCAGTCTTATTACTTCAAGTATTGATCAAATTAAGCCTTATTTCATTTATTTTTTGGTCTAAATTCTTAACAGATCCCTATTCTTTTGAAGTTAAGCAACTTTATCCTTCCCGTATTTAATCCTAACTCATTTCATTCTTCCAAGGTTGTATCTAAATGACCCCGAAGTAAATGTAAGACAGACACAATTTTTTACGCTAGGGTGATACTATAAATTTTTAGGAGGATGCAAAAATAAATTATCAATAGAAAATAAAAAATAAATACGGATGTAAGTGAATTAAGAACGAACAAGGTAATGTTCATATTCTTTTGTTTATTTTTAAATGTGTTCATGTTTATTTTTTTTAAAATTGTTCGTGTTCATTTATTTATTATTTGTGAACATGTTTGTTTATATATTCACAAACATGTTCATTTAGCGTTCACGAACGTGTTTATTTAACATTCACGAACACATTCGTTTAACGTTAATTTATATTCAACTTTTAGTTTTACTCTTTTATTTGCAAGATAAAGAAAATGATAAAATTATATCATTAGTGCTTAAACTCCTTAAAATTCACAGTTTAAATTTCAACTTATACCATGGGTATAATTTAATCCCTATCTTCACCAATATTTAAAATGTAACAAAATAAAAAGAAAGGAGAACCGGATAAATGAGATTGTTCATAAAATAAATGAGAGAGTAGATAAATGAGCTCATAAACGAGTCGAACACACCTTTGCTCGTGTTCGTTCGTTTATTAAATGAACATAAAAAAAATTTGTTCATACTCGTTTATTTAGTTTAATAAACAAACATAAACGAACGTTACACGAATGGTTCACAAACAGTTCACCGAACGCTCCGTTTATTTACATCAATAAATATAAATATCTAAATTATATGAGAAATCGTCTCGATCATCCTCTGGGTCCAACCATTATTGAACGTAACGTAAGCATAGGAAAAAAAGGCAAAAAAAATGCTCAACTCATTGCCTCATTACATTATACGTTGTATTCGTAGTTTTAGCGGCACATGTTGAATGGGCAAAACCCTGTTAATCATGGAATTATCTGAAAATAACTCATACTAAATCCTCATAAATTGAGTAGTTGTTAGTTTTAATAAAATCTCATAAAAGTTAAAGGGAATTAAAACATATTACTGCCGAAGCTGTTGCTGCTATTGAGGGCCATAACCAAGTGACGAATGGCCGAATCAATTATGTTGGCAAACCAAATTTGAATGCACGTACCACCACCCGCAACCGCAAGCTCATCCACCTTAGCCCATATGACACATACTGCATTAATGTGGAGCATTGTTGCCCTACAATAACTTAAATATTTAAGTTAACCAGCGGCAGTTGGAGACATTATTGTTGAGAAAAACCGCTGGGAGTGTTATTTGACCTAAGGCTCCTAGTTCACCCCTCACTATAAATGTGGAGCATTGTTGCCCTACTTTTCATTCCATTCACGCTACACTAACTTTCAGATTATTTACTCGGATCTCGATGAAGATTCTCTCGTTGGTTCTTGCGTTACTAGCAGTAAGTTTTTAGATTTCATGTGATTGCTTGTTGTTGAGTGTAAATAACTGACGAGTGTTTCCTTTTACCTTAACTTTTCCTGTTTGTTGTTTGTTTTTGCAGCTTGCTGTGGTGGCAAGCCATACTGTTCCCTCACCTGAGCAATATTGGAACAATAAGCTGCCAAATACTCCTATGCCAAAGGTTGTCCAAGAAATTCTACATCCTGGTGAGTGTTCAGTACCCTAAAGATTGTTTTACAATCACGTAATCTGGGAAGCAGCCTAATAATCGGATGTGAAGTGCTTACAATGCGTTGTGTTCATGATTTATTGAAAGAGAATGAGCAAATACGTTCTGTTGGGCAATTTATTCTGGAAAACGTAAGAATAGGACATGAGCAAATATGCTAACTGATGCATTCATTTTGGTGTATTTGCAGAGCCGTTGGGGGAGAAAAGTACCTCTGTGAATGTTGGTGGCGGTGGTGTAAACCTCAATACAGGAAAAGGGAAGCCAGGGGGTACTGTTGTGAACGTAGGGAAGGGCGGAGTGAATGTGAACACCGGGAAAGGAAAGGAAGGGGGTGGCACCCATGTGAACGTTGGCGGCAAAGGAGTTGGAGTGAACACTGGGAAAGGAAAGCCAGCAGATGGCACTCATGTCAACGTCGGAGGTAAAGGCGGAGGAGTATCTGTATCCACCGGTCACAAGGGAAAGCCAGTAAACGTTAATGTTTCACCGTTTTTATACAATTATGCAGCCACTGAGAATCAAATCCATGATGACCCGAATGTGGCACTTTTCTTTTTGGAAAAGGATATGCACCCCGGGGAAACAATGACCCTTCATTTCACCGAAACTACAGAGAAATCAACTTTCTTACCTTACCAAATATCCCAATCAATACCATTTTCATCTAACAAGTTGCCAGAAATTCTCACCAAATTTTCAGTAAAACCTGGAACTGAAAAGGCAGAGACGATGAAGAATACAATCAAGGAGTGCGAAGAGCCATCGATTCGAGGAGAAGAAAAATATTGTGCCACCTCACTTGAATCAATGATCGACTTCACCACTTCCAAGCTAGGCAAAATTGATAAGGCGGTCTCTACAGAGGTGGAAAAGCAAACCCCAAAGCAGAAGTACCAGTAGCAGTCGGAGTAGAGAGGATGGGAGGCGAGAAAAAAGTAGTGTGCCACAAGCAGAAATATGCATATGCCGTCTTCTATTGCCATAAATCAGATACAACAAGGGCTTACATGGTTCCTTTGAAGGGTGCTGACGGGACAAAAGCCAAAGCAGTAGCAGTCTGCCACACAGATACATCGGCATGGAACCCAAAGCATTTGGCTTTTCAAGTCCTTAAGGTTGAGCCAGGAACCGTTCCTATCTGTCATTTCCTTCCTCAAGATCACATTGTTTGGGTCCCCAAGTAAAATCCTGAAGAGTCAGACCCTTCAGTTTCATCAATCAACTAAGCACAGAGTGCATTAATATAGCTTAAAGCAATATCCAGTTCGTTGTACACTAATTATACCTCAAACCCACGAGTTTAGGTATGCAGAATCTATCCACGGTTTATGTTTTTAGTAACGGATAAAATGATAGTATTACTTATTGTATCACAATAGTTCGCTTACATGCATGTATAATGTGGCCATAGCCCACCACTATCCTGACACATGAATTGGTTCAAACTACCCTAAAAGGCTACAACTTTACATTTTCTAAAGCTTATTCTGCGATTAATATAAACAAATTTTCCTGAAATACTAGTAATAACCTTTTTGGCATTTAACTCAAATCTCAATTTGAATATATATTTAATTAGACGCTTCAAATTTTTATAGATTTTTTATCGGATAAGATTTGTCTTCTTAAACTATTCCTATCATGTGAAATATATTTTCATCAAATATTTTATAATTTTTTCTTATTTCATAAGATGTATTTTTATAAATCTTTTCCACCACGTGAAGCATGGGTACAACAACTAAAACTAAAATATGTATTCACTCCGTCCCATTAAATTTGTCAACTGTTAACTTTTTTTAGTTAATTTTTAAAATTTTGGCTCGTTATTATTTAAAATTTATTATTGATAAAAATGTAAAAAAATATATTTTAAAAACCTTAAATCAAGTAGTTTTCAAATATATATTTTTATAAAATTTTATTATTTAAAATATTTAAAATAATCATGGTTAAAGTTTAAAATTATTGACTTTTTAAAAGTCAATAATATAAACATTTAGTCGGACAAATAAAGTAATACTTTTTGAGCTTAAAGCTAAACTAGAATCTGTTTTTTGGCCCAATAGGGAAGCCCAGAAAAAAATTGTAAAATATGTCACATACATTTTTATTTTGGGATCTACGACATTTTCTATAATGCATGGTCGAGGTGAAAAGTTTGAATAAAAAATACAATTTTATTCAATTTTTTAAGCTAGATGTGATAAATTTTAATAAAAAATTATATTTTATTAGAATTCGTCACCTCGAGATGACGAGTTTCAGTTTCACTGTAGCATTTTCCGTATCCTCTAAAATAAAAATCGAGATGCCTTAATAGGCTAAATAAAAAACCTAAAACCCGTAATGAGCCAAAAAACCCTAGAAACTTCTTTGGGTTTATTGGATTGAAGCCCAATCTGAGTTCTACGTAAAGACGAATTTAGGTAAGCAGTGGATGGTTTTTTGGCCCAATAGTGCAAACAATTTAAATAATTAGTCTAATAGGATATATATAAATTATTTAAAGATATAATACATTTGTTATAATAACTTGAAACTCGTCACGTGAAAGTGATGAATTTCAATAAAAAATATTTTTTATTTTAATTTTTTATTTTAATGTGATAAAATTTAATAAAAAAATATATTTTATTTGAAATTCATCATATTAACGTGAGGAATTTAAATAAAAAATATTTTTTTTAAACTCATTACCTCTACAGTACAAGTATTTTAAATACTATAACAAATATCGTAAATCAAAAAATAAACTTCCACCTATCCATTTTTCTCTATCCAAATAATTTATCAGTTTGCCAGGCCAAAAAAAACATAATCTTGAAAAGAACCCCAACTTCTGAGTTCTGACTATGTAGATCAGGGTAAAGGATTAGGGCTAGGGCTAGGGCTAGGCCTGGAAGAAGAAAATACGGTCGAAAAATGACTTCTAGAATCTAATAACCTCCATCTTCTGACTCCAATGTTAAAACAAGTGTATGGTTTAATAGTGCAAGGGCGGCGTACGGTTTTTCATCTGGTGGTGGGACATATTTATTAACAGAAGTATATACAATCTTCGACTCTTTTACAATATTCAAAGTAATATAATGTATAAAGGGGTTCTCATCTTGCTCCCATGACTTTCTAAATTTGTGCATACTTTCGTAAACATAAAAGTTGATTTAATAAATATGATACAACACATTTAAATAAGATTAATATAATTAATAATAAATGTTTAATATATATTATATTCTTATGAACGATAATATATATATCATACACCATGCCCATCTCAAAAAAATATGTGGACGTGTACTGCACAATTAAAATAAATTCCTTAAAATATATTATAATAAGATATAATCATAAAATATTAAACTTAAAAAAATAAAACTATTATCAAAATAAATAAAAAAAATTGTCCATTAAACACCATAAATTTAGTGATTTTTTATGAAGAATTGATTATAATTGAATTGTTGAAATAATAAGAGAGAAAATTAGATTTCTTTTTGTTACATCTTATTAAGGGAAAATAATTTTTCCTATGTCAACATAAATCTTTTACCTGAAGTGTAAAATATTTAGATTTTAGGATCTTATAACGTATCACTTGCTATACTTATTAATAGACGAGTCATCATACTCATTTTTACGATTTTGCCATTTTTAACAAATATTAAATTACATGTTTACACAATCTGTTTAAGAACATAGCGTGCAGGTCTATTTTCACATAAATTCTTTCGTTTTCATATAGCTTTCCTTGAACTGTACTAATAATTCATGAAATTCAAATCCTTGGTTCCTATAGTATGTCATCTAATAATATATCTTTCTTGAATAAAATAATATTGTATTCATTCGACTAAATTTGTTATATATTATTTTTTAATAGTTAGTTTTTAATTCTATTTTCTATTATATAAATACAAAATAATATTTTAAAAATATTAATAAAATGATTTTAAAATATCTAAAGTTATTTTTTTAAGAATAATTGTGATGGAGTGAATAATAACTAATAACATGCCTGGTTGCCTTCCACGCATGCATGAAACTAACTCACTTCAGTCTTATTACTTCAAGTATTGATCAAATTAAGCCTTATTTCATTTATTTTTTGGTCTAAATTCTTAACAGATCCCTATTCTTTTGAAGTTAAGCAACTTTATCCTTCCCGTATTTAATCCTAACTCATTTCATTCTTCCAAGGTTGTATCTAAATGACCCCGAAGTAAATGTAAGACAGACAATTTTTTACGCTAGGGTGATACTATAAATTTTTAGGAGGATGTAAAAATAAATTATCAATAAAAAATAAAAAATAAATACGGATGTAAGTGAACTAAGAACGAACAAGGTTATGTTCATATTCTTTTATTTATTTTTAAATGTGTTCATGTTTATTTTTTTTAAAATTGTTCGTGTTCATTTATTTATTATTTGTGAACATGTTTGTTTATATATTCACAAACATGTTCATTTAGCGTTCACGAACGTGTTTATTTAATATGCACGAACACATTCGTTTAGAGTTAATTTATATTCAACTTTTAGTTTTACTCTTTTATTTGCAAGATAAAGAAAATGATAAAATTATGTCATTAGTGCTTAAACTCCTTAAAATTCACAGTTTAAATTTCAATTTATACCATGGGTACAATTTAATCCCTATCTTCACCAATATTTAAAATGTAACAAAATAAAAAGAAAGGAGAACCGGATAAATGAGCTTGTTCATAAAATAAATGAGAGAGTAGATAAATGAGCTCATAAATGAGTCGAACACACCTTTTCTCGTGTTCGTTCGTTTATTAAATGAACATAAAATTTTTTTGTTCATACTCGTTTATTTAGCTTAACAAACAAACATAAACGAACGTTACACGAATGGTTCACAAACAGTTCACCGAACGCTCCGTTTATTTACATCAATAAATATAAATATCTAAATTATATGAGAAATCGTCTCGATCATCCTGGGTCCAACCATTATTGAACGTAACGTAAGCATAGGAAAAAAAGGCAAAAAAAATGCTCAACTCATTACATTATACGTTGTATTCGTAGTTTTAGCGGCACATGTTGAATGGGCAAAACCCTGTTAATCATGGAATTATCTGAAAATAACTCATACTAAATCCTCATAAATTGAGTAGTTGTTAGTTTTAATAAAATCTCATAAAAGTTCAAGGGAATTAAAACATATTACTGCCGAAGCTGTTGCTGCTATTGAGGGCCATAACCAAGTGACGAATGGCCGAATCAATTATGTTGGCAAACCAAATTTGAATGCACGTACCACCACCCGCAACCGCAAGCTCATCCACCTTAGCCCATATGACACATACTGCATTAATGTGGAGCATTGTTGCCCTACAATAACTTAAATATTTAAGTTAACCAGCGGCAGTTGGAGACATTATTGTTGAGAAAAACCGCTGGGAGTGTTATTTGACCTAAGGCTCCTAGTTCACCCCTCACTATAAATGTGGAGCATTGTTGCCCTACTTTTCATTCCATTCACGCTACACTAACTTTCAGATTATTTACTCGGATCTCGATGAAGATTCTCTCGTTGGTTCTTGCGTTACTAGCAGTAAGTTTTTAGATTTCATGTGATTGCTTGTTGTTGAGTGTAAATAACTGACGAGTGTTTCCTTTTACCTTAACTTTTCCTGTTTGTTGTTTGTTTTTGCAGCTTGCTGTGGTGGCAAGCCATACTGTTCCCTCACCTGAGCAATATTGGAACAATAAGCTGCCAAATACTCCTATGCCAAAGGTTGTCCAAGAAATTCTACATCCTGGTGAGTGTTCAGTACCCTAAAGATTGTTTTACAATCACGTTATCTGGGAAGCAGCCTAATAATCGGATGTGAAGTGCTTAAAATGCGTTGTGTTCAGGATTTATTGAAAGAGAATGAGCAAATACGTTCTGTTTGGCAATTTATTCTGGAAAACGTAAGAATAGGACATGAGCAAATATGCTAACTGATGCATTCATTTTGGTGTATTTGCAGAGCCGTTGGGGGAGAAAAGTACCTCTGTGAATGTTGGTGGCGGTGGTGTAAACCTCAATACAGGAAAAGGGAAGCCAGGGGGTACTGTTGTGAACGTAGGGAAGGGCGGAGTGAATGTGAACACCGGGAAAGGAAAGGAAGGGGGTGGCACCCATGTGAACGTTGGCGGCAAAGGAGTTGGAGTGAACACTGGGAAAGGAAAGCCAGCAGATGGCACTCATGTCAACGTCGGAGGTAAAGGCGGAGGAGTATCTGTATCCACCGGTCACAAGGGAAAGCCAGTAAACGTTAATGTTTCACCGTTTTTATACAATTATGCAGCCACTGAGAATCAAATCCATGATGACCCGAATGTGGCACTTTTCTTTTTGGAAAAGGATATGCACCCCGGGGAAACAATGACCCTTCATTTCACCGAAACTACAGAGAAATCAACTTTCTTACCTTACCAAATATCCCAATCAATACCATTTTCATCTAACAAGTTGCCAGAAATTCTCACCAAATTTTCAGTAAAGCCTGGAACAGAAAAGGCAGAGACGATGAAGAACACGATAAAGGAGTGCGAAGAGCCATCGATTCGAGGAGAAGACAAATATTGTGCAACCTCACTTAAATCAATGATCGACTTTAGCACTTCCAAGCTAGGCAAAATTGATAAGGCGGTCTCTACGGAGGTGGAAAAGCAAACCCCAAAGCAGAAGTACACAGTAGCAGCTGGAGTAGCGAGGATGGGAGGCGAGAAAACTGTAGTGTGCCACAAGCAGAATTATGCATATGCCGTCTTCTATTGCCATAAATCAGAAACAACAAGGGCTTACATGGTTCCTTTGAAGGGTGCTGACGGGACAAAAGCCAAAGCAGTAGCAGTCTGCCACACAGATACATCGGCATGGAACCCAAAGCATTTGGCTTTTCAAGTCCTTAAGGTTGAGCCAGGAACCGTTCCTATCTGCCATTTCCTTCCTCAGGATCACATTGTTTGGGTCCCTAAGTAATATCCTGACCCTTCAGTTTCATTGATCTACTAAGTACAGAGTGCATTAAAATAGCTTAAAGCAATATCCAGTTTGTTGTATAATAATAATACCTCAAACCCGCGAGTTTAGTCATGCAGAATCTATCCATGGATCATGTTCTTAGTATGGATAAAATGATATTACTTATTGTATCGCAATGTTTTTCTGGTAAATCTATTCGAACATCATGTGTTTGTGTTTTGGTAGCTAATTATTACATTTTCCACTACATGCACATACAAGAATTTTCTCAAGGATTGTAATGCCATGAACCAAAGAAGGATGCTTATATAGCAAAACCAACATCAAAAGAACAAGGGACGAATTTTGGCACCAGCACTGCAGAAACCTTTGTGTCTAAAATAGAAGCCTATAAATTTAATGTCCAAAACATTTAGAATTGTACTCTTCATATGTTGCAGTGACGGATACATAAATATTTTTCAGGATGGACACATATACTTTAACAATATAAATTTTTTAAATGAGATGAGTACAAATAAAATTTCAGGGTGGACACCATTCGTAAAATAAATAACTAATAACAAAAACTTAAATTTCAGGATAGACACGAAAATTTTCAGAGTGGACATAATTAATAAAATAAATAACTAATAAAAAATTTAAATTTCAGGGTGGACGTGTCCTCACCAAACTGTGGCTCCATCACTGTTCTTATATGTCTCAGAAATCTAAAATATGAACTATAGTTTAAAGTTAAAAGGTTGAGATAGAAGATTGTTATAATAAACCGAAGTAATAATCAATGTTATGTGATTGAAAAGCTTGTTTCAATGGTGAATATACACATTTACTTTAGCAGTTTAAAGAGATTTAATACTCAAACCAGGTAAAAAAAGAGAGGAGGAAACAAATGAATGGGGTGAAAGGATAACAAAATACTATGCTTTTATACTAAGAAGATAAATGAAATTTTATCTACTGATAAAATGAAAAATATATTAAAAGTTTAAATAAGAATAAATAAATGAGTAAGATTAAATTAATTAATTATTTGTGTAATTGGTAGATTATTTAGTTTGATTTTATATTATTTTATAGTTATATGAAATGTTTCATTTCCATTTAAATCTTATTTCATTGACTTCATCGGATTTATATATAAAAATAAGTAAAGGATTTTTTTTATTTAGAGGCATTTATTCCAAATATTCATTGATTGCACATGATTTTATTTGCAAAATTAGTGGTAATTAATATAAATGCATATAAGATCCAAATAGATTATTTTCATAAATATATAAGATCGTAGGATACATATTTAGATTATTTAAAATTTTATTTTGACTAATAAAAAAATTTATTTTGAAAATAATTATCCGCTAAAGCAACTACTTAATTTAAAACTGATTTAATTTAATTAAACTATTAAAAAAACTCAATTAAAGAGTAACTTATTTTCTCGAAAGGTATTGCACTAATAGATGAATATTTGATTATTTATTTATTATCGAAAAAGACTGCCAGACGCCGAGGAGAACCCAAGGAGAAATACGTCACACGAACACACATAAATTTGATTTATTATTCTGTTTTTTTTATAAGAATTTATTGTTCTTTTTAAAAGATTATAAGAAGAGGGAGGTTAAAGGAGGAGTTAAGTCAAGCGGGACAAAGGTGGGAGGTTAAGGGTTAGGGTTTTTAAAAAAGGAAAAAAAATTGTACAGGCAATCAGTCTTCACTGTCGCTTTCTTCTGAAAAAGTAAGATAATTTCCCTGCAATCTTTCTGTTTATTGTAGAGTTTAGTAGCTACGGCATTGGTTTATAAGAATCAATTTAGGGTTCTTTTGCGGCTTTTGGTTTTCCCGGAATGTAGTTTCTTGAAATATTTTACTGTAAGAAAATGTTTTCTTGGCGGTCCTTCACAACTCTTGTTTTTAAACTAATCTTATTGGTGTTTTATTTTTCTCGTATGATTTTTCGTAATTAATAATATTTTTGGGGAGAAAATTTCATCATGGATACTGTTTGTTATATTTTAAATAAAACATGTTAATATAGAGTTGGAATGCTCGATTTGTGTGTTGAATATTTCTGCCGTTATCTTAAATTTTTATAGGTTTTGTTTTTCTGGTTAAGTGGAGGCCTGCTATTTGAGTATGATAGAAGTCGATGGAACTGAGGACCTTGAATTTAAGTGGGGTAAAAAAAGGGGAATGGGTGGGAAAAAGAGAGATGTTCAGTTTTATGAATCATTTACTTTTGATGGTGTTGATTATGCTCTTTATGACAATGTTTATCTCTACAAGGAAGGTGAACCATTATTGCCTTATATTGGGAAACTTATAAAAATATGGGAGACTGCCGATAAATCAAAGAAAGTGAAGGTTTTATGGTTTTTCCGACCAGACGACGTCTCAAATTATCTTGTAGATGGATTGGCACATCCGAATGAAATAATTTTAGGATCTGGTGATGGAAAAGGCCTTGTCAACGTTAATCCATTGGTAATTGCGATTTTATAAAAAAATAAATAAATCAGTGCTCTAATATTTCATTTTCTAGACAGAACCTGTCATAGTTTATATGTGTGCCGTGACTTGTAATTCACAATCTGATTTCGTGAGTTTTAGTAGTGACTGACAGCAGGTGTATTATTTTTTCTATTGCTTTTTATTTAAGGAAGTATTTAACATGATAATTTGAGGGGCTTTCTGTTCATCTAATTATTGAAGTGTTAATTTCACCTTTTTGTTTAGCTATTAGGCCATTTGGAAATTCCTTGCATGAAATGAGTAGAAAACAGTTGAATGGAACGTGTCCAAGAGTTCTTATCTCTTATTTACTTTTGAGACAGTGGTGGGCTATAAAGTGGAATAGTTTTGGTCTAAATCTCTTATAATCCTTGAAAATGTTAATAAATCATGAGGTATTCTTTTCCTCCTTCCAATTTTCGTTGACATACGGTTTAGTATGTTGATGATTATGAAGGGGTTTTTTAACGAGGCCTCCAATTCTTATAAAAAAAATGTTCAATTCACTTTAGCCTTAAGGATATTAAAGACGTTACTTGAATAGTTTATCAGTTTATGTCTGAGGTAAGTATCTTGTTAGATATGGTTCAATTTTTAAGTGTTAAACATACATTCAGGAAGCAATTAGTGGAAAATGCAATGTAGTTTGCATTTCAAAGGATGGCAGAAATCCACAACCTTCAGACAGAGATATCCAAATGGCGGACTTTGTGTTTTACCGTACTTTTGATGTTGGGCTGTGCGCTATCTTCGATAGGATAGATGAAAAAATTGCTGGAACTGAAGGTATTTATTTTGGAGTCATATATTCCTCTCTTCTATTGTGATTTTGTTGCTGGTTGTATTATTGTTGAAATTCCTGTTTCTATTTCTCAATTTGTTGCAGTTAAATTTATTTTTAACCAACCTGGTTCTCTGAAGGCTTCTTCTGTCCATAACTTTAGCGTGGATGACAAAAATGCTAGTGAAAATGCTATAGAAACAAATGGAAGAGTGAGTTTGTCTAAGCCAAACTCATCTGAGAATCAAATTCCTGAAGATGATAGACAAGTAGAACAGAAACCTGTGGTTGCAGAGGATCTTACTCCCAATGATAGACAAGAGAATGGCTTTAACTACAAAACTACTTCAAGTTTTAAAGTTGAAGAGAATTCAGATGTAAAAGTTTCATCAGTTAAACCTAATATCTCCCTGAGAGAGAAGCCTGTTTCTGGTGTAGTTACAGACCCAGTTGGTTTGGCAAAAAGAGATGACAGACAGGAAAATACTTATGGTAATAAGACAGGTTTTAGAGGCAACATTAAAGAAAATGCAAACTCTTCTGTTGAGAAGATGGGTAATTCCAATCTAATCAAAGTTGATGAAAAATTAAAATCCATCAAGGATACGAGTGAGTTGGATGAGAGGCCATATAAGAAAGCAAAGCTTGATGGTTCTGTGAAGGTCTCAAATGACAAGGAAAGTTCAAGACATCCTACAGATCCTCATCGGACAGCCAAAAACTCTTCCAATAAGCTGAAAATTGATGATAAACTCACAAAACCTACTAACTGCAAAACTCCATCAATGCCTCTGAATGATGGCAAAAGAACTGGTGACAAAGCTGTAGAAGTTACCCGTATGCCTGATTCTGTAAGTGGTATTTGGGGTTGCCTTTTCTTTTTTCCCTCCTGATCAATTTCATTTTAGAGATATTATGTTGAGAGGACGCAGGGTTATAATGCACATTAAGCTCAAAGCATGGGGTTGGTATTATTTGATAAGAAAGATGTGATTACTTTGCAACTGACAGTTATTTTGCCTAATTTTAGTTTTGGAATTCTATTGTTGAGTAATGGCTTTGTTGTACTTGTATTTTTATATAGATGATAGATAAATCTTCTGAAACCTTTCTTTTCTTGGCTTGCCTGACCAATTTAGAGTCTAATTTATTCCTCTTGAATCCTTTGAAAATAAATGAATAAATAAAATCACACGCCCTAAAAATTTCAATTTATTTAACGTGTAATCAAAGAATAGTGTTGTCTCGTATGCTTGTTTCTCCTACTTGGTTCCTGACGTTACTTGTATCATGTACAGAGTCATGATTGCCTCTTTATGCTTTCCCACCTATTGTGAATTTACTACCCTGTTATCCCTGTGTTGTTTGCTCTGATGTGAAAAATTCTGGTGGATATTTACTTCTTACAAGTTATTGTTTCATACCGACAGGATAGGAGCAATTGGTTTGGTGAAATTGTAAGTATTCTTCCGTCACTTCTAAAGTGATTGCTTAAATTAGTTTCACATCCTACTTTGAATGTTGTTTTGCTTTCATAAAATTAGTCTAGAATCTTCAAGCTAATCTTTAAACTTGCCTCATATATTGTTTCAGCCTTGGGAAGAAAGAATGCAAGATGCACATGAGCAAGGGAAACTTGTTCTGTTTCAAAATTTGGATCCAGCTTACACTTCAGCAGATGTGGAGGTAATATCTATTATGAATAAAAAATTATGTTGTGTTCGTAGCGTTTTGTTTTGTTATGAAGAATATATATTATTTTCAGGATATAGTTGGACTGCCTTCAAGAAAACTTGCAGAGCAAAGGTGGTGCAGAGGACTGCATACGGAACAAAAAGCTGCATACATAATATGAAGGATATAGTTTGGACTGCCTTCAAGAAAACTTGCAGAGCAAAGGTGGTGCAGAGGACTGCATATTCTAGCTCTCATTCTGGTATAAACATATTCTATATGGAACTTTCACGGGAAACAGTTTTCCTCCCCGTGGAACTAAAAAAGTAATATGGATTATCTGAATACGGAACAAAAAGCTGCATACATAATATGAAATATCATCTGATACTTTGAATAGCTAGAGCTACTGATACATAACTCTGCTATTATTCTCACTGGCCTGTGTGTTTTGTTCTATTGGTGTTTGTCTCAAATGATTTTTGAAGTCATATCATGTCTGTTTAATATCATCTTCATGTCCTATATACTTGCTTTTGCTTCCTAACATAGTTCATCAATATACCTATATTTAAAATATAAAACTAAAAGCAGCCTTTTTAGGCAGGCTACCTCAAATATAGCTTGCGGTGGATAAGTTGAGCATTTAAGGAAAATATTTTGTTTATGTTGTAGGTCAAGCTTTTGCTATATTCGATACTAGGGAAGTAGCAAACGATGTTATTAAAAAATTGAATAAGGGATGCTTGTTGCTGCCAAATCAGAGGTACGGTGCAATCATTTTCAATATGTGGTGCTGTTCATATGTTATTATAATCCATTCCTAGTTTCATGCTTCTTGAACCAGTGTATGGAAAGTTTCTCTTCACAGCTTTCACATTCAGTTTTGCCTTGTTTTCTAATGAACTAAGTGTTTGTGAGCAGCTTTCCCTTTTGTCTTACTAAAAGATATAGTTTTAGTTTTTTTCGATCATATTATCTCTTTTTCTGTAGTGTCTTGACCTCATTAGCTCTTTCTCTTATCCCTCTTTTTATCATGCATTTAGCTCATTTTCACCTTATTGTTTGTCTGGGGCTCTGTGCTCGTCCGTTTATTTTTGTCTTATTCATAACCTTTTGATTAATTTGCAGCATGCGAAACTGGCCCCAAGGGCTCTGAGGATACCATTTATTTTCTTTTATTTCTTATCATGTAGGCCACTCGTTGCTCGCATCCCAAATCCCTGCTTCTCCAGGAAGCAGTTAATATTTGCGGGTCATCTTATTGTTGATAAGCTCAAATCCCTACGGGAGATGGTACCTCTCTCTCTCTCTCTCTCTGTCTCTCTCTGTCTTTCTCAGCTTGTAGTTGTCTGTTTGGTGTTGGCATGTTTGCTTGGTTAATCACTCCTTATGCCACATGGATGTAGTAAATGTGATTTTATTTCGTGGTTCTATTTTTTTTCTTTCTGTTTCTGTTAATTTGTTGCTGGGTATTTCCCCCTTTTTTTCACAGAAAGAAGCGGTATCTACTTCACATTGTTCCCAACCCAACACACTTGAATATGATATGGCCATGGAATGGTGCTTACTGGCAGAAACATCCGATCTGTTCTGGAAAAATCTATATGAGGTTTTTTACCATTCTTTTTATATGTTTTTCTACCTTTTGTTGCTTTGTGTCAAGTAATGTATTTTGAATTTTTTAGCAACAATGGAAAGAGATAAAAAGAGTGAAAGCCAACTTTAAGTCCAAATGAGCGCTGATGATTTTGTCTTCCCCTAATTTTGGTTAGTACAACCCACTAGCTACTACCCTTTCCTGTTTTAAGCATAATGTGATTCTGTCTATAAATGATATGGCTGCTAAAGTGCTAATTTTCTGTTTAGTATATCCCTATGCTCTCTACGACTATTCCATTTGCCTACTTACCTAATTCTCTTGTTTTTGCAAAAAAAAAAAAAAAAAAAAAAATTACGAGTTGTCTTGGAACTTCTTTGATGATACTGGTTTCTTTTCTTAAGTTTTTTAGTACATTTTTCCCCTTTTGTGAACTTTTATACTTGTGGAAAATATGTTGCAGTTGTCAAGCTGTTGGATGTGGGGAAACTTGGTTCCAGCTGTGTTGTCGATGCACTTCAACTAGGTGAAGCATTGTTAAAACTGATGGAATTTGCAAAATGGATGCCTGAGCTCTGCGATTGTTAGGTAATCACGGCAAATTTTGGAAAGAGAAGTAATTACGATTTGCAGTTCAGTTTTAGCATGATGGTTAAATCCTCTTGTATATGTAAAGCCTATGGGGATGTTGCGTATTTGTCATCGTATACAACTTTGTTATTTTTCTTAAGGTGCTTGTAAATTAGTGATCCAAGAGGGAATGTTGTTTTTAATGCGTATGTTATTGACGTGCCTACCACCGAATTCACCGGTGTCAAATATGCAGTAGAATGTTGACAATAATCTTTTTTAAAGGTTATATTTTGTTAGTCTTTTAATAAGACAATTTGACATTGAACGTGATGCGGAGAGAGAAAATCAATACGACTTTATTGCCTAATGCCTATAAACTATTCACAATTGATATATTTTGATACTTGAGCGTGGCTTGTCGTTTTCTTTGAAAAAAATGATGTTGGGGATTTTGATTTTATTTACGATCCGCTTTTATAGTGAAATGCAAGTACAAGACATCTTGCCGTTAGCATCTAGTTGATGTAAAGTGTGCTCGATCCTTGTTATTGTAGGCTGCATGAACCCCTTAATACTTAATAGTATAGCCCCAGCAATAGAAGAAAAAGGCAATCTATAGAGCAATATTGAATTGAAAAAATAGATTAATAAATTAAATTAAAAATATAAATATTCAAAATTCGTAACAAAACTATTACCCATCGTAATATGAACCAACATATAATTTACAAGAGCTGTGAGATTTCTAGATAAATTAAAATAATAAGTATACTCGCATCGCATTCGTTCAAATAAATTAAAAGATAAATATACTAAATTTATTATACGACAGATAATTTATTTATTGAGACGTGTTTTCGTTACATCGTATGTTTTAAAACTGGTAAAAATTAATCAAGCAAGACGAACGCACGACGTCGTAAAGCTTCCTTTCTGTTTGTTTAAATCTGACCGTTATTTGAAAAAAAAAAAATATATATATATATATATAGAGAGAGAGAGAGAGAGGAAAGGACACCCGGTAATCAATTAGAGCGAGTACAGAGGGATTCCCACCCGGCCCTTCTCTCTCTCTTTCGTCCCCTCCCTCTGCTTTGTAGACTGTGCATCCTGCCTTGCCTTCACTAGGTATCTTCTCGTCTTCTCTCGAATATAACCCGTCCCGTTTTCAAACCATAAATCTAATCCTGACCCGTTTGAAAACCAATACCGTTTCCGGTTCGGTGTTCAATATCTAAGTCGGTGGGAACTGAAAAGTTTACTTTTTTTTAAATGGGTTGCGCTCAGTCCAGAATAGATAACGAAGAATCGGTGGCTCGTTGCAAGGACCGCAAATGCTTAATGAAAGAAGCGGTTGTAGCTCGCAACGCCTTTGCAGCTGCCCATTCTGGGTACGCCATTTCCTTGAAGAACACTGGAGCTGCCTTGAGTGACTATGGCCATGGAGAAGCTGAAGTGCCTCTCCTAAACCCTCCACAGATCCCTGCTCCTCTTGACTCTACTCCTCAACCGCCCCCACCTCCTCCGATGATGGACAATCTCCCTCCACCGCCACCGCTTCCGAACTTCTCCCCTAGCCCCGTCCCCATCAAACGCACCGTTAGTATGCCCGCGATGCCCGTCAAGAGTCGCAAGGAGTTTGATGCTTCCCTCGCTATTGAAGAAGAAGAGGACGAAGAAGATGATGAAGAAGATGAAGAAGAACATAACGAGGGAATCGATAATGATAATAATAAGGAAGATTTGAGAAAAGACTCAAGAGAATCCCATCGGGAGGAGATAACTCCCACCAGGACTCCTGAGAACAACAATGTCGACCACCGGCCGCCGCCGATGCCCGAAGCTAAAAACGTAGCTTGGGATTACTTCTTCATGGTCGACGACAACAGGCCGGGTCCGAGCTTGGATTTGGACGACGGCAATAACGAAGCTGCTAGTACAAATGTCGATGCTTTAGAGAACAACGTCAATAAAGTGGGGCTTAGCGACCCCGGCGGATTCGATAGTGAGATTGAGCCAAAAACGCCGGAAAGGCCCGAGAAGGTGGAGATGGCAGTGGAGGACCTGGAGGTTAATGATGATAAAGGGAAGCAACAGGTTCATATTGAGCATTCGAAAACGGCTCCGGCAGATTTCAGGAGAATGGCGAAGGCTGATCCCGGTGTTAATTTAATGGAGGTTTTGAATGAGATTGATGATCATTTCTTGAAAGCCTCAGAGAGTGCTCATGAGGTTTCTAAGTTGCTGGAAGCAACAAGGTTGCATTATCATTCCAATTTTGCTGATAATCGAGGTAATCTACATGATTTTTCTGTATTGCTTTGGTTTTAAGTTATTTAGATGCTTGTTAATTTGCTAATAAGTTTGGGCTGTGGCAAAATGAGTTTTCCCCCCTTCACTACTGATAATTGCACTTGCTTTTGTCTGATGAAAGCAAGGATTTGTGAACATATTTTCTGAGAAAGGTTGAAGCTTGAGGCATGCTTAGATCTGGAAAAAGAAATTGTAGTTCTGAATGTGATTTGGTGGGCTTTTTGGTGGAAGGTGGCTTTACATTTAGATCTTGTTGTCCTTTAGCTCCACGCTAGAATCTGACCTTGACCTTAGATCTTTCTACTTTTCCTTTCTATTGAAAAGATGAAAAACTGCTAATATTTTGGAAGGGTGAATAGTCATCATGTTATTAGTTGAAAAATGCACTTTCAAGCTGGAAATAAAATTAGTAGGGTGGAAAATTAAAAGGATAGAAAAGTGGAAAGATGGAAAACTAATTTCTCTTTCCATTGGTGTGCTTGGCTGGAAGTATGGAGAAATTGAAAGAAAATACAATTTTATTTCCATTAATTGCTTGGTAGAGTCGAGAAGAATGAGAGGGAATAAAATTGAACTTTGAAAAATACATATATTTTGAACTAACACATATTTTATCTCCTCTTTGCTGACCAAATTAGGATGATTTGTTTTTACACATGAGGATGGAAAATGATCTCATTTACCCTTCCCACAAGTTTCTTTCCTACCAACCATACTCGATATTTATTTTCTTTTCATTTTCCACCCCTTTCTCCCATCCTTTCATTTTTTTCCATCCAAGCAAGCAAAGCCAACAAGTAAAAGAAGAACAGTCATATATTGGTTTGAGATTTGAGAATATGTGTATCCAGCTCGTGAAGATTATGAATTTTGCTTTATAATCTTGTATTACTATTTGTAATTGCCGTTCTAATGAGATATCTTTAATAACTGTTCCAAGAGAAAAAGGAAATGCTTTAATGTTTTTATATAGTGGACATATATTGATCGTCTTTGTGATCTTGTTGATTGTAGGACATATTGATCATTCTGAAAGGGTAATGCGTGTCATTACATGGAATAGGTCTGTTAGAGGTATGACGGACGGTGAAAATGGGAAGGGTGAATTTGATTCAGAAGACTATGAGACTCATGCCACTATTCTGGAGAAGTTGTTAGCATGGGAGAAGAAACTTTATGATGAAGTGAAGGTGCATTTTTTAAACTAGTTTATTGTTTTCTCTGTTAAAATTATACGGCCTGCTACTTGCCATGACCGTCTTTATTGCTTCCTTGACAAGCAACTTTCTCTAGTTCCCTCTTTTAATCCATTGTAAAGCACCTTTCTACAAAATGTATGGCATGAATGATAGATTATCTTAATCTTAATATTGATATGATATTATTTTCTTGTTTTTGATGTTCTTCTGAATCTTATGAAATTTGGTCCTGTTTGTAGGAAGGGGAGTTGGTGAAACTCGAGTACAAAAGGAAGCTTGCTTCGTTAAACAAGCAGAAAAAACACAGAGCTGGTACTGAATCGTTGGAAAGAACAAAAGCAGCTGTAAGTCATTTACACACGAGATACATGGTTGACATGCAGTCCCTGGATTCAACAGTGGCTGAAGTTAACCGAATACGGGATGAGCAGTTGTATCCAAAACTTTTTATGCTTGTTGATGGGTAAGTTTTAATATGGAAATATCGAGAAAGTTGTATATATTGCTTCTAATTCTGCTGCTAATAATATATTTGATGGAGAGATTATGCTTTCTGTTTCAGTTGGTATCTGTCTTTATAAGCTTATACCTAATTGTTTTTGTTTGCTCATACGTATTGAACTAAGAAACCGACTTATCACTATCCAACAATGGCTATAAAAGTTGACATTCTAATTTGCAGGATGGCTAACATGTGGGCAAGGATGTGCATACATCATGATAGCCAGCTCAAGATTGTTGAAAAGCTCAAATCTCTTGACATTGCATTTGTCTCCAAAGAAACAACGAAGCACCACCACGAGCAGACCATCCAACTTCATAGTGTCATCCAAGAATGGCATTCACAATTCGATAAGCTTGTCACTCATCAGAAGCAATACATTCTATCTCTGTACAACTGGTTAAAGTTGAATCTCATCCCTATCGAAAGCAACTTGAAAGAGAAAGTCTCCTCGCCTCCACGAGCGCAGAATTCTCCTATCAAAACACTCCTTCATATGTGGCATGATTGTCTTGAAAAGCTTCCTGATGAGGTAGCCAAATCCACTATTTCTTCATTTGCTGCTGTGATAAAAACCATTATCATTCATCAAGACGAAGAGATGAAACTAAAAGAGAAGTGCGAGGAAACCCGGAAGGAATTTTTGAGAAAGAGCCAGGCATTCGAGGAATGGTATCACAAGTATAAGCAAAGGCGATTTGGGTCAGATGAAACGGATGCAGAAAGGGGTGAAGATGCAAATGCAGATGCAAATGCAAAGGATGACGCTATATCCGAGAGGCAATTTGTGGTCGAGAGCTTGAAAAAGAGGCTGGAAGAGGAAGTTGAAGCTCATGAAAAACATTGCATTCAAGTGAGAGAGAAATCGTTGGTAAGTCTTAAAATCCGACTGCCGGAACTCTTCCGTGCTATGTCAGACTATTCCTATGCCTGCTCTGATGCTTACGAGAAGTTGAGGACTGTTAACCAGTCACAGAAACCAAATAGTCCTCCCTCTGAATAGACTCAGCTCTGTTTTGCTAGGAGCGTCTTATTAGCTAATGTAACTTGGTGAATTTTGGCAATGCAATGCAATGTGTTATTTAAATACCTATGCGCAAAAGAATCGGTTCTAATTTTGGTAAATACCATTGCTCATCTTCACCTCTCACATTTACCTGTATTTATTTACCAAAGTACCACTCTCTAGGCTGGAAAATTTGGGCCTCTCTTACTAGTTTCTACCTTTAATTATGCCCACATTACCTTTAAACTTAAGGTCAAGCCTTAGGCCTAATATTATTTCCATAAATTTTCTCAAATTTTCCCTTCAGTTGAAAAGATTGACCCCGGTACTATATTTTCCTTCTTTGTTCCTATTGCAATTGGGTTGAAGGATAAAGTAAGTCATCATATTTTTTTATAAAAAATTAATTAAAATTTTAGTTTTCCATTGAACAATTCTTAAGTTGGTCAAAACTGTTCTGTAGTCATTTAAAGCAGTCTTGTCGTACAAAATATTGAATGTTAAGCCGTTTGTGCACCCAAGTTAGTTGGCTGCAAACAAATTTCACCAATGAACGAACTTATTTGTACCTGGATCATGAATACGTATTATTTATGGTAAATTACACAATTAACCACGAAACTATAAGTCAGGTTGTGAAATGACCAACACTTTTAAATTTGTAACAATAATATCACTGAATTATTTAAATGAATTCAAAATAACCACACGACGTTAACATTTAACATAGGTGTTTACATGTCAGTTAAAAAAATTGGCATAATTAGGGCGTGGGTCCTTGTTAAGTTACATATTCGTGTGCTGGCACACTACTTTGTTTTTTTTCATTTTGGTCACTACTTGTATATGATTTGTTTCCTTGGATTTTCATTTAATTCAATATGATCCTGATTTTGGTTTAATTTGTCTAATGCCTTGATTTGGGAATTAATTTTAAAATCTTTTATTCTTGTCATGTATTAAATTTATAGATTAAATCCCCTAGATTTTAGAATTAATCAATTTGATCACCAAGATTAACTTTAATTCTTAATTTTTAATTAGGTCCTAATTTCAATTTAGTTTAATAAATTTATTTATCCAATCAAATTGTGACACATTTCACAATCTTATGATTATAATTTGAATATTAACTATAATATAATATAATACATTTTATCATTAATTGTAATATATATATATATATATATATATATATATTATAATTTGATATATATAATCATTAAAAAATAAATATGAAAACAATAAATTTAGTTTAAAATATTAAAATCTTAAATCAATTATAAATAAATTATTAGATTTATTTTAGTGATTTAAGGGTTGTCATATTCTCAATTGGTTAGGATCATCGGGAGTGAAAACAAAACTTGATTCTTAGCCTCTTCCAAATCGAAAACATTCTCCCACCAACTTCTTCCTTCATTTTCATCCGATAACAACGCTGTCGATTCTAAATCACTCGTGTTCGCCATCCCTCGATCTACCCTTGAGAGTTTTGCAAAGGGAAAGAAGCAAATTTTGCAGGAAAATTTTGAGAGAGTTGAAATGGTAAGTGAAGAAAGCAAATTTCGGTTTTGTTTTATTATAATGATAGTGTAAGTTTCAGTGTGATATTATTGAATATTTGAATTTAAGAGAAGCGGGCCAAATTAATTTAATGAGATAGATTTGACATACATAATGGTTATTCTTCATCTACTCCGTGTTCTTTTTTCAAATCTTTTTTTTTATAAAATTTTCAAATCTAAATTTAAACTTTATAATAGAGATAGTTTTAATTTTATATTATTTTATAATCATTAGATTTAAATAAATAAAAAATAAATAAATAAAACAACGAGATTGATTTAAGTGCTAAGCAACTTGATATCGCTTAAGCATGTTTCGAGTTTGAGTCCTTATATACGTAGGAAATCCACTTTGGGAGACTCACCCACCAAAGCTAGGTGTGTGACCCAAGTCGGTCCGAATTAATCAAGACGAAACCTTGAAAACTAGAAGGGAAACAAAATAAATAAATAAACGATCTAAACTTAATTAAAATTTATAATTAATAAATAAATACTTTTTAATCCGTAATAAAATAATTTTTTTCCTTTTTACCGTCAAAACCCATAATCTCCATCCTTTATCTTTTTGTTTCAGACAATATATATATAATCATAAGATTGTGGCATGTGTTACAATTTGATTGGAGAAATAAATTTATTAAATTAAATTGAAATTAGAACTTAATTAAAAGTTAAGAATTAAGTTAATTTTGGTGATCAAATTGATTAATTCTGAAATTTAGGAGATTTAATCTATAAATTTAATACATGACTAGAATAAAAGATTTTAAAGTTAATGTCCAAATTAAGGCATTAGACAAATTAAAAACAACATCGGGATCAAATTGGATTAAATGAAAATCCAAGGAAACAAATCATATACTAGTAGTGACCAAACTTTACAAGGAACCGCGCCCTAATTATACCTATTTTTTAATTGCCACGTAAGACCCTCTGTTAAACGTTAACGTCATGTGACTATTTTGAATCCATTTAAATAGTTCAGTGGTATTTCTGTCACAAATTTGAAAATGGTGGTCATTTATGTAGTTTACCCTATTATTTATGTTATGAAGTCACGTTACAAGCGTTTTATATAAACCTCGGTGCCCCATGTTCACCCAAGTCCAGAACATGAGTCTGATGCCCCAAAAAAAATAGGGTCCAAATTCATTTCTAGCTTAGCCATGGAAAGCAATGTATGACACGGGCAAAGCTCAAGCAGAAAAGAGACAATCAAATTAGGCCGGAGCTACACGCAACGCGGCCAAGATGATCGCTCGAAACCGAAGTGGAGAATGTTTAGGAAGAAAATCTCCACTTTTGTTGTTCGATTCCAGGCTTCTTATGACCCGAACGAGTGTTCACGAAACTTCGATCAAGGAACCGGTTGGGCCGAACCGGATAATCTCTCTCGGTCTTTCTCGTCTCGGTAATGCGCTGCATTCATGTGAGTGAAAAATGAAACTTAATAGCCTATGGAAGTTGTAGACTACTGTGTTTAATAGCTATGAAACAATAGATCTGTTTTTAAGGCATTGGCAGTGCCAGGGCCAAGCCATCTTTGATGGTGGTGGATCCCTTTGTAGCTGATTTCCAGCCATTAAATTATGCACTAAAGTCAATCAAGCAAAATAAGCTATTATTATTTTCTGACATCAATTCTAGAAAACTAATCAGGGAATAGGCTAGATGATCACACATTCCTTGTAGTTAGCTACTTTTAAAAGGATTCCTTTTCATGATGACAGAACTTTGATGCCTTCACTTTTCAGTATAGATTTTATGTATTCATCTCCCAAAGATTCTCCAAGCAGGGATTAATCACTGTTTATAATTCAAATCAGTGTTGGAAATTGAAATCTGTCTTAAACCATGGAAGTTTTCAAGGAGAAAAGCAAGGGAGCTTTTGCTTTTGATCTGCACTCTAAATGAATATATTTCATCAATTAATTGTGGAGTCCCCTGGATGTACCTCAGCAGAGGCGATTGTCTCCCTAAAAATATAAAATTATCATATATTTTAGATTTTTTTTATGTATTTTCTATTGAAAATATATTTTCATCCCCTAAAATTTTATAAGTTCAAGTTCGCCTTTTGAAATTTTATAAGTTAAAATTCACCTTCTAACTTAAAATCATACGTCTGATATCAGTGTCACTTTAAGATCATGAAGCCAACTTAATCGGTATCACTTTAGAATCAAACGATTGTAATATTATGATGAAATTAAAAATTATTATTATGCGATCATTATATTATATTATATTATGTTACGATCACAATTAATAATAAAGTATTTATATAATTATTTACCACTCGATCACAATCTCTCCCCCCCCCACCCACACAATACTTCAATTATTCACTTTTTTTTATCAATAATCGTTGTAATTATGTTTTAACAGATAAAATCCTTAGTAAGATGGGTGAAGGTTAGCTGTCAAAGTACTCTACTGTGAGATATTTTATTTTTTGTGATTCTGGTTGTAGCACATTTCAGCCAAAAGTGCTAGTGTTGTAGGCACATTTGGCCGAGTTTTGGAATGTTGGGACCGCCAAAATCGAGATTATGTCGCAATTAAGGTAGTTAGAAGCATTTGTAGATATCGTGATGCAGCAATGGTTGAAGTTGATGTTCTTGAACATCTGGCTAAGAATGATAAAGACGCCTCACAGTACGTGTCCTCCCATTTTAAGTTTATGGATATTGCATATCATCTCAGTTGTACATTTTACAAATTGTTTTGGTTACTTCTTCCAGCTTTGTGCAGATACGGAATTGGTTTGATTATCACAATCACATTTGTATCGTAAGTATTCAATGAAGCTTCTTCTAAGCATTTTGTGTTCCTTTCCAGTTGTGCATTTGTAAGTTTTGGTATTGGTAACTTTATTTTAATTAAGAAACTAGCTTATCATTTTGGTATGAAAGAAGTTGAATAAGTGTTGAATTTTCTTGTTCTTTTAGAATTAATTGTGCTTGTGGTGATCCTTTATAGGTGAATTAGTTGAAATTCAAAGTTTCGGACGGATCATTGAATGTGTTCTAATACCTTTATTTTGTTTTGTCTTCGGGGACTTCATTCATGTTAATTGAGACTAAACAAAAACCTTCCTGTGGATGCTTTTTAATGGTGTTATCAGGTATTTGAGAGGCTTGGACCAAGTTTATTTGATTTTCCAAAGGGAAATAAATACTGCCCATTTCCTGTGGATCTTGTTCGGGAATTTGGACGTCAGCTTTTGGAATCTGTAGCATGTGTGTGGATTGTTCTTGCCTCCTATTTCATCATATCTCATCTTCTAAACACTCACACTGTTCTGTTTCTTGGCCTGTTTTGTTTGTTCAGGCTTAGTGTTCGGTTGTTTATTCTGGCTCTTGTTTTTAACATCTTTCCATGCTTTTAATATATCTGGCAGATATGCATGATTCACGCTTAATCCACACTGACCTGAAGCCAGAAAATATTCTTCTTGTATCTTCTGAATATGTAAAGCTTCCTGACCGCAAGGTATTTGGCCAAGGTATTTGGCCTTCTATAATTAATGATTTATACCATTTGAGATGTGGGGTATGCAAACTTCGTTATGACAATGCAAAATGCTTCGAATGGTACAGAGGAGTTTTTCAGATGAAACACATTTCAGGTGCTTGCCAAAGTCAAGTGCCATTAAGCTGATTGATTTTGGTAGTACTGCATTTTATAATCAGAATCATAGCTCCATTGTTTCCACGAGGCATTACAGAGCCCCTGAGATTATTCTAGGTAACCAATTATTGTGTTGGAAAATGAGAATGTGGTTTTCCGTTAGTTTCGTAGTGTTGTGTTCTATTCCAAATACAGGTCACTGGGAGTCTTATGCTTTATTCTCGCTTTCCAAGATAGGTACAAGTTCACATTCCGTTGGCATACTTCCAGGTGCTAATTGAGTTAAGGATGACTGTTCAAGGATCACATCATAGAATTTCAGGCTGCAATGATCTAGATTGACTACCTGAAAAATACTACCTGGAAATTTATTTAGGCCTTTCTTTCTAATGACATGTCTCTGAGAATGTTCCATTGATTCAATTGCTGGTCTTTATTGGTTTGATTTTTGGCTTTTTGTTGGTTCCTTTTTACCAATCTTCTTAATACTTCTGTTTTGAATTACTTTCGACACCTTCAAGTTTCAAATGGCAGAATTATTTTTGACACATTTATAAATAAATACATCGGTGCAGGTCTAGGTTGGAGCTATCCATGTGATCCGTGTTGGCTGTATACTTATTGAACTATGCACGGTTGGTCCTGCATATACACACAATCAGCTTCATTTGTATGTGGAACATGGGATCATACTTTGTTTGATGCAGGGTGAGGCATTATTTCAAAACCACGAAAACTTGGAGCATTTGGTGATGATGGAGAGGGTCTTCGGACCTCTTCCTGAGCATATGATTCGAAGGGCTAAGTAAGTTGCACGGTTATCTTTTAATCTCATAAGCAACTGATTGTAATGCACGACTTGGTTGGTTTTACCTCAGCCGGGGTGCTGAAAAATATTTCCGGAGAGGCTCTAGGTTAAATTGGCCTGAAGGAGCAGTATCTAGGGAGAGTATTAGAGCTGTTAAGAAGCTTGGTCGTTTGAAGGTATGATTTCTTTTCGTGTATCGTTTGACAAGTGACGCGTTTGTTCTTTTTGAAGGTTTATTGACATATGATCCATCCGAACGTCTCACTGCACGCCAAGCTCTAAATCATCCCTTTTTTAGGTACCCAATTTAGCTAGAAAGAGTAAATTAATAGTTTCGTAAGGCCTGAAAATTTGAGATAGGAGAGTTTAGGGTCTTGATAGTTTACCGTGCATAGTAAGACAATTGACAAAGGTCTAAGGCGGTGATGTTAGAATAGGTTATACTTCGAATTAACCATGGCTCTCATAAATTACGTCCAAAAACCAATATGGACAATGTTTTCCGCTTTACAGAAAGCTTGAAGAACAAAAACTCAACAATCTGCATATCCGCTGACTTGGTTCATTCTTAAACTTTTAGCTGTCAGTTTTTAACCCCTAGAACAGCATCTCTAGGCAAGCTTTTAGAACCTGATATCCCATTGCTTACATTGTATGATCAGGCGATATATCCTCCTCTGAATCAGGCACAATAATTTCAAGGGCACAGTTGATAACTGGCCGTTGCCTCGACCTATTTTTTGTGCCCAAATTCCCAGTTCTTAAAGCAGAATGGATGTCAACTCCAGCTAATCGATTACTCTGCCGTGATCCCAGTTCTTATGGTTCTCATCGTTCAAATTTTCATTTTCATGTGCGGAATTGCCTGAATCGCTACCATTGTTATCACCATCTGTTCCATTCCTATCATCATCATCATCATCCTCTTTCTCATTACCATCATCACCAGCTTCTTGTAGCTTGTCATCTTCAGTTTCACTACCCATGGAGTTTGTTTTCCCATATGAGCTGCCTTTTGAGACTGAGCCCTCCACATCTGAACCTCCATTGGTGGAAAAAGTTCGTCGTGGAAGCTTCTGTCCCTGGCGTTGCCCCTCAACAGTCTTCCTTTTCCTGTATGGAGATTGAAGTTACAACCAATAAATGGTTAAACCAAAGAAACACTTGGACCGAATCGGTTGTTTAGTGCAACTATAACCTCCCTTCTAAATGATATTCCCGTCGTTTCAGTTCCAAGTAGAAGCCACTGTTTGGTGTTAATCTCTTATCTCAAGGGTAAATATTTTAAAGCAAAAGGTTTGCCACTACATAATATTCATTGGGGTTTTACAGCAATTCCATTGAACCAGAACTACAACAATACACAAATACATTAACAAAATAACACAAAAAGACAGAAAGGGGCAGGCAGAAAAATGCCCAGTAACTGGCATTTTAACAGCTCTCGTAACAAATTAAATAAATAACCCAGCTATATTTAGAGAACCTACTATTACTCAGAAACCCAAACATAAAGGCCTATGCATTTTTTTACAGTTATTCGAAGAGTATATGATTAAAGCAGTAATGATAACTAAGAAGATGAAGATAAACAACCCATGTAATTAGATTCAACAAGTCTTGCTTTGTTACTTATATACCCTCGTCAATAGCACGATAATATTCATCTGCATGATTATAAACCCATCATAAGTTGATATTTTTGCTTTTGATAAAAAAAATGCTACCAAACTAGACTAAGAGCAAAATAAGATCAGATCAATAATAAGATTCAACTACATCTGATTGACCATCTTAATCCTTACACTGTGTTAGACAAAAAGGAAAATGGAGGGGATCTGAGAATGGAAAGATATGTCTCCTCCATCCTGTTAAGTGAGTATGAAGGAAAAAAGGGGGTAAAATGTAGCTCGAAGCTGTAAACAAAATCGTTAATTTAAGTTGGAAAGAGGCTTTTCATCCCACAATAGGAGGGACTAGATTTTTAAAACAAAATAATGCAAAAGAAAAAAATTTACACTTATAAAAGATTTTTCTAAAAGAAAATGTCAGAAGTGGGATTTGAACCCACGCCCTCTTTCGAAGACCAGAACTTGAGTCTAGCGCCTTAGACCACTCGGCCATCCTGACTTGTTTTGTATCATTCATTCACAATATTATGTAAAATAATGTAAAAGAAGAGATATAGAAAATGTCAGAAATGGGATTTGAACCCACGCCCTCTCTCGAAGACCAGAACTTGAGTCTGGCGCATTAGACCACTCGGCCATCCTGACTTTTGAAACAACGAAGAATTAAATATAACTATAACTCAAAGAGAATGAGAATTAAATATATGTATAACTCAAAGAGAATGATAATCATCCTAACAAATGCGATAAGTTTCAAAAAGGAAAAGGGGGGTGTTGTTAATTTAAGGCAATACGCTTATGGTTGGTGAAGATAATTAACAAGCATGATATGAGAAATATAGATGATACCAAAGGCTAATGGTGCATAGTAAGAAAATTGTTAATTTTGGTAAGAGTGTTTTCATACCACAATTGGAATGGCTAGATTTGGAGGAAAGGGAAGGTACAAATCCACTCAATTTCCTTCCCTCTTTCTATTCCTGCCCTATTAAATAAAGAAGATGAAGCAGTTTCCCTTCCATCCTCTCTGCTCCTACTTTTCTACTCCCAAAGACTGTTAAGTTTGCAGATGATGGGAACTAAAAACCTTTTTTTCTTACATATTTAAGTAGAACATAAATTATACCAATTATATATATCTAAACTCATTTAAGATGGCCAAAAAGAAAAATTAACTCATGTAAGAACTTTCATCATTTCTAATCACCTAGCATGGGTGAAGTCATTAACTTGACCTTACCGGTGTTCTTGTCATAATTAAGCAGTTAAAAATATACAGCAATTTACACAGGTTTATAGCTAAAAGTTGAAATTCATCACCAAGCAGATGTGGAAACACCATGAAGACACCAACTTCCTGAAAGATTACCCTAAGGAAGCTGAGGAGCTGCTGACAGTGGACAAGACGGGAAGCTAGACGGCCTTTTTTTCCTTTTCCAACCAATTTTTTTTTTTTGAAATTCATCAATATTCAATAATCTGTGACAGATCAATGGATTGCAACAATTGCAGGGAGAAAAAAAGTTTCCATCATACCAAAAGTGCAGCAATAATCTGTACAGGCTCAACTCAATTTTATCAAATGCTAAGAAGAATTGAGCCTTCAAAAGTCTAATGTGAAGTGAAGCAATTGAAGAATTAGGTTTAATCAGCTCTAACTCGATCACTTCCGCCGTTAGCTTCAAATCAGTCCCGATCGAAAGTTAAAAAACCTGTCAAAATGCACGAGCAATTACAAACACTAATCTCTGTTCTCTCAAGTCATGATCAACGGCTCAACGTTCAAAAGTTGTGTTCTGAAATAAAAGGAAAAAAAAAGGATCGCTCTCACAATAAGAAAGTTGAGAACCGAAGCGAGTTCTCATCTACCTCGTAGCTTGGAGACCTTCGACTCGGTAGACGACTCGTCCAAAATCAAGACCGAGTTGTTTCGGGATTCCTTACCTTCCACCAGCACCATTGCTCTGAATAGGTTTTCAGCGATCCAATACCATTTCTAGAGAAATAGAGAAAAGATCCAGAGAATAAAACAAAAAAGGGGAAGCTACAGAGTTTTGTCGAGTTATCGAAAGAGGCGGGAGAGGGAGGGAAAAAGTACGAGAGTTTCCCGCCTAAATGAATATTAACCTCTGAACAGTGAATCTTATAGCATGGGTTAAATTTTGTTTGGATCGTCAAATTTCAGGATTTTTAGCTTTGCCTGAAAGTGTCACTTCGATTCGATTTAATAGAAATTTTTTAACGGTGTTATCAATTAGATCTGTATATCAAAAGTCAATAGATTAAAATCGTGAAATTAAAAATAGAATAACCTTTTGTACAAAGATTATCACACAAATTGATGCTAAAAAATAAACATTTTAAAGGAATATTTAAATTTGGGGAAAATAATATTTAATTAAATGTACCACTATAATATTTGAATCCAAACAAATCACTTATTTTTTTTTACCCACGAAATCGCTATTCAATCTCTTAACACTTCAAAATAGAAAGAATTAGTCATCAGTTAAAAATGGATTCAAATTAAGCCGAACTAACATATGTATATTTAGATATTCGTACACCTTCAAATTACTAAATTACCTCTTAATCGGAGCCTCATATAAGTGGAGGAAGATGTAGCCCATTTGGAATGCGCATTTCCCGTTTTATTTATGCTAAAAAATGCAGTACACATACATACCCATGGAATCTCTATTGTGATAACTAGACCAGAGACAAATAAAATATATTCCACTTGTCCCACTGAATTGGGAAATATATACATACGTAAAAACCAATTCAAATTGCCTGCCTTTGTCGGTTACCGGAACCCAAATCGGCCATCGGATTCTTGTAGTAGTGGAGTTGGCAACCGTGTGAATATGCAAGTAGCAAAAATACTGTTGAGCAACAAGTTACATGTACTGGGAAAGCCATTGCTTACACATATCAAGCACGGGAAGAGCATTGGCATGTAAAGCCTGAAAAGGAATTAAAACATCAGCACTCTTCCACTAGCTATGAACGATATATATCATATTAAGAGGCTCACTGAGCTACCACTGTAAAATCAGTTGAAGAATGCCACGCAATCACAGTTTTAACTTCAAAGAACTCTACTAAAGACTTAACTTATAAATTGTGACGCAAGGAAAAAGGACAACCTGGTGTGCAACATATTGAACATCTGCCACACTTCCGCTTCGAGAAGCAATCTGGAAGGCGCTTTTTAGGCGACCACAAACAACACATGCCAGCACTTTCCTGCAAAGAGGAGTTGGGGACAGAACATGCAAAAGGTATCAGATGTGGTTTTAGCAACTGATACGAACATAAATAATGAAATCAAGGAGGCCACTTAAATCAAAACTATATAACATCTTTTAACAGAAACCAGAAATATAAATCCTTGTCCTATTAAATGGCCAATCCAGTTCAAAGTCTTCTACTGCTCAGTAATTGCTGTAGGATAAAAGATTATGGATATAATAGAAAAGAAGATTAGCAGTGAGGCAGATCCTGTAGTATTAACCAATCTATCAAGTACCAATTAAGTCGCATTTCATCTTGATAAACTTGTGACTAGTAAACCACTAAACCTATTGATTTTTAACCTGCAACTTAACAGCATTTGCCTTGAGGGTACATCTGGAGGGAGACTACTATCAGGTTGCCATAGCACTGTTGAACTGATTAACTTAAAGAGCCAAACCAGCTTTATTCTCTAATAGGCGAGGAAGAAAAAAGGACTTGTTATCAAGGGTTGGGTTGCCAGGCATGGGTCCTCTGTACAGTCGCTTTTAGAAACCTTATATAGTTACAATACTACTAAGTTGGCTAGTCCACCAGTTTGAGGATCCAACATAGTAGCCTTAAATGAATATCTACCATGTGTGATCTACTGTACCTTGAAACAAATGCGAAAGTAACAACTACAAAAACTTGAGATATCCAAAAAGATTACCTGTGACTACTGGTTAGCATGTCAATGAGACGGTCAGGGCGCTCCTTGTGTTTGTTAGCATAGACATTAATAGCAGCCCCTAACACCTACAAAATTCCAAAAATCACAGGATTACTCATTCGTGAAACTGAATAATTGTTTTGGAGGTGGGGACGTTTCTAGTCATTTCACATGATTGCTTATTTCATTTTGTTGACGAACTGCCAAATATACTGAAAAAGATCACCATTGAACTTAATTTGAATAAACTTGCTTCATTTATTGGATTGGATGTCATTCCAGGTTCAGCTAGACAACAAGTTATTAGTTGAACTCAGAAGAAGCTAACATGTTACTGTGCTTATAACCCTTCGACCTTTTAATTAATCAAGAATACAAATAAACAGAGCATGCATCAACCTTAGGCTAATTTGTCTAATATTTTGAACTGCGCAAAGTACATTCAGTCAGAGCTATTATTCCAAGTGACTGTATAGCAAGAAGATGCTAATAGAACCCTTTTTATATAGAAGTTTCTGTGGAAAGCTGTCATGATTTAAACTTGTAAAAAAGTATTTGTTCATCCTAAATTAAGTTCTAATTTACTTATGATTGGGTTTTATCTGTTTAGAAGATAAGGTGATTTTTCTTGGGAGGTAACGGTTAAGAAAAGAAACCTAGTTAATTTCTACTTTTGCAATTCTCAGCCTATAAAAGCAGGCTGACTGTTTTACTTTTAAAAGTAAGCAATACAAACATAATTTATCTCTTCTTTTAATTTGAAATCTCTCATTCTTTTTAAATTTCCCTTCCTTTCTTTTTAGAATATTCAAAGTTTCAATTAGAGCAGCAGCACAAGTTTTTTTTTTTGAAAGGTAAGAATTTCATTAAATTACTAACAAGAAACATTGTTAGGGGCCTCGTTAAGAAACCTCCCTAAACCTAAGAGGAGGAAAAAGAGTGCACTCTAAGCAATGATGAGTTACAAACAGTCAAGAACTAGGAACAGATCTACATCGCTTAAGCCACCTAGTTAAAACCAAACATACATGAATATGGCAGCAGCACAAGTTGAATCGCAAGAGAAAGAGAACTTATTCCTTGAGAGTCCAATTGAATGCATTTTGTGCTTTTGGTGTGTAACTATAACCACTAGAGTCTAAGCACTAAGTTCTTAATTATTGTGGCTCCTTACATACAACTTAACAAAGTTTAGTATTGTATTCCACTAAAAAGTTACTTTTGGTGAACAGGTAAAGAACCTACCAGAATAAAAAGTCAAAAAGTGTTGTCCCTCTGGTACCAATACGCCACACCAAAAGAAAGTACATTACCTGATCCCAATCATCATCATCAATTGTTCCTTTAATGTTTCTGAAAAATTCTGTCAACTGGCTGCCCTTTTTTCTTTCACCAAGCGAGGCAGCAACAGCAGCATATATGTCAACAGCTGCATGGCATGGGAAATACTCCAGATGTTAAAAGCAAAGCTGCATCAACTTATAAGCTTAAACGAAACTGGGAAAAAGGAAACAAAGGTGCAGCCACCTGGAAGATTAAATTCATAAATAACTTGGAATGCCAAATCAAAGTTCCTCTCAACAAGAGTTTCTGCAATCTCACACCTCCTCCTGAAACGCAGTAAGCATAACAAACCAGTCAACACTGTCATTAATGTGCACCCCACTAACAATGGATCTGCAGAGAAGATAATACAATATAAAGTGCAGAGTAATTCTATAGATGATAAACCACCTTACGAGATGGATATCAACAAAGTAAAAAGGCTCCATCAATCCTTGATTAAATTACATGATAACTTATGTTCCACCACACAGCAATTATTTGTCAAATACATAATTACCAGCCACAGAATTTGATTTGCCCCCAAATAATAAAGAAGCTTACAAGGCCTCTCCCCTTTATGCATTATTTTTTAGTTAAAATTCCTCCGGCTAACAGCTTCAAGTAACATACAATGGTGATTTAAATATATTTAAACTAGCTGTACTTTCTCATTTCTGATTGGTGTCCTAATTACATCAGGAGCCAACCATGGTTGCCTAGTTGTGTATCAATAATTCCAACCAGTAGAAACAACAGAAAAAACTTTTTGCTACTCTGATGCCTAAACATGAGTAAGATGATATTAACCTAAAGGTCTCTTGATCATTTGGATTTCCAAAAAGTGAATGTCTCCACTGTGGTCCATCTGAGTCATTAAAGGTTTTCACAACTTCCACCTGCAAAGCCCAACAAATATAAACAAAAGATAAGATTTACCCAATTAAATTGACATAAAATGAAAGCAATTGGAGCTAGAATTAATTCTTTGGAATCCAGTTTAATCAAATAAAGCATGCTACTAAGATGGCAACATAATGTACTTTCACACAGAGTGATGCAGACATTTCACTTCATATAAAGAAAGTCACAGACATAAACAGGTGAAACAATACTATATCCTCATCCATGTTTAAGAGATTTCTATTATGTGCTCCATAATATCAGAATTTACTTGAAACATTTCCACTTAAGGAACTGGAGTTTTTAAAACTCAACAACATGCAAAACCCCCAAGATATGCCCAACATCTTCCCCAAATCCAACGATTACAAGCAGAATATATTTTCTGGAGCTATTATTACCTGGACTGATACTCTAGCCGAAAACTTTACAAGTCCTTCTTCAGTAAGCTTCTCTGAGGCACTTTTTCCTCTAACACTCTTCGTGACAAGCTTGGTAGATTCTCCACCTTTGTATCGTGCAGATAACCCCTCATCAAAATGCATCTGTGACCAAAGGAAGCACGAGTAGTAGGAGAGCAATTAGCAATTATTCATTTCATGTGATTTTTGTATGTACAACTAGCCTTAATAATACCAGACATATCTAAATGGTTGATACTTTTTAGCATTTATTATATTGCTAGTTTGCAACTGTTGTACCTTTTGTATAATTATATTTTTTGAAAAATCAATCTACAATACTGTGTTAGTATTTTAATGGATTCTCTTGCGTATAATAGGCATTTCAGAACTATGAAATAAAGAAAAGGTGTTCGTAATGAACAGTTACCTTAGCATGTTCCAAATGTCTGATAGCTTCCTCTTGAGAAGAAGAATTCATAAATAACTGGATACAACAGAGCCCAGCTGCAACATGGTCCTTCTTGATTACCTAAACCACCAAATAAGTTTAAGAAAAGCATCAAGAAACTCAGTTTGTAAGTAGAAATGAACAGTGATTTAGCATCTATCTTTTGGGGGGGTTATGACAAGTATTAAATGATGATATAATCCTTTTGCTAGCAGCTATTCATGTTATGTTCACACCACAGAACATAGAAGAAAGGCAAACACAGCTGATTAGCAAAAGTATAATTAAAATTTGTAATCCATCCAATATCTGTACCTACTAATTTCCTTTATTTAACATCTCCACCTTTGTAAAGTAAAATATATAATAGACCAAGGAGGGCTCTATCATCAAGACCAAGATAACAAAAAGAGCTTTACATATTAGGATGATTGGAAAGTAAATTCAGTATTCTCCCTGACTTTTTTTTTTATAAGAAGAGGAGGCCTCGTTAAAAACCCACTTCATGATTAATGGAACGCCCAAGGGAATTCCTTAATCAGCGGAAGGAGGAAAAGAGTGCCTCAAATTTCATTAATAAAAGATTAATACATAGAGTTTGAATACAGCCAAGATCACCCCCCTTACAACGAAGAACCCAAAAATTAAAAAGATAAACTACCCAAACTTAGCCAATACCAGACTTTGCTAAACCGTCAGCCTCAATATTTGCTAGCCCAATATTCTCCCTGACTTTTAAGTGCTAGCCCAACCTCTCCCACCCCCAACACAACCCCACCAACCCCCCTCCCCCCCCCCCGACACATCAAACTTAGCAGTTAATGCAAATATCAAGTGATGGCCTGACATCCAGACATTTCAGCAGCATTAACAAAAAACGAAAAAAAGATGGTACCTGAAACTTGTATAGATAATTAAAGTGCTTATGAGTTTCACAATATGTGCAAATACGAGCAAGGGCAGCAGCTGTATATTGATTTATTAATGCATTCTCTTCCTTTGCAACTGAAATTCTTTGTGAAATCACTTCCTCCAGAACTGGCATAGCGCCATACCCAACGCACGAGTCACACAAATCATCAATGCTTCCATAATCAGTTGTCAAAGGATCTGATCTTTGAGGGGACGATGATGAAGCTACTACTCCCAATGTTGAAGGTTGAGGAGGTGTAGGAACACCATTAGGAGGAAAGAATAACAAGCATGCATCGTTGAAGTGGCCATGCTTAAACATAAACCCAAGCAAATGCTGACAAGCATACTACAATGACATAAAAGACAATTAAATGAAGAATCTGATCACTAGGATGGAAACTGACCATAAAGAAGAATGAAGAATGAGCCTCATAATTATAGCAATGCATATGTAGGTGACAATACTGTAAAGAAAGCCCAATATGGGAACAACTAAGAATTACAAAGAGGCCACATAGAGAAAACAAATCAAATATGACATTCTTTCTGTTTTATATTACTTCTGCGTGAACCATTATGTTCAGGTCAATTACAGATAGAGAACAAAAATGCCGAGAAAGCTTAATCATAGATAGTAATTAAAATGCAAACAAATTCAAAATACAACATGCAAAAAGAATAAAGAGTTCGACTTACTTCTTGCAAATAGTTAACACACTCGGTATATCGAGCACTGTCCAAGTTACTACGTGGCCCATCTTCAAAGTCAGGGCCATATGGAGAATTACTATTTGTGGATGCCTGAGATCGCCTTGATCTCTCTGAACGAGGGAAGGTAGATGGCATGTACAAAACATTGAGATATGAATCAGCAGAAAGAGAATCATCCAAGATTGTGGGTGCACTTTTGGCCAAATGTTCATACCTGCATCATAGATTGCATTAGGCGATTCCATTACCATAAACAACCAAATGTTTCAACTTCCTTTTGCTTTTCACATGATAAAGTTATCAATAGCTGAAACATAACTATGATAGAGACACGAAAGTAGGGGCCTCAGAAAAATAGATCCAGGGTCCATCATTTAATTAATGAACCCTGCCTCGTGTCAAAGTTTGGACAGTAACAATCAGATTCTTGCTTGCCAATCTATAGTGAGTCAAGTTGCATGACATCTTACATGGAACGAACAGCTGACACTTCCACTGGGGGACCTCCTTCAATTGTATTAATGATCTCTAGAATGATAGGAGCAGGATCACCCTTGTAAAGCTGAAGAGCTTGCCTGAGCGATAAATCGGCAAAAGATTAGCAACAAATTCCACATTAAACAAATCCAGAGTAGAGCTAGTAGTATCCTAACATATTACATAATAATATTTAAATAGTTAACATACTTAAACTTTACACGTGCTTGTGCATAGTGCTCCATCTGAATCAAAGCACGTCCCCATGCAATCCACACAGGAAAAACATCAATCTGAGAGAGACAAGAATTCATAAGCCCAAGACATCCAAACAAGTAGACTTTGAGGAAAATAGTAGAATCAATTACTAGAATCTCTGCATAAACTGATTACCTTACACTTCCTGCAAGTGTACACAGCCATGCTGTACCGTTCATCAACAATCAACCTGTCACGGAGATGTCCAGATGACTCCTTGTCAGCAATATCATCAAGAGAAGCAGCTATTCCATATCCCAAAAGGCTTTGAAGAAGCTCAGCACGTCCCAACCAAACTTCTGCTTGAGACAAAACTTCAGATAACTCATCTGTGGACTGACTTGAGCTACCAATATCAGAGGATGCATCATCAGCATCCCTGCTTCTTTCAGAATTATTGGACAAATCATTGCCCTCAGTAAGTTTCCTCAACAGCGATTTAGCATAGATTAGTCCCTGCACATGCAAAATAAGATAAGATTGATAGCTACCTTGTATAAAAATCCCTTCTGTTAAGCAATTTTTTTTATAAGAATAGGAGGAAATTAAAGAGCAATATTTTTTTTGATAGAAAAGATAGGCCTCGTTAAAAAACCCCTTCGTAACCGTCAAGCTACAAAGGTAACACAACGGACATTGGAAGGAGGAAAAGAGTGCCATAAATTTTATTACTAAAAACCAGATTTAACAAGAGTACAAAAGACCAAAATACATCCAAACATCACCTACCACTGAACAACAAAACAACCCAGTACATAAGAACTAACCAATCCCCAATTTAGCAGACTCGTCTGCCTTGTAATTGGCAAATCTCTTAATATGCCTAATAACACCACCCCTATTTGACACAATATTAGCAATGTCATTCACCACTGCCTTAAACAAAGGAGTACAAGAAACAGGATTACTGATCCAGTCTAAGGCAACTAAACAGTCAGACTCTAAAATTAGCCTTCCCCTTGATGCCCACTCTGATTCCAAAAATAGCTGCAAACCCCTCTTAATAGCCAATAGTTCTGTCAAAATTGGAGGACCAGATCCAACTTTCTCAGAAAAAGAATCCAGAATTACACCATTTTCGTCCCGAAGTAAACCGCCTAAGCCACCCTTCTGCCAATGACTATCCATACCACCATCCACGTTTACCTTAAAGAAACCTGGCGGAGGAGGACACCAGCCTTCACGAACAGAATAAACCTTTTTTGAACACTGGTAGGAATCTGCTATCGAAAGATCGCCCACTAAACTGTCAAAAATGGCCGAATGATTTTGAAACTTTGAAGAAAACCATGTTGCCACTCTATATCTTACCAGGAAAAAAAGTTGAACTCGATCAAGATTCCCTTTATTAAAAACAATTTTGTTTCTTTGCTTCCAAACCGACCACAAGATTACTCCAGGGATAAAGCTCCATATGGACGAATGCGGGACCAAACCAAACTAGGCCAAGAGTAAATCAGCCGGACTCTCGGGGACAGCGAAAGAGATATTCCACATACTCAAAACTAGTCCAAAGACCCCGAGAGACATTGCAGGAAACAAAAAGATGAGAAACAGATTCTGGATAAGTGCCATACAAGGGCCACGATTGATCCTCAATCCCCAATACACCAAGCTTAACTAATTCGACTTTTACTACCACCTTTTTGTGAATATTAACTGGACAAATGAACATACACCATTGATTTGGTAGTGATGGCAATTAAAGAACAATAATCATCAATAATATTAACTACTACTAGCTATTGGCCAGTTGAAGGGGGCTGAAATATACAAATACCTGGACAAATGTCTCTGTTGCATGATATGCTCGACCAATTGTTTCCATCGATGCATTCTCAGGCAACTGCTTGGTGCCCAAAACAGTCTTCATCTGATTAACACACAAGTCTAGGGCACTTTTAGCAGACACAAACTCATCAGAACACAAGGAAAGCAGTCCCTATAAACAAGGAAAAAGAAGAATCAGCATATTAAAAGATCCAATCAACAGAACATAAAAATAAGTGTTCTAAATCACTAGTCTCAAAGCCTAGCAATACTACATACTAGCGTAGTTGATTAAAAAAAGGATTACATGAATTTTGTTCTAGACAGATATACATAGAAATTTTTTATGGAAACAATCAACCCCATATATCCTATCCAACCAAAGTGTGATAGCATAACATTCTGAGAGAATTGACATACTACCAGGATCTGTGCCGTAAACTATTGAGATGGCAGCCAATAGGCATTGCCTACACACAGTTCAGCTGCACTAATTTTAACTATTTGCTTGTTCAATTATCAAACCTTGAAGAGAATAATGTCAGGGGAACTTTCGTATCTGTGAGATGCTCGCACAGCTTCATCTTTACCAGCATCACCTGTTAGCATCCATTCCTCAGCAATTGAGACAGAAGGAAGCCGTTCTTGCCCATCTGCATATGATGACACACGATCCTCTTGAATCCCAGCCATAGCCTCCCATGCAACTCTTTCAGAAGGTGGCAAGCCAGAATTCTTCCTTTTTCGGTAAACTTCTTTGGGAGCAGTCTTCTCCCCAGTGTTACGTGGAGCCCAAGAAAAAGCTCTACGGGCTTCTTTTTGCAAGTTGCTTAAACTACTAGTGAAGGACGACCTTGCAGGTGCACCTGGTTTCGGTTTTGGTTTTGGCCTTGCTCCAGGAACAGATATCCGAGGCTCCCGAGTTGGAGAGCTGATACTGATGGCAATAGCTTTAGCAGCATATGACATAATTACACTGTTGTTTCTCAAAGTAGGAAAGTCTTTAAGGATCTGTCAGACATATTATAAAGATAGAATTCAGGATCCATTTAACAGGAATATAAGCCAAAAACAAGTTCAAAGGAAAAGAAAAACAAAGTGAAAGAAGAATCGAAAAGGAAGAGACATTATCTTTGATCTCAAGTTACAAGATGAGGAAACATAAACCAGTAGTCAACTTCTCATGTGATCGTAAATAGTATTAATATTTAGAAACTACAAAATGTTATTTGTTGTTAAAAGCTACAAAATGCATCTAAGTGTTCTTCAGGTATGCTACCATTGAGGCAGACTGCAATTGTTTCCTCATCAGCAGAACCTCCAATATTAAATGTGGGTGCTCATGCAAGGAAGAACACCGTTGCTGCCACGGTAGCGGCAAGGCAGCCAGAACACGAAGGCCTAATGCCCATGAGTTAAGTCGAGAAACCTCTACATCTGACAGATTCCCATCTCTCCGCTTCAAGAAGAAGTGAACCTTTACAAAAGGACAGAAACGAGTCACACAGACAGTTTTCAAACTCAGTAAGCTTTATGTATGGGACAATCAAATCCCGAAAAGGAGGCTGATGAAAACAATTAATTACAAGAAGTTGTTTTGACCGCAGGTTGGGTAATAGTGGCATTGCACCCATAGCAACTGGTAGAGCATCATCAGAGTCACGTAATGATGACAAAAAACGAGAAGCTTCTGCAGGACCTCCACCATTCAAAGGATCTGCTGTCAGAAGCTTCACAAGCTGTCGGCTCTGAAGTTCTCTCCGCAATTCTGCTGATAATCCAGCACTTTCAGCTACTTCTAAAGCAGCCGAAACAGCTCCTTTCCCAGCTAATCTTAGTGCTAAGCCTTCAGGATCTTGCTTACACTCAGCTTCAACCTGACATTTTCAGGAAAAGGAAATAAGCATAAGAATTGTAAGTTAAGAGTACTTCCTCATTTAGTTCAGGCACTAAAAAGATACAACCTCTTGCCAGCTTCCATGGTGATGATCTACACTCAATATATGGCTGTACCTTTGCAAAGCTTGTCTCCTTTGCAAGACCTGCACAATTCAAAGAACATATCATTTAACTAATAGTTATTACAAAAAAGGGGGGAAATATGAAGTAGCTTTTATAAGAGGAAACAAGAGCACAAGTCCCAGCATCCAGGATAAAAGAGAAAAGGGGAAAAAAAGCAAATTACTAATCAAATCCAGAACCTCATTCCTAACTGGATCAGTTTGAGGCAGGTGGCAGCTGCACATGGTTAGAACATCCAACGCAGCATCAAGTTCCCATCTGTGCATGTACCTGGGAAAGAAATTGAATTTTGTGAGTTCACGGTTCCAGGCACATTATATATCTTATATGAATTGCTAAAGCAAGCTTCAGAGTGGGGGAAAAGCTTAAAGCCACAGGTTATACTCAATCCCCTTCATTATAAGGCCCACATTAGAAACTTTTTTTTTATAGAAATAGAGCCTCATTAAAACCCCCCTTCATAACCATTAAGCTCCTAGAAACTCAATGATCATAGGAAGGAGGAAAAGAGTGCCCAAAGATTTATTACTATAGCAATAGATACAACTAGTTCAGAACATAAAATACAACATAAAACCCCTTTAAACCAACCCCAAAGACAACCACCAAATACAAACAAAACACAAACCCTTGTGCTATCCTATGCCTGATTTAGCTAGCCGATCAGCTTCCACATTTATACATCTGTTAACAAGCCTAGTAGTTACAATGAACTGAGTAACTAACTTTGCTGTAACTCTGACCACTTGAACATAAAGATCTGGACATGTTTCCGGATTGGAAATCCACTTTAGCGCATTGTAGGAATCACTCTCTAGAATTAGACTTCCTTTATCCACATTAGAAACTTTTTCAACGACTCTTTTTTAGGCAATCTTGTTTCCAATGATCTAGAAATCAAACAATAGGGTTTTATTGGAGACTGTATGTTGAGAAGGGAAAAATATCTTAGCACCCAAACACCCAAGAATCTTATTTCAACACCAAAGAGACTAGAGTAATCTTGCTTCATCTAGGCCCACAAACAATACCTTTGCCACTTTTCCCAGCTTCCCTACTCCGCAAAAAAGAAAAATAGTGATTTTGAAAATGTGAAATCGATTGGCATGAAACAAATTAAAGGGGGGAAAGGCAAAAGAGAGTGAGCACACATATATCTAATCTGGATACAAAAGTACGTACCCAGTACTATAAAGCAACAAACATATGTTTCTGGCCTACCAATCAAGGAAGCAAAAAGTTCAAGTTTAGATCGTATATTAAGGAAAAGAAAAACAACTAGACTAATTAGAAACATAGAATTCTTTCTAGCCCCTTATGTGCACCCTCATACAGCAAAATCATCACTTAATAAATTACTTTATGCAGCCATCACTAAAGCAGAGAGATCAGAGCTTTTACATACTTGAGGGCAAGTCTAGCTGCCAGTTGTTTGTCCTTCAACCGCAGACAATACTGCCAACTATTGCTCCAGATGCCATGCCCCCCATAACCCTGTGATTGTCCAGAGGTTGAATGACTTCCTTCTCCACGTTCAATTAGGAGTTGAAGCAATCGGTCTGAGGCTCCATTACGTAGAAAGCGATCAGAGAGTGCAAGAGCATCCATTAGTTTTCCTTCATCAATCAACCTAAGAAAGAGAACAAAATAATTAGTAGTGAAACACAACAATCACAGCAAGTGAAAAATATTATTCACAACAAGTTTCAGGGGAGAAACTAGAGGGTACAAAACAGAATGCAAGTGGTGTTAGGAACATATGGGAGATGCACATTCCGGGGAACCATTCGGAGTGGGTTAAGCGATCATTAACAGGGATAATGAAACATTCCTATGAACAGGAGTCGATAAAGGAAGCTTTGAAGATCGAGGGAGTAGGAGTTGAGATATCGAAATGGGGTTATGCATGGAATGCTTGCATCATTACATTCAATACGAATGAGGAGCTTATATACGTATGGAAGAATAAGAAAGAAGAATTATGCTTATGTTTCGATTGTTTGGCTCCAGTTCTGAATGATGATGGAGTTCCATTGGCCCTTTGCCAAGTAGAGATGTACGGAGTGCCTCTATTGTGATGGAATGAGGCATTCATGAAAAAACTTACTGGGAAATGGGGAAAATTCATTTGTTTTAATGAAGATTAAAAGAGCAAATTGGATTTATCAGCGGCAAAAGTACTGCTAAGAGTGGAAAGTCCATTCGATGTCCCTAATACGGTCACTATTGGTTCTTATGGCAGATCATTCAAAGTGAAATTATCCCTGGGTTCTGTTTTGAAAAAACCAGAAGAATTGGTGGGGAAGACGGAGGAGAAATTTTCAAAAATTTTGCACAGTGATTATGTCATGTCTGTGCAGGGGGATGGGCAGCGTTCTACTTTGGCAGCAGCTATTAATCAGGAGTTATCAGAGGAAGCCAGGCATAAAGTCTTATCTTGGCTGAATAATAAACAGAATAGTGGAGTGAATGGAGTCAGTAGGGGACAAGTCCCATCGAGTAAGTCAACTGAAGAAATTGCTAATTGTGGGGTGTCAGTTTTTATGGAAAATATGAGTAATCAGAATAGGAATTACGTGGGGCTGGGATTAAGGGAAACTTTTGAACCAGAGGATAAAGCCCAATCATATGAAATTGGGGTTGATTTTTCATCAATAAGGAAAACTATCCCTACCGGGCCTGCATTTATTCCTAAGTGGGTTGGGGAGAAGAATGGTACTGGTAGATTTATGCCCCAGTCCAATACCATTTCAGTTAAGCATAGAGAAGTTGCAGAGGAGGGTGCAGTTACGTTGGCAAAAGAAAAGACAGAGGGAGAGAGAAATGTCAAACAGTGAGCAGGATGTTGATATGGATAAAGAGTAACATGTTAACTTGAGGAGTCGAGAGGAGAATGAAGCAGCTAATACACTGAATTATAATGATTTTGAGAGAGACAAACTCTCTGTCCAACAGAGGGCTGGTTCAAAGAAGGAAAAAAGGATAAAGGATGATAAACAGATTGGCCTGATTGAGGATAGCTCTTCCAGCTCGTGTGTAAGGCAGAGAAATGTAGTGAATCAAGTTGGAACTAGTTCAGAGTTAATTATGGATGGTCAGTTCAAAAGAAAGGAGATTAGTTCGTCCTCTTACAAAATTCATGTTCAGTGTCTTCATCGGGCAAAAAGCTTAAATAATCAGAGGAGACTAAAAATTGATCCACGACGTTCAGGTAGTGTGTGCTCAGTTATAGAAGGGTGTATAGAAGTATGGTCAAGGATTCTTTGGAACAAGACAAATCATCCTCAAAGTCTTCACACTCTTCTGTTAAAGCTTTGAATGAAGCTATTGCTACTAGAGAAGTTTGCAACATGTTGGGGATTAATTTCAAAGGGGGGCAACATTTGTTAGAAGAGGAGATTTTGAAAATGGAATGGAAGGGGTCTAGGAAAGAAAGAGAGTAATTTAGTTTTCCTTTTCAGGGGTTTTAAGATTTAATATTCCAATGTCAAATCTTAAAATTATTTCATGGAACATAAGGGGTTTAGGGAGAAAGGAAAAAGTAAGAGCAGTAACCTGCCTTGTAAATAGGGATAAACCGATTGTCTTATTTCTACAGGAGACGAAATTGAATCAATGTTTTAATGGGTTAAGAAGGAGATTAGGGGGTAAGATGCTTCAAGAACAAAGTTTTTATTCGGCTGATGGGTTAGTAGGAGGGTTGATGTGTTTATGGAATGAAACTTTTTTTCAAGTTACAAGGGAAGAAAAGAACAGCATATTTGTGGCAATCTCAGGAATGTTCAAGTTGTATAAGTTTGAATGTATATTAATTAATGTGTATGGCCCGTCAGTGGAGGAAGAAAAGGAGTTCTTTAGGGAGTTGTTGAATTTTGTTACAAATTTAAATCTACCAGTATGCATAGGGGGTGATTTGAATGCTTATCTTAATCCATCATCTGAGAAATATGGAGTTGCACAGAATTGGCATGCTCTAGATCTGCTCAGATCTTTTGTTCAGCAAACAAACCTCATTGATCTCCCTTTATCAGGAGGTATGTACACTTGGTGCAACAATAGAGAGTCTCCTACGTGGGTAAGACTGGATCGTTTTCTGGTTAGTAGCAAATTTTTACAGGGGTTCCCTAAATTGGTACAACGAATTCTACCCAAATCACTCTCTGATCATAACCCTATTGTGCTGGAAGAAGATGGACAGAACTGGGGTCCCAAACCTTTTAGATTTTTCAACTATCTATTAAAGGAAGAAGGTTTTGATGATTTGGTTGAAAATTCCTTGGCTGATTTGAAGAAGAAGAAGGGAGGTAGGGGAATTTTTAATTTATTAAAAGGTACTAAAATGAAAATAAGGAGCTGGTCCAGCAGTAAATATATGGGGATCTCAAAGTCTATTTCAGAAATTGATTCCAAAATAAATGACTTGGAATTGAAATCACAAGGTGTTGCCTTTTCTCCTCAAGATAGAGACCAGTTAGTGTTGCTCATAAGTGAATTATGGAGACTGCACAGAATAGAGGAGAGCATTTGGCGCCATAAGTCTAGAGTGAGGTGGGTCAAAGAGGGAGACAAGAATACGAGGTATTTCCATTTAAGTGCCTTGTATAGAAACATATTAAATGCCATTTATGCTTTGAAGGTGGATGGTGTAGAATTGACAGACAGTTCATATTAAGGCTCATGTCTCGGATTATTTCAAAAAAGCTTATAATACGATTAATACACTGGAAGTGAGAGAATTTGAACTTATTTTTGCAAAGCTATCTGTTGTGCAAAGGGATCGTCTTGAGGAGATTTTTAAAGAACATGAAGTTTGGGAAGCAATTTCTTCAGCAGCTAGTGATAAAGCCCCTGGACCAGATGGTTTTACTATGGGATTTTTCAAGAAGTATTGGCCTATGTTAAAGGTGCAGATCATGAAATTTGTCTTTGACTTTTATAGTGGAAGAAAATGGGACCATGGGGTTAATCATGCTTTTATTTCCCTAATCCCTAAGAAACTTAATCCAGAAAATTTAGAAGATTACAAGCCAATTAATCTTGTTGGCAGTTTATACAAGATCATTTCTAAAGTTCTATCCAAAATATTGGTTTCTTGTATAAAAGATTTGGTTAGCCCTTATCAGTTCGCATTTATTCCTGGTAGGCAACTACTATATTGTGTATTCCTAGCTAATGAGGGTATAGATTATTGGAGGAAGCAAGGTAGGAAGGGGGTAGTCTTCAAAATTGATTTTCGAAGAGCCTATGATACGGTTGAATGGCCAATTCTTCTTAAAGTAATGAAAGCTATGGGTTTTGGAGAGAAACGGGATTCTTGGATTGAATATTGTCTATCTTCTGCCTCAATTTCGGTTTTAGTAAATGGTTCTCCTACTGAGGAGTTCCCAATGACAAAAGGGTTAAGACAAGGTTGTCTTTCCCCTCTGCTGTTTAATCTAATTGGTGAACTCCTACATCTAATGGTGATTAAAGCTTCTGATTTGGGACTTTTCCAGGGGTTTAATATTGGTAGATCAGCTAATACTTTCCTTTTGACTCACCTACAGTTCGCTGATGACTTGATTCTGGTTTTTCATGACTCTCTTACTAATATCTAGAACATCAAAAGAGTGCTCAGGATTTTCAGTTTAATGACAGGGTTGCATTTAAACCTATCTAAGAGTAAACTGTTTGGTATAAATGTTGAAGTTGCTACCTTAAATGAATGGGTGAATGATATTGGATGCTCAGTGGGCTATTTTCCTATGGATTATCTTGGCTTATCTATAGGTGCAAAGAAAAACTCTGAAGTACTTTGGGAGCCGGTTTTACAGAATTTTAACAATAAGTTAGTTGGTTGGAAGGCTTCTTCACTGTCAATGGCAGGCAAATTAGTGCTTATAAAATCGGTATTATCATCGTTACCGATTTTTTTCTTATCCATTTTCAAAATGCCGCTCAAAGTAAGGCAGAAAGTTAATACATTGATGGCTAACTTTCTTTGGGGGGAAAGCTCCAACAAAATTCGAATGCACTGGGTTAGTTGGCAGGCAGTTTGTAAACCTTTGGAAGATGGTGGCTTGGGAATTTTGAATTTGAATATCACAAATAAGGCTTTGTTGGGTAAATGGGTGTGGAAATTTGCAAATGAGAAAGATTCACTTTGGAAAAGGATGATATGCAGCAAACACAATGCTAGTACTTTATCTCTGTCAAATAGCAACGTTGTTTCGACTCAAGATTCCTGGATTTGGAAAGGAATTGTGAATAATTATTTGAAAGATGATGACATTGGAGAATGTTTGAGATCGAATACTAAGACTCATTTGGGAAATGGCAAGTCTATTTCGTTTTGGAATGATGTTTGGGCAATGATCTACCCTTGAAGACTCAATTTCCCAGAATATTTACATTATCAAACAATAAAAAGGGTAAGGTGGCAGATTTTGGTTGCTTTGATGTAAATGGATGGGTGTGGAATGTTCAAACAAGAAGAAGCTTATGTGATTGGGAATTGGACCAATGGATCGAACTAATGGCAACACTAAATTATTTTAATTTATCTGATTCAATGGAGGATTTTCTTTCTTGGTCTGGGAAGGGAATGGTCTGTTCTCGGTGAAATCCTGCAGGGTGACTCTATCAAATAGTCAAGGAGGTGGTTTTTCTTGGAAAAGATGGGTTTGGTCAGGTTTCGCTCCTCCTAGAGTAGAAACCTTCCTTTGACAAATCATACACAAGAAATTGGCAGTCAAAAATGAGCTGAAGAAAAGGGGGTTCCTATGGAAGACGCACTATGTCCACTATGTAAAAAGAATGAAGAAACAATCCAGCATCTTTTTTTCTCATGTTCAGTTGCAGGGGGTATTTGGAACAAATTGTTGAAGATTTGGGACATCTATACAGCTTTGCCTAATGATCCAAAAGTTTTGCTAAGTTCATGGTATGATTTAAACAAAAACTCGAACATATGGAAATTCATTCCGGGAGTAGTTCTTTGGTCTATTTGGAAAGCAAGGAATTCAGTTGTGTTTGATAATTCTAGCCTTGATATAACCTCTCTCTTTTTCCTAATAAGATTTAGGTTGACTAAATGGTTTTTAGCTAAGTTTTCCAATATCCAAATACAAGTTGATTTGTTGGTAGGGGACCCCTCTTTAGCAGACAGGTTTGGTTATCAGAATACTCACAGGAATTTGAAACAAAGTTGGCAGCCTCCCCCAACAGATTTTTATAAATTTAATGTTGATGGGGCTGTAAAGTCTGATGGGATTGCAGGAGGAATTGGAGGTATTTTGAGAGATTGTAATAGCATCATCCTATCGACTTTCTCTGTTAGTATTGGTCCAAGCCCTCCCCCGTTGGCTGAACTAAAAGCTATTAAGAAAGGCTTAGACTTTTTTCTATCATCAGAATGGGCTGTAAAAGGAAGATTGATCTTAGAAAGTGACTGTAAATCTGCTGTAGACTGGATTTTGCTGCCTAATTTTGTTCCTAGTTTCTTCAGTTCACTTGTTGAGGATATTGTGTCCTTAGTTCAAGAGAGGGTGGTTATTATTCGATGGATTCCTAGGGGATGTAATTGGGAAGCAGATAAATTAGCTAAGGATGGGATTGGTTGATTGTAAGGGTATTTTTATAGGGTGTTTTAAGATTATAGTTTGATTATGATGCCCTAAATGTATTGGTGTACTTTATTGTAATAGTTTCTCTATTAAATAAACTAAGGCACTCTTTTCCTTCTTCCGTTAGTTACTCTTTCTTAGAGTTAACTAAGAGGGAGGTTTTTAATGAGGCTTATTATTCCTATCAAAAAAAAAGTAAGGAGTCAGTGCCAAAACTGAAACTTCGCATGATGGTAATTGTAAAAGTTAACAATTATATGGAGCTGAAAAACAACATATTGACTTTCAAAATTTGGAACAAAATACACAGACAAAAGGATAGTACCGTTCCACAGCTTTCTCATATGGATCTTCGTTCTCTAAACCAAAAGAAAGAAAAATTGTACTATCAACTTCAGCTGTTTCAGGTTTTATGCAGTCATGCCATGGGTCTGGAGAAGTGTTATCTTTAATGTTGAGGTCCAAGGATGCCGTGATGTTAGAATTACTAACACTTTCATCAATTTCAGATTCAGTGTCACTGTCAGATTCCCGCATTCTCTTAATAACAGTTCTTGTTTCAGGTTTAACATTGTCATCATCAGCACTTTGCATAGCTGTCACAGCAAACTCTGATACCCTATGAAGATTAGTCTGCATTTGTATCCATCTATTCAAAGTAGGGAACCTGTTTCAGAAAAGAGAAAATTAAACTAAGTTGTGAAGTAAATGAGATACACAGGCATTAACATTCTGCAAGGCATGTTGGCCACCTTTCAGATTGATCAAGCGCAAACTCATAAAACAACCGATCAACATCAGGTGTTTGCAATAAATCATCATCCAAGGAGCTAGATATAGGGGAGTCACTGCCACTGTGTAACATACTGCTTCCAAAAACACATGCCAAGACAGCCCTGACAGGAGATATTTTAACCAAATGTTTCACTATATCCAATTGGAGAGGGTAAAGAGGGATCCCCGGTGTTGCAGAGGAACGACTGTAACAGCTGGGCTTAGCTTCTTTAGCAGAAGGAGAAAGTACTTTATTTTCTGAACAACTACGAGGGCATGTGGGGATGACGGGAATACAAGCCCATCCATGACCCGACCGTGGAGGATAAACTGGGGGTACACATGCTGAAATTACTTCATGAACAAAGTCGGAAGACATTATCTCTGCTACTTTTCCAGCTGCATCTGTGCTGCCTCGGTCGAAAACCAAACGAGTTAAAAGCTGAAGAGAAAAAAAAGTAAACAATTAATATTTTGCATATATAAAAATCAAGTGAATTAGTTAATTTCTTTTTTCCTTTTCTTGGGTACAATGGCATGTCATTCCCAAAATTTCCCCATTTTCAATTCAAAGCAAAGTAATATAAACTGAAGAAGAACATAATCTAGGAATAAAACTACTTACATCTTTAGGCCATTCATATACAAGTGAGAAAAAGTTAAAATCGTGAGTTGTATCAGTTCCATCCACTATGTCACCTATTGCAGCAATATGGAGAATAAATTGTGACAAATAGGTAGTGGCCTTTGCACTTAGAGGACCAAATAGTTTCTTTCCAGCATCCATCATATCATATCCAACAGACTGCATGCTATTATCTCCAGCCATGGAAGTTAATGATGTCTGTTTGACAGCTTTTAACCCAAGCCCAAGAACACCATCCTTGTCAAGACTGGATTGTACTTTCAGGTCAATTCCCGATCCTTCCCCCTTAGTAAAATTTACTTCCATTTCTTCATCAGCAATAGCTCTTGCTAGATTGTGAAGCTTGCCTGAGGTTTCATGGCAAACAAGTACCACTAAGAAACTGTCGTTTGCCCATATGAGCATCTTCAATCATCTGATGTAGCAGTGCAAGAGCACGTTCCTTTTGTCCCTGTCGATGAGAATCCTTAGCTGATGAAATGGAGATCTCCCCTGTCAGAATGGCCTGAAGAACCGGAGGACTATCCTGGAAAAGCTCACACAGAACAATCAGAACAGCAATCATCTCCAAAGAAAAGCATACCATATCCACAGAACAATCAAACACTTGCCTGTTCCAAGAACTCATAAAGTCGTTTAAGGACACGCCGTAATACAGAAATAACTCCAACTTCATGGATCTGATCCCAGTAAGTTGAACCCACCATTGGGGAACCTCCTGGATATATCTCAGATAACAAAACTTGAGCCTGAACATGAATAGAGTCGACTGTCGATAAAAACATGATCCCAAAACACACAAATTGATATGCAAAACTCTCTTAAGATTATATTCTTGTTAGATTACAAGTAGAAAGGTAAGTTAGAGTCTACATGAGTTCCCCCCCCCCCCTCTTTTTTTTTGATAAGAATAGGAGGCCTCATTAAAAACCTCCCTCATAGTTGCCTTTTGAACAGAGGCAGCTGACGGAGGAGGAAAAGAGTACCCTATTATATTAATAACCCAACTAACATAAGATTACATAAACAAAACACCCCACCAGAAAAAAAAACACCAAAGTAAAAGACTCTACTAAAACCTATCAACCAATCCCCCCTTGGCTATTTGTCAACCTCCCAATTACAAGACCTAGGAATCTGCCTAACCAAAATATCTCTAACAGAAACTAAAGCACCAATCTCCCCAACTAGAGACGAAAAGAACGACGGGGCAGCATCAATCCTCGAAATCCAGTCCACTGCTTTTTTGCAATCAGTCTCTAAAATTAATCTTCCCTTCAGGACCCATTCAGAAGAAAGTAATAAATCAATGCCTTGTTTAATAGCTTTCAATTCAGCATACACAGGAGGGCCTAGTCCCTAGCATTAGAAAAGGAAATAGAGTAGAGCCATGAATCTTTCAACAATCCACCGATTCCACCCTGCAGACCATCTCTTGTAACCGCCCCATCTACATTGAATTTAAAAAAGTCAGGAGGAGGTGGAACCCAACACTGACCCATCTGCTTGTTGAGAGGCTTAACTGAAACCCTATCTGCCAACACGGGATCCCCAATTAAAAGATCCACCTGAAAATTTACCTTCGGAAATTTGGCTAAGAACCATTTGGCCAGCCTGAACCTGCAAATGAAGAACAACAAAGAACTATCCACAGTCTCGTTATCAAACACCACTGAATTCCTTGCCTTCCAAACCGACCACAACACCACTCCCGGGATAAAATTCCAAATAGTAGAAAATGGTCGTAGAGAGGACCAAGAGGCTAATAACGACCTGGGATCATTAGGCAAAGCAAATGACAGCTCCCAAATCCTAGCGAACCTATTCCACAAATCCCAAGCCACAGGACAAAGTAAAAAAGATGTTGAATGTTTCATCCTCTTTAAGACAAAGAGGGCATAGTACACCCTCCAATGAAATGCCTCTTTCTTCAATTCCACTCTAACAGCCAACTTTAAGTGAGATACCTGCCATAGAAATGTCTCGACTTTTGGAGGTGCCAAACTAGACCAAACCCACTTGTTCTATGGAAAAGTCCCCCCTGAACTACACGATAGAGCTTCTCTACAAGATTTAACCAAGAAAATGACATCACCCTTCCCTGACCAAGACAGAAAATCATCAACAGAATCCTTCAGATCAATGTTATCAATCAACGACATCAAGGAGATCCATTGGTCCAATTCCCAGTCACATAAATTCCTCCTAAGATTAATATTCCAAACCAACGCCGTTAACATAACTGCCAACTCCGCAGCTCTACCCCATTTATTGGTCGATAAGGCAAAGATCCTAGGGAACTGATCTTTTAAGGTAGAATTATTTACCCAGATATCATTCCAGAAAACAATGGATCTTCCATTCCCCACTTGTATCTTAGAATTCGACCTCAGACCGACCCCTATATCATCATTTTTCTCATAATTCTTCACAATTCCTCTCCAAATCCACGAATCTTGCGAATTGACAGCCTCATTAACCGATAAAGATAAGGTAGAGGTGCTATGTTTAGAACAAATCATCTTCTTCCACTGTGAGTCTTTTTCATTCGCAAACTTCCAAACCCATTTCCCAAGTAACGCTCTATTCATCAAAGTCAAATCCAAGACTCCCAATCCGCCATTCTCATAAGGTTGACACACCGTTTTCCAATTAACCCAATGAATCTGTCTCTTAGTGAAAACTCTCCCCAAAGGAAATTAGCCATCATAGAGTTTAGTTTGTTACTTACCTTAAGTGGAATTTTGAACAAAGATAGGTAAAAGATCGGCAATGAAGACAGAACTGCCTTTACTAACACCAGCCTTCCTGCCATCGATAAAGTAGAAACCTTCCAGCCAGCTAATTTGGAGTAAAACTTTTGGATTACTGGTTCCCACAAAAGTTCAGAATTTTTGCTAGTGCCTATCGGTAAGCCGAGGTACGTCATTGGTAGAGACCCCACCCCACAGCCTGCAGCAAAAGCCCAGTCCTTGAGAATATACTCCTCCAAATTGACACCAAACAGTTTGCTCTTAGATAAATTAAGATGCAACCCTGACATAAGACTGAAAACTCTCAAGACTCTCCTAATATTAAGGATCTGAGTAGAAGAGTCCCTGCAGAATAAAATTAAATCATCTGCAAACTGCAGGTGAGATAAACGAAAAGGATTTGCCTCCCTACCAACACTAAACCCTTCGAACAGACCACAATCCACAGCCTTAACAAGCATTAAGTTCAGTAACTCCCCTACTAAATTAAACAGCAGAGGAGACAGACTACAACCTTGTCTTAGCCCTTTGCCCAACTTAAATTCTGCTGAAGGAGAGCCATTCACAAGAATCGAGATAGAGGCAGAAGAGATGCACAAATTAATCCAAGAAATCCACTTATCTCCAAACCCCATCAGTTTCAACAGTCTTAATAAAATCGGCCATTCCACCGAGTCATAAGCTCTACGAAAGTCAACCTTGAAAACAACACCTTTCCTCTTCATTTTTCTCCAGAAATCAATGGCCTCATTAGCTAAGAAAGCACAATCAATTAACTGTCTTCCAGGAACAAAGGCAAACTGCGATGGACTCACAATATCTTTACTGACAAAGCTCAACCTTCTAGAAAGCACCTTGGAAATTATTTTATGCAAACTGCCTACAAGGCTAATGGGTCTGTAGTCTTCAATAACTTCCGGATTAACAACCTTAGGAATGAGCGTAATGAACGCATGATTGACTCCATGTTCCCAATTCCTTCCCTTGTGAAAGTCGTCAACAAATTTCATAATGTGCTCTTTCAAAATAGGCCAGAACTTTTTTAAAAAGCCCATCGTATATCCGTCTGGACCCGGAGCTTTGGCGCTGTCCGAATGAAAAACTGCCTCCCACACTTCCTGTTCAACAAATTTCCCTTCAAGGAACTTCCTTTGGTCATCAGTCAATTTAGCAAAATTGAGATTTATTTCGTCCACCTCTAACGTAGATTTAGAGTTGTCCCCCCTCTTAAAAGAACATAAGATCATCAATAATAAAGAAAATAAAATACTATTTTGTTTCATAGTCATTATCTCTTAAAGAGCCATATTTAAAACAAGAGCAAGTTAAATGATGTTTTCTAATCACACGTTGGTTTAAATTGGGATCAGATTGGAAGCTAGGGAAGGAATTAAATTAGCCCTAACCATACGATCATTGTGTGGAATTTGACGATAAACAGTTTGTTTCTTCAGTCAGTATTTTTATTCAATGTCAAAAAAAGTCTTTTAAATACAAAAAGAATACTTAGGCTAGAACTCCTATAGTTGTACAACTCTTAATTTAAACTTAGGATAGAGTTTATCCTAACCTAAACTAACCATTCTTGTTTAAACTTAGGATAGAGTTTATCCTTATCTAAACTAATTTTCAAATTACAATTAGTTACAACTTACACATTGCTCTCAACTGTTCCATGGGGCCAGTGCATGAGAGGCAGGATTGAGTGGCTTCGTCTGACATTGGTTTAGTTTGGGGTGTACGTACGTGTGAGTGTGTGTGCTTTTGAATGTATGTCAGGCTCGTTTTCAAGTTGAGCTCTCATCCTGTGGTGAATTGCTGTTGGGTTTGATGCATAACATTTTACTTGAGAAGAGCATGAAATATTCTTTTGGTTAAAGATCAGTCTCGTTGATGGTAAAAGAATATTGTTTCGGCTGGCAATCATTAGTCAAAAATATAAGAAATTGCACAGAAAAAAAGAACTGGAAGAGAAGGAAAGGTAGTTACAAAGGTTAAGTTCAAAGGTAAATGAGAATTGCCTGATCTAGAAGCAATTGAGACATATGGGGAGACCTTGCTGAAGTTGCAGCAACATCAACGCACAGAAAAATCTGCAGGACATAGAAAAGGTCTAATATTTTCCAAACTGGAAGCATGAAAGAAGGAAGAAAGAATTAGCAATGTAAGTAAGCACTTACAGCAGCCAAAGGACCTAATTGAGAGCGCAACAGTGAAAAATCCAGATCCTGTACCGTAGAGGCCCCATCAGCTGCACGAGAGACAGCATTTTCTGCCTGCAGAAAACACGTGTGACCTAGGAAAGTTATCACGGTGGTGATATACCAGGAAGGGGAAGGGTCACAAACGAAAAAAAGTGCTGTGCACCACAAGAACAAAGATTAAGTTGTATAAACAAATGATCTCTATCTCTTATTCAATTAAAATACGTCACTTTGTTTTGACATCGCTTGAACCTACGTAGCATAAGAAAACCCACAACCTGAAAATTATGAAATGATACCAGATTCAACCTAATTCAAAATAAGATTACCCTCCAGGCCTCCACAAGTGCATCACAAGAGAAAGTTTACCGAAAAACAGGGAATAACAATTCATAAGTAACATAAAAAGAATCCTAAACTATAGGGAGTATCTTGAAAATGAATATGAAAGTATATCTAAAGAACTTTTTCGGTAATTGATCAGGTACTTACATGCACTTTTCCAAATGCATTATCTACCCACTCAGCTAATTCAAGGGTAGCTCTGTCTTCTGCAGATAACGAAAACCGATGAACAGCCTCTTCTCCAATGTCGTATTTTGCTCTCTGCATACAACTGTGGAGGAAAGAAAATATCAATAAACAAGAAGAGAACCTCAATACACATTCTAAAGTTTTACTGATATTTTTAAGGAATCAATAATTTTACATATCATAAATATAAGAAATATGCTTTAAAGAGTTACTTCCACTTCTACCTCAACTCCTCTAATTTATATGCAAGAATTGTCCCCCGGGACATTTTATTTTACACGTGCAAGGGAGATTTCATATAAGTGTTTCAATTCATCATGCAGCGATATAATTTTTAACTTCAAAAATAAAGGAATTCAGGTATTCCCTCAGCAACCAAGGTCGATTACCAATTCCAACATATATTTTTTCATATAGACAATAATTTTACATATCATAATATAAGAATATGCTTAAAAGAGTTACTTCCACTTCTACCTCAACTCCTCTAATTTATATGCAAGAATTGTCCCCCGGGATTTTATTTTACACGTGCAAGGGAGATTTCATATAAGTGTTTCAATTCATCATGCAGCGATATAATTTTTAACTTCAAAAATAAAGGAATTCAGGTATTCCCTCAGCAACCAAGGTCGATTACCAATTCCAACATATATTTTTTCATATAGAATACACAAACATGATTGACAGGTTCATATCACATGACCCTTGCTATGCTAATGAGATAAATATTTCCTACACTTTATGCTTTTTCTTAGTTGAATTAACAGATTATTTCGAAGGTGTTATCATCAAGCTTACAGGTTAAGTAGCTTGGATGGGGCTGCTTGTAATACAGTCAATGCCTCCTTCCAACTCCATGGCCGTTCAGATAATGGGAGAAGGCGCTGCAAAATTGATAATCGCCATTCCCAATCTTCAACGAAACGTTTACCCATTGAGATTCTCCACTCCAAAGCCTGCCTCCAAGACATGCTTAAACCATCAGTAGATGCATGCTCTTCAGTTATGCTTGATGGAAGGCTGTAACGTACAATATCAAGTAGCAACCCTGTGAAAGATATAACCATTCTGTTTCCACCTTCATCTATGGTTAAATCAATATGTTTCGAACCACATTCAACAGGTTGTTGAAAAAGGCTCCCTATTGAGGCACAATGCATCAAATTGAGATTGATATTATCCATATGTAAAAGTGAAATTATCACATTCACCATCAGTATCTGCATTTGAACAAAATGAACATTACATAAATTTTGGAAAAAAAAATAACAGGAAACTAAAATGGGAAGTCTACAAGCACTATTGGGGAAGTAAGACAATTCAAATACAACAAAAAAAAGGTTGACCATATGAAGACTTAAGAGGAACCTAACTATTTGCTACATGCCCGTAATGTTAACTGAGTGCCACTTGTAACTAATTACTCCGGCATGTGCATAACCATCTGAATACATTTATATAGATATTTTACAATCCAATAGGTTTTTACAGAACAATTTGCAGTTTTCCATCAATGAAGAAAAGCACAAGATTAACACCCATAAGGAAACAAAATTCTTCAAAAAAATAATGCAGACTGTAGGAGACTACCTTGCGTGGAATATTTTCTATGGCTGCTAAATGGTTCTTTAGGTCTTGCAAATGACATAGTGCCACTTGATGAGTCACTTTGTCACCAGTCGTGCTCCTTTCCATTGCTCCTAGTGCAAGAACAGTCGATTCCAAAGCATAACGCATGTGCATAAGTTCAATATCTTGCACCCTGCCAAATTAAGGAATATAAATAATAATAAAAAGCATCAGGGGTAGGACTCATTTTCATAAGTGATACCTGGAAAAAGGACGTGACTTAAAAATGGAACGAATAGCAACCATGATAACAATATCTGTTATATATACTGAAGCATGGTATGCATATGATGTGGCAACCAGGAAAAATATAAATGTTATATACTGACAGTTTAAGGGCAATAGTTTCAACATCCATTTATAGTGCCAACCTTAATGTAAAAGATGCAAGTGGTAAATAGCAGTATCTTTAGCCAGACAGATGAAGTTACGTGTATCATATTTAAGATAAAAAGACAACCCTCTCAAAATCCAGTCAAGCATGCATCTCTGGAATTTATAGGATAAAAATGTCAGGTAAATGTTGAGTTCTTACTGTAGGAAAACATAAAATCAGAAATTTGCTTTATAACCACATCAAATACCATCACTAGCACCAAGACCAACCCCATAAAATTGGCTGCATAGTGCTCTAAGGCATCAAATAAATATAAAACCTTGCAAAAAAAAAAGAACAATTCCTGAACCAACCACAGCATTCACCACTATAGTACAATAAGTAAAAAAAAATTCTATTGTCAGGAATACCTCCATCATAGTCCAATATTCAGTGGATGGCCAATCAGAATTTCAATGTTAAATAAAGTTCTAGGGATTGCATATACCCGAGGGTGACACTACTATTAAATGAAACCACTCGGTATAAATACCTTTTCCAGGCCTCAAGAGTAGAAGCAATGGGCCGCATGCTAATCAATTCAATAGCATCTTGAAACTTTATGCTTGGAACAGCATCAAACAGTACCTACAGAAAAGAAATCTAGTTAAGAGAGAAATACCACATTAAAAGGAGAAAAGCACTGCTTACAGCTTTCAACAAGCAAAATTTCACGTAAATGCCTCTATAACAACAATCTTTCACATGTGAGCAATACTGATAGAAGCAGGATTTCTAAGGAAGGAAATGATGAGGAACAGACAAAAGTTTTTATTAGACATAGCAGTGAAGAATCTTGATACTATTACAACCGAGAATCTAGAAAATCCAAAGTAATATTAATCATGCCTCAAAAAAAACTCATAGGATATTTATAATAGATATTCTGGACTATTATTAGCTGGAAAGCAAAACTAAGGTCCTATAAAATAGGGGATAATAGAAATATGGCAGAACTGATAGTTATGGGAACATGGAGGATAGCTAAGGTGGCACTTGTAAATCGTAACTCCTCATTAGCATCATGTAGATCATGGGAATTGTGTAGGCCAAGTAATTGAGACTTTGCTGGGTAGTCAGTAGTGGAACCGTATCAATACTTGTAGGAATTATAGAAATATATGAGTTGTTACCATCCCTTCAGTTAAGGAATTCTGTAAATATTTTTTTTTTTTTACAATCCCTTATTTTAAGGGATCATATCTCCTAGGATTAGTATCTTTTCTAATTTAGAGTTTCCTAATTTAGAGATATAATTTGTATATATAAAGATGCAATATGTCCTGTTGAATTAATAAGAAAATACAGAGAATTACTCTGATTTCTACAACACTTCCCCCATGAAAACTTACTTGTCCTCAAGGCAAAATGAAAGATTTGTATTATATCTTCTTTGTCACTGTTTATAAGCTCCAGTGATAAACTGAATTAATAATTTAAGAGGTTAGCTCTTTATTCATCCAATATAAGCTCATTTGCACTTAAAAATGGGAGAGAGAGTAGGGGAGAGAACTTTAGAGTATTCGAAAAGTCATGTTTCATCCGGAGGGGTATGGACTGCGTTTGTGGACAATCTGAGCCGGAGAGTGTCAAGGTGGGTGTTAAGGAAGCTGTTTCAGCATCATGGGACGGTCATTCGTGTCTTCATCCCGAGAGTGGTGGAGAAACCAAAATATAAAGTTTCTACTTTTGTCTTTGTTCAGTTCGAAAACAAGAAGAGCCTGAGTAATGCTATTGTGAAAGTTAACGGTTCGCTGAGAAGTTTCAGTGGGGGGTGGCGAAATACCAGAATCCTCAGAGAAGTGTAGCCACTGAAGGTTTAAAGCAGTCTGGGAAGATTCAGTCAAACGGTATTGCAGAGGTGCAGAACAAGGTTGGGAAAGTGCTTGCGAATAGTATAAGAGATGACAGATCGTATAAAGAAGTTCTGGTGAATAGAAAACTATGCCAAGATAAAGCATTTTACTCTTAAATTCAACATGAAAGATTTGCCAACTAGACGGGCCAAGATATATTTTCGAACAAAAAAAAACCCTGAAAAACATCTTGAAAATAATTTTCTATAACTCTACGTGTAGTTCTACCATAAGATAAAATCTAATTATCATGTTGTAAGAATCTAAACTGTCATTAGAATCATTCAAATCTTACACTTGGCTAATAACTTGTATGCACCTGTAATGTAGTTGTATATTTTTTCTTAAACATATCCTTTTCTTTTGAGGTTGATGGATATTCTATGGAACTTGTTTGGTCTAGGTTGCATAATTATTATGAATGAGGCAAAACTATGCAACCTAGACCAAACAAGTTCCATGGAATATCCATCAACCTTAAAAGAAAAGTATATGTTTAAGAAAAAATATACAACTACTTACAGGTGCGTATAGGTTATTAGCCAAGTGTAAGATTTGAATGATTCTAATGACTGTTTAGATTCTTACAACATGATAATTAGATTTTATCTGATGGTAGAACTGCACGTAGAGTTATAGAAAATTATGGTCAAGATGTTTTTTAGGGTTTTTTGTTTTTGTTTGAAAAAATATCTTGGCCCGTCTAGTTGGCAAAGCTTTCATGTTGCATTTAAAGCATAAAATGCTTTATATTGTATCAGATACAACATTACTGTTCATAGTATTATGAATAAAATTGTACTCAAAAGTGGTTATGGAGCCTTACCCGGAGAGGAGTTTGAACGGAAAGCCTTTCCAACACAAAATTTTCAACGAACGTGTCTAACTTAGCATCTTCACTTCCATATACTATGTTTTCATATCCAGACAATCGTAATGAGAATTTTGAACTCCACGGTTGACCAGAATTGACACAAGCAACAAAAGATGCAATATCAAGGTTATAACATAATTGATCACAGAGATGTTCCACACAAGATACCTGTCAATAATATAAATTATAAAATTTTTATTTCTTATCTTTAGAATATTCAACTATTACAATATTCAACTATTACATCATGAAAGTTCAGAAACATGAATTACCTCATCTGATCGGTTTCCATAGAGAGGATATTCTTCCATCTGAAACGCATGTGATTTACTTATCCAAAGAAATTGCATTAAGTTCCGCCTCAAAATTGTTTTACCAGATAGCAAATCCCAGCCCATAGTAGCTATTAGGGGCCGAAGGCGAGGGAACAATACAAGAACCTAACCATATTTTTTAAAAGATGCATATAAGATTGACAAAGAAAGAGACCAACACAAAAAAAATGCCTGATGTATTTTGGGTCAATGCATTAACTTGAACATAAAATAAGAAACTTACACTAGTTGCTTCTTCAATGTTCTCCTTTTTTATGGCAGACAAAGCTGTATTCATCACACACTCTAGTACATGTAACCCAGAAATGCGAGCATAATGGAACAAATCTCTCATGCAAGAACTTGATGCCATATTCAAGAGCCAATGATTGCCATTTAAATCTGCATTAGGTTTCAATTCCACTAAATACTTTTGAAAATGCCCAAGAGGTGGTGGAATTTGGTTGTTATCAAGAGATCTACACATCTCAATCTCTTCAACAAGCAACTCTTCATGAATAACCTGCAAGAAAGCACGGTAAAATACAAGGTGTGAGTACGGGAAGGATTTAACTAATAGAATTAGATCTTTTTACTAGAACAACATTTACTTGTATTTGAAAGTTCAGTTAGTTTTAGCTTGACATTGACATCACAACAACAACCCCCCCAAAAGAAAAAAAAAATGAAATGCAATTACCAATTCTCAGGTTCTCAAGGCTTTTATTTAGTTAAGTAGTGAGAGCTACAATTGTCACCAAACATGATGGTATGAAACTATCGAAACTATCATATTCAACCAGATTAAGGAATCTCCCAAACAGACCTCAAATTAAGCAAGCTAGCATGGTTTGTACTAAGAATTATAGGCAATATACTAGGATGTCACCAGTATGGAATGTGGGGAACCATTAGAAGATAAAAGAAGGTAATACTTGAATTATTTGAACAAGATGCCTGCAATTTGATGACAGAGCTTCTTCATAAATCCGTAACAATTTTTCTTCTTGGGAACGCCTGGACTCTCCAAATATTTCCATTTCTGATAAAACCCTCTTGAGTAGATCTTTTAAGAGTGACCTATTAGAAATATCAAAGGAATGTAAATTAAAAAACTAAGAAGGATGACTGAAATTATGCCAATGCCACATGTCTGTGAAACCAGAAAATAAATGAATCTAGGGAACTACACGTAGAATCTACAAGAGAATGAATTAATGTCAAATACAGTCATTCCAATACGAGAGAATGAATGAATGACAAATACAGTCATTCAAATCACCGAAGAGATCTAGGGAATAGAACTATTGAGCAGATAAAGCACACAAGGTTAAGTTGTCAATAAATTGTCAGTAAAACCTTCATGAAATACTTCCAGGAAAAAAATTATTGAAGAACTCTAAGAAAATGTTTGCAATAGTATACAAAAGAATGCTTAAAAACATCTATAATTCCACTAAAAAAAAGATGAAACTCTACGTGGTATCTGCTCTGCCACAATGTATTCTTTTAATTATATAAGAATGTATTTCTCTGGCATCTAACAATCTTCAGCATGTATAAAATGGTTCTAGGACATCCAGGAGTAGTCACTCTAAATGTACTGACTTGGTTTAACTCCAATTAAAACGAGACTTTTTTCTGAAAGTGTGATTTCATCATGGAATATACAACAAGAAGAAAACTGAATTTTTATTTAATTACATAGACAATAATTTTATATATGATTTTCTTCTTTACACCCTCACCCTCCTCCCCCTTTTCTAAGTCTGTTCTCTACCCTTTGAATCACCTTAATAGTAAACTAATCTCTGATGGAAGATGAAACAGCCCTTTGGTTGGTTAAGTTGGTATTTAGCTTCAACTCCTTTTTAAGAGCTACTGCCCATTTCCAAAGAAAATACCAGTGGAAAATTCCTTGGGTAGCTCGCTTAGGACATCTTAAAAATTAAAATAGCATACCATCCTTTATACAAGATGCTAAAACCAAATTCCATAACTAAAAGCTGCAGATTAAACCAAGCCTGATAAGATTTAAAGTTGAGAAAGCATCTACAATATTTTTTTAAGGAGCGTTCAACACTGATCCTATCTATATAGTTGCGGCCAAGCAGAAAAAGAGTGAAGTTAATCAAGATCTAATCCAGACTGGATTACAACACTTTCTGAAACCAAAAGAAGTAGAAAAAAACACATACCTACCACAACCACAATTGGATAATTTGTTTTCTTTCCTATCTAATAATGACTAGATAAAATAAGCTAAGCATCTTGAAAGAGAAACATATTGCAATGAAATTGTAAATTTCAAACTCATTTTATCAATAAATGCACTTACCGATACACAACCTCCTCGACTCCATGATCAAGGTGAAGAAAACGAATATGAGAAACTGCTCCTTCAATATCCCCATCATTCTTAGATATCTTCATAGCATCCAGATGAGCCAACTGAACACTCTTTTGCATTAAACTAAGAACCCCCTTATGTTCCTCATCAAATGAATCCACTCTCACCTTCTCTCTTCGTACCATTATAGCCATCCCCAAACCAACATCGTCCAACCCTTTCAATTGCCTCTGAATATTCATGCATAAGGCATCGAAAAGATCTGCATAATCCATGATCACCTTCCTCAAACAAACCAATTTGTCTTCCTCAATCAAAACCTTCTCCAAGACAGCCTTATGCTCCTCTCCACCACCATCATCACGACCGTCCATGACTACATCCGGTCTCAACCTCCTCATTCCCAATTCCAAAAGCCTATCTAAAACCCTAACACAATCTCCCAATTCACCATTTCCCTCTTTCAAATCCTCACTTCTACCCAACAACTCTGGTTTCTCTTCCTCAAAACCCTCACTCTCACTTTCCTTCTCCTTTTCAATCTTATCCAAGTCAACATCTCTTCTGAGACTAGCCAATACCTTATCGATCAAAACTTGAACTAACAACAAAAATTCCGCACGTAGTCGCAATGTATCGGGATCGAAGCTCCATATCGATGTAGGATTATTAAATTGCAATAGTTCGAGAGTTGAAAGGTAGGTTAGTAGAGCTGGTGATGGACAAGAAGGTGACCAGGCAATGTTCTCGAACCGACCCGAGTTGGCAACGATCGTTTGAAGGATTGCTCGAGCAAGTTCAGGGTCTTTGGTTCGTAGAGCGAGAAGCGTGGCTCGTAACGGCTCGAATTGTGCTAGGTGTAGATGGTTCGCGACTAGGCGCGAGAGCAGTTCAGTTTCTTTGTCCATAGAAAATATGAAATGGAAACAAAGTATGTGTTTGGATTCTGGATATCTATTCCACTGAAATCTTGCGGTTGACGATGAGAACTTGATGCTGCATGAGTTGTATCTTTTCCTAGGATTGAGAATTCCGTGTTTTGATCCCGGGAAAACAGTTCAAGGAAGAAAACTGGACAGCAATCGAGATTTGGAAGAACTGATGTTTGAAGACAGCAAAAACGGGGGGACTCGATAAAATTCGGGTCAGGAAACTTCTCGTGCTTAACCCACGGGACAAAATTGATGGCGATGAGCTGTTCAGCCCAATGGTGCTACCTTAGAATTCGATTGTCCAAATCTTCATTCTCCAACCAAACCGATTATGGCCTGTTTGGCAAAAGAATGGATCTATGGAGCTTCTGAAATGAACCAAGGCCTCGTCAAGGTTATTTCAACATAATTTAACCAAGATAAAATAATTTCAGTGACCGAAAATGCCTTATAATATACGATGTTAACTAATTTTTTTTGGATTTACGAAAATGACCAATAAATTCGTAATGCGATCTCGAATTCGCAACCCGAACTCTAATTTCGCAACTCAGTTTCCAAATTCGCAACACTGAATTTTAAATTCGCAACTCGATTTCTGAATTCGCAACGCGAATTTTATTGTAGCAACTCGATTTTCGAATTCGCAACACGAATTTTAATTTCGCAACAGGTTTTAGTTTCGTAACACAAATGTTTTTGGTATATAACTACGCAGCAGCAGCAACTCATAACCTAAATCCTTAAATCGCAACTCATTCCATCTTCATCTATCACTCTTTCCGACGACATTCGTTCCTATATCCAACGACATCCTTCCCCATCTCTATTTTTTTTTACATCATTTTATTTCTATATAATTTTTCAATGATTTCTCTCCCAAATTATCAACTATCAACTTAATAAAGTTATGTTTTTCTCTAAGTTAGTGATGATATGTAGTTTATAGCTCGTTTGTTTAGTAAATTAATTTACAATTTGTAGAATGAAATCATCTAATGTTGATCATGTTTGGATAGATTTGTGTTTTGGAGGGTTATGGGATAATGTTCATGTGTTTTACAATATATGCCTTTACCCATGAATCTGTAACTAAAACTGTCATTAAAAAAGTTAACTTATGAAACTCTAATGTTACGTGTTGCAAAGAAATTGAATTTAGAGCCTCTAAGTGGATTTAAGATATCTTATCAGAGAAAAGGTAAAGTTTATTTGTTAACCGACTATGAAGATGTTGAACGATTCATTGCTTACATTAGTGTTTCGCAAGAAGATGATGTTACATTGTATGTTGTTAAACCTAGAAGTAGTGAAGTTGGGTCAGTAGTGGGTAGTAATCAACTAAGTTCTTCAACCCCAGTTTATGGTGCTCACAATGTACAACGTTGTTATCAACCTCAAAATTTAATGGTTCCACCACAATTTATCACCAAGAAAATTTTGTTTCACCACATTTCCAATATCAAACACAATATCAAAACCCGTAACCTTTTCCTAATCCAAATCATAATCAACTTTCAGCACCAAATTTCGATTTTCCTATTGATCAGTTAGATGATTATGAGCCAACAGAAAAAAATTGTGAGTACTAGTCAGTATTCGAAATTTGATCTTGGTCAATACCCGGACTTTGATCTTGGTCAATACTCGGATTTTGATGATGTTTCAGAAGAAGAAACATATCCTACGTGTAATGATTTTGATATTGGTCAATACCCGAATTTTTTATGATGAAACAGCCGTTGCCGAGGAAGATGTTGTTGATAATAATGAGGAGGAAGTTACGACTGTGAATGAACATGTTGAACATTCATTTTGTAATTCATATAATCTTGAAGAAGAAAAAGAAGAATAAGAAGTCCCCGAAGAAAAGAAAAAGAAGAAAATGCCACGGGAGTATAACTGGAATATGCCAGAATTACTTCAGATACCAAAAGAAGAGTTGGTAAAGATAGCAGTTGATTGTTACACAAAAGTTATTCATATCAAGAAAGATGATTGTTTTGATACAAAGGAAGACTTGAATATAACTTTGTATACGAAATGTGTGGAAGATGGCTATCAACTAAAAGTTAACAAATCAAGAAAAGATCGTTTCGAAACAAAGTGTATGATTGACAAAAATTGTACGTGGCGTATGATTGCAAAGAGGATAGAAGATTGCGAAATGTTTCAAGTTAGGAATTTTATTGATAAACATACATGTTCAAGAACCCAAGTTTTTCCTCACCATAGAAAGGCAAACAAAAATGTGTTGGGTGGTTTTTTGGCTGAGTTAATATTTTTGAATGGCAGCGTATATCAGGGACATGAAATTATGACTGACATGAATGCTCGGTTCAAGATTAGTATCTCATATTCTCAAGCTTTGAGAGCCAAATGTTATGCCTTGTAATTGTTAAGGGGGTCTCCAGAAGCATCGTTTGCCCAACTGTTGGCTTATTATCACAATTTAAAGCTGAAAAATCCTGGGTCGGTAACTCATATCAAAACAGATAGAGATGGACGCCTTGAGTTGCTGTTTATCGCCATTGGTGTTGCGGTTAGTAAATCAATATAATTTTGTTGACTCATTTTTGTTAGGTGCATGCATTTCACATTTAAATGATTATGTCTTGTGTATATTATTTTGTAAATTCGTTCGTTTATTACTTGCATGCGCCTAGTTATTATAGTTAACGAAGAACATTTGAAATGTCAATACCTTGGAGTAAACTTATTAGCAGTAGCCATGGATACTAACAATGGGATACTGCCAATAGCTTACGGGGTTGGCAAATCTGAAACCTCTAATTCATGGACATGGTTTATGGGGCATCTTAAGGATTGCATAGATCCTATTAGCAATCTGACAATCATATCCGATAGGGTAAACTCAATTGACAACGTTGTTAGAAGGTGTTTCCCATATGCCTTTCATGGACTTTGTGGTGTTCATTTGTATAGAAATCTAAAATCAAGGTCTACTTGTATAACAAATCACAAATGGACATACTGGAAGGCTGTAAAAAGCTTATCGGGAAGTGGATTTTAATAAGCATATAAATTGTTTAAGACGTATTTTACCTCAATGTGCTCAAACACTAGAAGATGCCGGGTTTGAAAGATGGTCAATAGTACATCAACTTGGAGCAAGATATGGTTGTATGACGTCTAATAGTGCAGAATCAATCAACGCTCTAAGTCGTCATTCCCGGAAATTACCCATTACTATGTTAATGGAGTTTTTTCGAGCCTCTATTCAACAGTTGTACTACAAGAAAAGAAACCATGCAGGTATTATTTCTTTAAATTTGTAACTTATCATATATTTTACTAAGTATTATTTATTTAAATTTACAGTAACATTGGAACGTCGTGTTACACCATGGACTGAAAAAAGATAACGAAACGTGTTATGAAGTCAACGTCATAGAGAGTTGAACCATGTTCAAACACTTTGTTTGAAGTATTAGATAATAACTTAAATGGGCTTGTCGATCTAAATGCAAAGACGTGTAGTTGTATGAAATGGCAAACATCTGGTTATACGTGTGACCATATTATAAAAGTTGCTCTTCATCTAAACGAAGATGATTTAAGCACATACGTTATGGATTGCTACACTACAGAAGTATATCGACAGACTTATGCCGAGATTGTCTACCCTATTCCACATCCTTCTGAGTGGGACATACCAGATGACTTACAAATAGTTTTGCCACCAGTCATGGACAGCAAGCTACCTGGCCGACCAAAAAATCACGATCGTATACCGTCTAAGGGTGAAGAGAAGAGGATATCGATATGTAGTTGGTGCAAGGAAAGTGGTCATACAAGGTTGACCTGTGGATCACCAGTGTCATCACAATCATCTTTTCCTCTACCAAAATATAGATCCTCATCAAAATCCAAAGCTCATATGGTGTCAAGAAAAAAGGAAATCAAAATCCCAATCATAACCGGCTTCACCCTTTGGGACTTATTAACTTAGGTGATTTTTAAATGCAAACGTTGTACTATGTGTATTTTATGTGTGAATGCATACATTTCAGTTAGACATTCATTAGTAACTTGAGTTTGAACATTGCTATGATCTGTTCAGTTGTTATCACTTATCAGGTTTTTTGTTGCAAAAGTCAAATTCGCAACGCGAAAGTCAAATTCGCGTTGCGATTCTTACGAAAGTCAAATTCGAAACGTGAAAATCGCAACGCGAAGTTGACTTTCGCGTTGCGAATTTGGCTTTCACGTTGCAAATTTGGCTTTCACGTTGCGAATTTGGCTTTCGCAACGCGAATTTGACTTTAGCAACCATCGCAACGCGAATTTGACTTTCGCGTTGCGAAAGTGTACATTCAACAGGTCTTTTTTGCCTTCAACATAATGCATATTGAAATTTAAAACAACAAATCAACTTTTACAAATCAATTAAACAAGCAAAAAATAAGAATTATTTACACATCAATTAAACAAATCAACTTTTACAAATCAATTAAACAAGCAAAAAATAATTCTTATTTCCTCATCAATTAAACAAATCAACTTTTACAAATACATCAATTTCACGCAGACAGTTGTTTATGCACAAATACATCAATTTCACGCAGCTCACTTCAGGATCAGGATTAACCTACAGAAACCAAACATTTGCTCAAACAACACTTTCTACACATCTAAAACCAACAAACAACAAATTATCTAGGTACTTAACCAAACATTTTCAAACCAACAAAGAGTATATATGTTAACAACACTTGCTCAAACTTACCAATTTGTGTTGTTTATGCACACTTTCAGCACGCGGATGCAAGTAGGCAGCGTCTCACATATTTCGCTCTAGCCATAAAATGTCAAAACCACAATCCTACTGCACCTCTATCTTTATCTGTGGGAGGTAGAAACTGTTTACTTCCTGTCGTCAAACGTTCCAAGCACATGCATACGAGATGACCACAATCCCCTCTGGCTCCCTACTTTTGTTGTGGCGCGGTCTCGTATATGATTATTGTAACTTTGAACTTCTTTAGCTTCTTGTTTCCAGAATTAGTCCAATAATCAATCTCATCCAAGTATATAGCCAAATGAGTGCTCCATCCCTTACAAATAATATCTCTCAAATCAGACAATGGTAAGTAATTCAACATGCTGTCATATACCATTGTCTTTAGGGATTGGAGCTAAAGCTCGACGAGAAGTCAATGACGACGCTCCAAAATAGTGATAAACACATGCAATCATAAATAATAATTCAATTGCGCACATCAAATTTTTATTTATGAACACCTTTAAAATATTTAAAAATAAATACTATCCTTATCGACCTCTCACCACGCAGGATAAAGTTTAGTTTTTCCATTACCCAACACATATGAAGTGTCTCTCTAATCCTTCAAGTGAGCTACGTGAAAAGACGTCGGCATAATAGTTCATCGCATATTTTTTATTTTCTTCAATTTCCTTATTATCAGAAGACGTGACACCCATGCATCAATATGATGTTTTATAAAAAAATTCATGTAGATAAAAATCAACTGCGGTCTTAGCCCAAAGGGTATTATCCAGAATTGTGTCCGGTAGTGTTCTCCTCTCCACTTCAGATACCAGAATGGTACTGACCGGTAACTCATATGAAAGCCAACTCTCATCCATCATGTCGGGCACGTGATGGGGTTTATCAATATGTCGACATATTATGCCATGTGAATCGGGCTCTCGAACGGTGGGAGGGACCTCTTGAACGATGACAGGGGCTTCTTGAACGGTGGGAGTGGCCTCTTGAATGATGATAGGGTCATCTTGAATGATAGGAGAGGCCTCTTGAACGATGACAGGTGCTTCGGGCTTCTTCTTACGGAGTCTTGGCACTATTGGGGTGAACAGATACGTAATGGCACGTGTACGACGTCTGATGCGTGAACCCCGTCGTGCAAGAAAAACCTGACGTAAAACATCTACCTTATCGGGCCGCTAAAAATAAATTAATACATAAATCAGTAAATAAACAAATAAATAATGCCAAAAAATGTTATTTGCATTTTTAGTATAGTATTAAACAAACTTACCTCATTACGTAGAGTATGAACCTCATTCTGTAACGATACAACAATCTCACGTAGACCGACTACCTCATCACGTAAAGTAGATACCTCATCACGTAAAGCACTATTGTCATCGCGTAAAACCTCTAGCTCACCACGTAAAGACCGTACCTCATCACGCCATGCATCATTGTCTTCACGTAAAGTACCGACCTCCTCACGCAAAGCATTGACCTCATCACGTAACTCCCCTAACTCATCCCGTGGAGGTGGAGAACAAGGAGATAAATGTCGTGGCATCTTTTTCGGTCGCCTATCATGAGGTGATGGTGGAGAAGAGGCTCGATGGTGTGATTGAATAAGTGATGGCTCTCGTTGTGGATGTGTATAATCGACTCGATCAGGTGATGGCTCTGGGTGAGGTGATGGCTCTCGAAGTGGGGGTTGTTCATCATCCGTGCCATCAAAAAACGTTTACTATCTTGCCACCAATCAGTGGCAAGCTCAGCCTCTGTGGGTGTCAGCCTCTGTAATGGATAGTTGGTCTCCTAACAATATAAAAGCTCAAACAAAGTTAAACGTCTACTAGTAATAGCTTGTTTATATATGGTAGTATTTGTGTTAACTTACATCATTCATCGTCGTATATGGTAGTAACTCTTCCCAATCCAACAGTCGGACCCTCCTCCAGGAAATAGCCCTAGGAATATCATTTGAATTTTTAATTGAATATGTCTGCATGTTGGGAAAAGCCTCAAATATCCGAATCTACAAACAATATAATACACAAACATTAGTAATTGTTAAATAATTAATTATAATTTTGGAAACATTATATAGAAATTCTTACCTTAAAGGCCCAAATAAAGCCTGCCAAAGTGTATTTGGAACCATGGCCACGCAAACTTTTTCAGTCCTTAAAGGCAGACGACAACTTTTTTCATGTAGCTTTCCATAGATATAAACCTCACGGAAACAGGTTCCATGCATTTATGTCATCTACCAATAACATTAGGTCATCAGAAATAGGTTATCTGACCTCTTTACCTAAAAAGCCGACATGCAAAAGTAATAAATGACATACTCGAACAACATCGAGGTCATTCATCCGAGTAAAGCCATCTTTAACAAATAATATCTTCAAGTCGTCGACGTGTAAACTCGGCTTCACCTTTGCCAGCTCAGGAAAAACCCGAGATAACCATGATGGGCGGACGATATGACTAGTGTACCGACCTACATCATCGTGTCTGAAGCGTAGACCAGTGATTAAGCAAAACTCATCCAGCCCAAAACAAGTATACGCCGGAGGAAAATGAAACCATATCTCTTCATCACCACATTGTATCCTCTCGGGTAGATCGTTAGTCATGGTCTGAAGAAACAAATGGGTCAACATAGCATCTCCACCCGGATGTTGTACTTTCAGCCATGACCCAAAGCAAGTATCCTCAAACAATTTTCTTTGTGCAGGTGTAAGCGTCGACGCAATTGTAGTGGCTAAGCTTAATTTATTTCTTAAGGTCAATGAAGCCGAAAAAAATTTCTACAAAAACAATAAACATACCAAGTTAGATATACCAAAAACTACAAATTATACACTATAAACAGACATGATATTAAACAGTGAAAACAAAGCCAAATATGTTTCAAACTTACACGATATTCACCCAAGTCTATCATAGTTCACAAAATGCATCAGATAACATTGTTTTTTTTTTGAAGTAATGCAATTCATTCAAGTTTCAATTTACAGAAGAAGAATAGTTTCTGAAACTTAAAATCGCAACGCGAAAATGAAAATCGCAACGCGAAATGAAACTTGAATGAATTGCATTACTTAAACCAAAAGACAAAACAAAGACAAATACTAACTTCACAGGGTTAAAGACTAAACAATTTAGACCGAATGAATTTACTAAGCAATCTAAGTGAAATGGTTAATCTATTACTGAAATTACCAGTAAATTTATCATCAATTTAAATATGAAAAATCTAATAATAATACAAAAATTTTAAAATAAAAATAATTAAAAAACTAATCCTCGGTGGTTGATTTTCTATTTCTGACCGTAAATGATTGTGAGGGTGGCTCTGAGAGATGGAGATAGACGGATTTTGCCGGAGATGGGGACGGATTTTGCCGGAGATGGGGATGGATTTCGTCAGAGATGGGGACGGATGTTGCCGTAAAGAGTGAGAGATGAAGATGGGACTGAGTTGTGATTTAGGGTTTTAGGTTATGATTTGCGATTATATTGTTTATATTTGTGTTGCGAAATAAATATTGTGTTTCGAATTCGAAAATAAAATTCACATTGCGAAAATAAACGCGCTTTGCGAATTTGACTTATGTGTTTCGAATTTGGAAAATCGCAATGTGATTTACATATTCACGTTGCGAATTTGGAAACTGAGTTGCGAAATTGGAGTTCGTGTTACGAATTTGTTGGTCATTTTCGCAAATACAAAAAAAATTGATTAAAATCGTATATTATAAGGTATTTTCGGTCACTGAAATTATTTTCTCTTTAACCAATGTAGGACCCTAGCATAAAATATTAAAGGTTCCAAGTTTATCATCTCGCCAAGCTATCGTTGGCAAAAACGCATTTATTAAATGAATTGGAAAATCAACCTTTGATTTTGGAAAATATTTTTTTATTATTTTAATAGTTTTTATTTTCATATTTTAAAATTAAAGAAGTTAATATAAATAAAAACTTGAATTTAAAAATAAAATAATAAAAATTTATTTTGTTTTTAAATTTTAAAAATAGAAATCAATAAATAATTATTAAAAATTAAAATATAATTATTAAAAAATCATTACATTAATTTAACATGTGAGCTGTTTAATATAAAAATAAAGTTGATAAACATTTATAAAACAAAATTTAATTTAATTTATAATAAGAATATGATGTTATTGTATATTAGACGTCGATTGAATTTTAAAAATACACAAAATACTGTAATAAGCAAGAGTAGACAAAAGCTTTGTTAATGATAACTGAGGTTCTCAAACTTTAAGGAAAAAACAATTATTGTAGCCCCTAAACGTTTTTGCAATGAAAAAATAATAATCCAACCTTTTGAAGAATGAAATAAAACGTTGATTGTCACGACGCTTACATGAAAGTTTACAAATTTACATGATAATCTATAATATTATGTGACAATGTATTAGGGATGAGTATTTGACCTAGGCCCGACGAGTTCTGACTCGATCCGATCCTATAGGGTTGTTTTTTCAACAAAAAAAAAAATAGATTCGGGTCGATTACATGTGAAAAAGTATCGGGTTAGGGTTGGAGTCGGGTTTAGACTAAAAAATATCCGACTCGGCCTGATATAGTTATAATAATTTTTTTTTTTGCATTATAACTGGTAAAGGATTTCCACGTGTATTTACGTTTGAACAATATCATTTTTTTCCTTTGAAAGCTTGAACAATATTATATTATTTTGTACCAAAAAATCCCACATACATTGAAATTCTTTTCAATGCCCTTTGGGTTCATTGTAATCATTTAATCCAAAATCATTTGCTACAATACTTTGGTGAGAAAGAATTGTATTTTTCTTGGATTTGAACTGGAATACGGTTGTTTGTTCTTTTTGCCAAAAGCTGAGGAGATTGAATTGGTGAAACATGTGTTCTTTTCTCATGGAAGACAAATGATTATAATATTTACATATATCTATGCCTATAAATAAAATCATATACCAGCAAGGCAGCAACAAGTTGGTATATTAAGATAAGACACTAGGTCCCTTAAGTAATGTCAGATGTTTGAATTTTGACTTTTACGAATGGAGTAAACTGGGTTGAAAGGGACGTTATCGCCTTTACAATACTCAATCTTAATTAGTTTATCAATAGATCGGATATCAATGATTAATTCAAAAAAAATATTAAATGTGTATAATTCCTACATCAATACTAATTCAATTTATAGTCAGTAGACTTTTTAATATATTTTATTTAAAATAATGATTCCATACATTAATAATAAATATTTTAACTAAAAAAATAGAAGTGGAGTGTATAAAATAACAATACACTTTGTTTTTTCTTGTTGAATGTTTATCCGTTGTGTTGGCTCATTTGTTTCAGCACCACCTGTTTTTTTTTTTTTTTGACCAAATGTTCCCCAAGCAATTACAAAGGTCTTATTTCAAATCCAAGGGTAACCCTATCGTTGAGAAAAGCAGAGATGCTCTATCAGTTGGTAAACGTGTTTAGTTGTACTCTAAGATATGAAATTAAATCAAGCATGACCCTAACCATGCCCTTTTTTTGACTACTTGAGTGGGAATCTAATTCATTTCACTTCGATACTTTCTTTCTTTTACCCTAAAAAGATGTGTTCTTTTTTCCACATCCCACGGCCATGCATGCAGTCGGTGCGGGGTCTTTTTCAATCCTGTCAGGGTGAAAACTATTTACATATCTTCTTTATTACATCAAACTCTCACTACTAATCATGGGTTGTAGCTATTGATACACAGTAGTTGATTCTCAATGCCCCCTCGTGTGAGTTGAATGTTATCTTTAAGAAATGATCAGTCAAAACTTGTTGGCTGAGAGGTTTTGAAAACGCTTTAGTTCGAACGATTCCAGGCAGTGCCCCCATGAGCCGTAGCAGCAAAAGGAAACGAGAAGGGAAGATGTAATGATGAAGTTAAGTTAGGCTTTTGATGGCACATGAAAGCTCTCTCTAACTTTGGGCTACTCACTGCATTTGTTTCTTGTGGAGTTCATAATAGCCTTCACAAGGCCAGATTTTTATTTTATCCAAACATTAATTGAAACCTAATTATAACACGCAGGTGGAATTCTTGAGCATCACGGGGCCACTGTGGAATTCTGCAGATTCTGTCCTGCCTTCTGTTTCTCGTGAATGGGTGTGGGTTCCAAGTATTTAAGCCCCCTCCTACGATCCTCCATTGTGACTATGGACGTAAGCTCCCAACATTCAGCGAAAATGGAAACAAGGAACCACATATTTTTCCCCAAGTAATGAACATAAAAGTCCAAAATTTGTTGTCACCGAAACAGTACTCTTGTATTTCTTGTTGTTTTCCTTTTTTTTATATAAATAAAAAATTATCGAGAATCCCATTAATCATTTTCGTATATGTGAAGTAAAGGAGTAATTAACAAGCAAACCACAAATAAAGAACAAACGATGAAACTCTACCCAGGGTTAAGCCTATGGTTGGATGAAGAAAGTGAAGCGTGGTCAAATTTACCGTTAAGCAGAAGCTAAAAGGACTGATTAGGGTTTAGGGTTAATCATAGCTTCAAATCTTATTCTTAATCATAAAAACCTCCATTATTGCTAGTTCCCACTTCCCTCTTTCTTTCTTCTTTCTTACTCTCTTCGTATGTGTAATCATTGGATTGCATGTGGACCACAGAGACTAACGATCACTGCCAAGAACACGCATTGCAAGGAAGGAGAGAGGGATTGCCTTTGTTTTATTTTACATTTTAAAATTTAATTTCCATCAAAGTATGACGGACATACAAATTTATATCAGAAAGTACAAATTTAAAAAAGTAGATTAAAAGATTTAAGAATACGAAATTAAATAATTAATAAAAAATATAAAAATAAAATCTAAACTATAAAAAAAGTTTAAAATTTTAAAAAAATACGAACACATCCAACAGTCTATTAGACACAGGAAAGGGTTAAGCTCATCGTGAATCAAGGGAAATTGTGTCGCTTTTTACTACAACTCTCGTCTTTATACTTACTTTCTCCGCACCTGCTCCTGTCTTTTCAACAACACGATACGATGCGAAGATCCTATCGAACATCTTTAGCTTTGTCCATGCATATACTACCTTGGCTTGCATTGCATGTTACGAAATAATCGAAATATATTGAAAATAAGTACTAACTAAATAAAAATGTCGTAATTTAAATTATAAAGTAAAAAATGATTGACGATTGATTCAAGATTAATGTTATTATTAGCGGTGAAAGAAGTATAATAAAATTATAGTTATCGATGTTATAATGAATGATTAATAGTAACTGTCATGTTAATTGGCTACTAAGTTTGGATTTTACCATTAAAAAAATGATTCACCCTGTATCTATGATTATGCAATGGATCGTGCCCCGAATAAAACCCTTTTTTCTTTTTCTTTATTTAATTAAAGCAATGGATTATGATGATTTTAGTGATGCCCCCACAGTGTTCATATATTAATCAAAATTAAGAAAATGGCGAGAAATTGTATAGGATTCTCTCCGGTGAAAAGTAAGCAAACTAAAGATGGCTCAAAGAAAGATTTATTCGGTAATGGCGAACATCATCCGACTAAACTAGGACCGCTTGTCCCCATGCTGTGCCCAAAAGCAACCCAATATTATTCTCTCATATCTCAACTAATCGCTATTTCCCATGCAACCAAATCCATCTAACGAAAGCACGGTGAAAACACCACTTGCAGTGTAATTCGTCTCTCTTCCTTCTTCCCCGCGAGTTCCGATGGAGATTTTCCTGTGGCCACACTTGAAACTCCTCTTGTCTTCCATGTTAATCGCAGCGGTATTAGCTGCTGATCCTTATTCAGACGCTCTGTTGAGCTTCAAATCGGAGGTTATCGACCATTTACACAGCCTGGATGATTGGTTGGTGCGTCATGGTGAGAATCGTTCGGGGAAAGTTCATGCATGTTCTTGGTCTGGTATCAAATGCGACGACAACTCCACCGTTGTTATTGGTTTAGACCTTTCCACGAAGAAACTTGGTGGTAAATTACCCGGAAAGCAATTCAGTGTTTTCACTGAGCTTGTTGAACTCAACATCAGTCAAAATGCATTCTCTGGAGAGATTCCCGTTGAAATCTTCAACCTCACCGGTCTGAGAAGCTTGGATATCAGCAGAAACAATTTCTCTGGCCATTTCCCCGGAGGAATCTCCGGTCTACGAAACCTGGTTGTTCTTGATGCTTTCAGCAATAGTTTCTCGGGTCCATTGCCTGTTGAGCTTTCCGAGCTTGAATCCCTTAAGGTTCTCAACTTAGCAGGGAGTTACTTCAATGGACCAATACCATCTGCATATGGGTCTTTCGAGAGATTGGAATTTCTTCACTTAGCTGGGAATTTCCTCTCTGGAAACATACCACCTGAACTGGGTAATCTCCAGACCGTGACACATATGGAGATTGGGTACAATTCTTATGAAGGGAACATCCCATGGCAACTGGGCAACATGAGTGAGCTTCAGTATCTTGATATTGCTGGTGCGAATCTCTCGGGCTCGATCCCCAGGCAGCTCTCGAATCTCACCAAGCTCCAGTCACTTTTTCTCTTCAGAAACCAGCTCACTGGATTGATTCCATGGGAGTTCAGCAGAATCTTGCCTCTCACCAACTTGGATCTCTCTGATAACTTGATATCTGGGCCTATTCCCCAGAGTTTCTCTGAACTGAAGAATCTAAGACTGCTCAGTCTCATGTACAATGAAATGAATGGCACTATCCCGGATGGCATAGCAGAACTTCCATCACTGGATACTTTGTTTATATGGAACAATTTCTTCACTGGATCACTTCCAAGAAACTTGGGCACGAACTCGAAACTTAGATGGTTGGATGTTTCAACCAACAGCTTCATTGGCAGCATTCCACCCCATATCTGCGCAGGTGGTGAGCTTTTTAAACTAATCCTGTTTTCCAACAAGTTTACAGGCAATCTCTCACCTTTATCCAATTGTTCTTCGCTTGTTCGAATTCGACTCGAGGACAATTCATTCTCGGGTGAAATTTCTTTGACGCTCAGCCATCTTCCTGATGTTACATACATAGACTTCTCCAGGAACAGGTTTACTGGTGGAATTCCCTCGGATATTTTTCAAGCTTCAAAGCTTCAATATTTCAATGTCTCTAACAATCCAGAACTAGGGGGAGTTGTCCCAGAAGAAATATGGTCTTTGCCAGGTCTTCAAAATTTCTCTGCATCGTCTTGTAACATCTCAGGGAATCTACCTCCGTTCAGATCATGCAAATCCATGCTTCTTGTTGAACTGCAGATGAACAATATGTCAGGAGTTGTGCCAAAGAGTATATCCAATTGCAAGACACTTGAGATCATTAATTTAGCCAGCAATCAGTTGATTGGTCACATACCAGAGGAGCTTGCTAGTCTTCCTGCTCTAAGTGTAGTGGATTTGTCACAAAATAATTTCAGCGGATCAATCCCCGGAGAGTTTGGGAAATCTACAAATTTATTGCTTCTAAATGTGTCATTCAATGATATATCTGGTTCCATTCCCTCTGAAAAAGTACTGCAATCAATGGATAGAAGTTCATATGCTGGAAATCCAGAGCTATGTGGTGCACCTCTCAGATCATGTTCGCCTTCAATGGCCATCTTTGGAAGCAAAGGCACTGGAAAGCTTAGGTTAGTTCTTTTGCTCTCTGCAGGAGTAGCCATACTCATTTCAGCATTGGTTTTCTGGCTAGTTTATCTCCGCAAAGGAAACAAAGGCCAATGGAAAATGGACTCTTTTATCGGACTCCCACAGTTTAAAGCAAATGATGTTTTGAGGAGTTTCGATTCGAAAGAGTCCATGGACGAACTGCCACCGCTATCAGCTACCGTCTGCAAAGCAGTGTTACCAACCGGAATAACAGTTTTGGTGAAAAAGATAGAATGGGAGCCGAAGAGAGTGAAGGTTGTCTCAGAATTTATAACACAAATGGGAAATGCAAGGCATAGGAATTTGACCAGATTACTTGGTTTCTGCTACAACAAATATATGGCTTACATCTTGTATGATTACTTGCCAAATGGAAATTTGGCCGAGAAGGTAAGAATCCCAAAAGATTGGTCAACCAAGTGCAGAATTATAATTGGAATTGCCAAGGGACTTTGCTTCCTTCACCATGACTGCAATCCGGTAATTTCTCATGGAGATTTGAAGTCAAGTAACATAGTCTTTGATGATAATTTCGAACCTCGTATAGCCGATTTCGGGTTCAAGTACCTGATCGAGTTGACAAAAGGTACAGGCTATCTATTTACTTCCCTTGAATTCCATTAGTCAAAGCTTCCCCATTTCAAACAATAAAAGCGACAATCTTGAATTTTCATTTGGAATTTGAAACAGGTCAATGCAACGAAACTATCAAAGATGAACTACATACGGACATATACAAGTTTGGGGAGATAATTCTGGAAATTCTAACAAATGGTAGGCTGATAAACGGTGGAGAAAACATTCAAAGCAAACCAAAGGATGCTCTTTTGAGAGAAATATGTAACGAAAATGAAGCAACTGATTCCACCAATTCATTGCAAGATGAAATACAACTGTTTGTTGATGTTGCTTTGCTCTGCACCAGAAGCAGGCCAGCTGATAGGCCATCCATGAAAGATGCATTGAAGCTTCTGTCAGGGTTAAAGGGACAAGGTAAAAGATAGTAAACACTATTGAAGGCGAGTTTCGATATTTACTTCACGTTTCAGTGGAAGGTGGAGGACCTCAGCATACACATAATATATCTATATCTATATATATATATATATATATATATATTTGTGTTTTGATTTGTTTGATCGGCTTGTTTATAGCAAAGAATGTCTTTATTTCACGAACAATTCTTTAATTTTAAATTATATGAATGTAAGATAGGCATGAAACTAATTCATTTAATGATTAGTGTGACTTGAAATTTAAGCTCACGAAAAAGTTACAAACTACTCTTATGAACACTGATTTTAAAGATCATGAACCATCTTACATCAATGGTTAAAGAAATCGTTATTATTTCTAGAAGTTACAGGTTCAAACACCAACAATTACAATAGGATGATTAAACATTCATTATGAAATCACATACGTTTTAAACTCATCTTTTTTTGTTTAAAAATTAAATGTTGTTTGAGCTTAATCATGAAATGATAAAATCACATTTTAATGATGTCTATTGGCATCACCATTGCTTTAAAACACTGCCTCGACGACATAATATGAACATAGACTCAATCCACAAAATACAACTCAAACAGTTTTGAGATCATATTTTATATATCCTAGTGAACATGTTAATGTTCAACTTGACAATAGATCAATTTTTTAACAAAAAATGACGTGTTTAAAACTTATGAACAGCCGAATAACTATTTTGTAATTTTTAATAGTCATGAGACTCAACAAAGCAGCGCCTCATAATCAGGATCATTTTGTAACTTTCAACGGTTAGTATATTCAACAAAGTAATATCTTATAGTACAATTTGTGTACCTTATCCTAATAATAAATTGTATAAGACAAAACGATCAATTAAAAAGGTAGTATACAAGCATGAATCAAGCTCAAGGGCATATGAATATTGCAATCATTGGTAATCATAAGCCTCAAAGACCTACACCACGTAACACCATAGTCCTCAAGAGTTGCTTCAGCAATTTCAAACATGATTCGTAAACAAGGGCATATGAATATTGCAATCATTGGTAATCATATAAAAACCATACCTGTGGGCACAAGTATTTGCATTGGTAAATTATGTCCATAGTGTAAGATTTACTTTTTGTTCTATAACCGCGCTGTTCCTGATCAACACAAGTTATCAATCAACCTAACCATTGTAATCAAGAAGTTGAGCTCGAGAATTATTGAACTTGACTCGGTTTGAAAACTCAGAAATAGAACTCGACTTTGAAACTCGCAATCCTAAAATTTTCAAGCTCAAATCGCACTTGAAATCATGAACTAAAACTTATAAAAACTCGAAAAATGCTCGAATGGGAAAAAAAACTTAAACTTAAACTCGATTGAAGCCTTAAAATCAAACTCGAACCTAAACCTTAAATACATGAAAACCTTATACTTCTTTTTTTTCTCTCCAAAATCAACACATAAATGTTAATATTATAAATAATTTATTTTTTAAAACCATAAAATCTTAATATATTATATTTTCGAGATGCTCACGAGCTTTTCGAGTCGAGTATCAAGTAGCTCGTTTCAACTCGTTAAAAACTCGAGTGATTGTTTATTGAACTTTGACTAAGTCAATCTCAAATAATTCACAATTTGTCTCGTCTAATCTACACCCCTAATCATACCCCTCATGTAATCAAGAGCAGTACAACCCACAAACTGTTATCCGCCTTAAGCTCACTCGATCACTCGTTTTGCATAACCTTACAAGACAACGTACCTATTCTAAACTAAAGTCAACGTATTAAAATAATTTCACTAGCATATGACACTGCTCCCTATAAATTAAGGGTAAACTACTCTAATGGTCACTAATGTTTGGGGAATTTTTCGTTTTCACCATTGATGTTTCAAAAGTTACAAATCAGTCACTAACGTTATCATTTTTTATCACTTGCCGTTAACAGCCATGATGGAAAACATATGTGGCCTGTTAACAGCAGTTAACAGGCTTATCTGGATGGTATAATTACGCAAATAGTCTATGTTATTTATATATTCTTTCAATTTGATCCTAGTTTTAATAAATTAAAATATATTTATTTTTAATTCTTATAAATAATGATATATTTTTTAAAAAAGGAAATCAAAAATTTAAAATTAGTTATAAAAACAAAAAAATAACGTTTTTTAATGTTAGGGTAAACTAATCAAAACAAAAAGATTAACGTTTTTTTAATAAAATTAACATTTTTTTTCTTCCCCAAACTTTTTTTAAATAAATACTAATATTAAAATCTTGTTTGTGAAGAATTTTTTTTTCATTCGGTGCATAAAATTAATTCTTTCAAAAGCTGAGGAGCGACAAGATGCAAAACTAATTACATAAATTTAAGCTGTTATATTCTTCTGGCATGACCATGTTATTTACCAGTTAAAAGGGACAAAAATGGATTATTGTCTTTGCCAAAAATGAATGAAATTTAACTGGATATTTAGGGTTCACATTTTATTTGAGTGTCTGGATTAAAGTTTATCAACGTCATATAGAGAATATAGATAGGACATCCAAATGTATAAAATGACTTTTTATTGCAATTGAAAATTATAAATAAATAAAATGGGTTGAAAAGGCAACTTAGAATTTTATATGGGTGGAGTTGGAATGGAATAGATCATATAGCTTCAGTTTTAAGGCCAAAAACAGCATGCCTAGCTGAGGCTAGAGCCGTAGACAGAGGTTAAAGAGAAGAAATTACGAGGTTGATGTTTCAAAGCTGTGAATGCCAATTGTTGAGGTCTATACAATAACAGACAGAGAGAAAGGAGGAAGACTGCAGAGATGGAAATAAAAGGAAACAATCACTTAAATCAAAAAATTCTCCAAAATCTCCGAGTACAAAAGTTTTTACCAAGAGAAGGCTTTTGTATAAGCAAATACTAAATTATCTTATTTGGATTATGTTCCCTTAAATTATTAGAGGAAGAAAAAGCTTTGAGTGATCAAATGCTAAATACTGCTTTAACACAGCTTTCTATTTTACCAAGTTCATATAATATAGGGCATGAAATGGGTAAGAAAACCTAGTTACATGTCAATGTTTAATTGCATGGAGAAAATACTCGGGCTGCTCCTGGTTTACCAAGGAAAGGAACAACACTTTGATGGCGAATAAAATTGCTGCCTTTGATTTATATGATATGTGTTATAAATATTTCAATTCACCTTGGTAAATCATGAGCCTCCAATCATTCCACTTCATCTTGTTCCTTGCAAATTTTAGGTTGGTAGATTGCAATTGATAGGATTACAGGCTTTCAAATTACATATTGTTTCATCTGTGAAATTTAGTTCTGCTTGATTTATACTACAAATTCAAAGTGTCAGGTCGTCTGCAATGTTTTCCCTAGTGCGGGCTTTTGGTGTCAAGTTAAGCTGAAGAGGAAGTTAGTCTTACCTGTTTTGAGAATGTAAGTGTCAGACCATAGGTTGTTTGATGACCTTGTATTAATTTTAAAAGCCTTCAACCCTACTTTTATAGTTGGTCAGTAGAGTTGCTAAATAGGAACAATTTTGCAAACAATAAACAATGAAAGATTTAATAAAATTAATTTTAAAAATTTTTATGTTAATTTTAAAAAAAGTTTGGGGAAGAAAAAAATGTTAATTTTATTTTTAAAAAAACGTTAATTTTTTTTTATTAGTTTACCCTAACATTAAAAAAAGTTAAAATTTTTAATTAATTTTAATATTTTGATTTCCTTTTTTTAAAATATATCATTATTTATAAGAACCAGGATTTTTGGACTATGTCTGAACAGCATAACTCAAGCTGGATTCTTAAACGAATTCTGAAAATTCGATGCATAGCCAGTGCCGTGTCGCTTTCTTCTGCATCTAACACTACGCAAATTTGGAATGAGATTCGGCCTAAAAATAGCAAAGTCATGTGGCATAAGTTGATTTGGTTTTCTCTCCATGTACCGAAGCATAGTATTATTTCTTGGATGCTCATTCTGGATAGTCTTCCTACCAAGGACAGATTACACCGATTCGAGATTATTTCTAATGCTAATTGTATCTTCTGTAATGATGGAATAGAAACAAGAGACCATCTTTTTTGCAATTGCAGGTTCACAGCTTCTATTTGGACTTCTCTGCTCCTTTCTGTCTGGTTTCCATATGTCTTTCTCCTCTTGGTCCAACATTCTGGAATGGACAGCAACCTCATGGAAGGGGAAATCTTTGATTTCAACTGTTCTAAGACTTTCTTGGTGTGGGTTTAATTACATCATTTGGGAAGAAAGAAATCGAAGGATTTTTACGGGGAAAAGTCGAACCACCACTAAAATCATCAACAATGTTAAGATGATTGTTGGGATTGTTCTAAGTAACGGGTCCATTGATAGAAACGATAGCATTAACTTATTTTTATGTAGCAATTAGGGTATAGTTTAATTTTGTTTGTACATATGTTCCCCATTCTTTTGAATCTTGATTGTAATGTTTTGTAGCAGGTTCTGCTATTTGGGTAATAAAAGTTAATTATCTAAAAAAAATTAATTTATTAAAACTATGATCAAATTAAAAGAATATATAAATAACATGAACTATTTGTGTAAGTATACCATCCAGGTAAGCCAATTAACTGACAAGTCATGTGTTTTTTTTGTCACGCCTATTAACGGCAAGTGACCAATTTGTAACAAACGATAATATTAATAACCGATTTGTAACTTTTGAAACATCAATGGTGAAAACAAAAATTTACCCAAAAATTAGTGACCATTGGAGTAGTTTACCCATAAATTAATGCTTCAAGGCATGTCACTCGATTCTAGCTCCCAAAAAAAAACCATATAACCTAATTTCAAGAATTAATTCCTAAGGCCACAACGGTTCAGCTTTACTTCATACATTACACTTGAGCACACATAGATCAACAAGATGATAAATGTTTTGACATATAAAGGTAAATTAAAGCAACCAGCAAGGCCGAATATACTACCATGCGATAACACAAAGATTAGATAGTATAAAATAAAACTAAACCAAAGTTGCTAACAATATCATAAAAAACTTTGATAAAAAGATCCCTAATGGTTATCAAAATATAAATCCTTACATAAATTAATTCTGAAAATAAACTTAGAAGACTGAAAATAAAGTCTTGACAGCTTGAGTCCCAAGAAGCCCATCTAACTTAGAACCCTAGCTTGGTGCGGCGCCAGTGTCTACGCTTAGCATTATACCTTCAATCCAAAAAGAAATAAAAAACAGTAAATACTCTGAAAAGCTTTAAAGTTAGACGAAACAAGAACAAAAAAGTAAAAGAAAATGTAAGAACCTAATGGTGTTGTCGGTTCGCATGCGGATCCAGTAAGGAATAGGTCTGTTCTGCCTCATCTTCTTGGCCAGCTTCTTCTTGATCCTGAAGGTCTTGTGCGAAGGCTGTCAAATTAAACCATTCAAGACTCAACACTAAACTTTTTCTTTGGACGACAAATGTGAAAACGAAAACAAGAACGATCGAAATTCAAGCTTAAAATTGAATAGCTCAAATATCATCTAAGGTAATGATTAATCGAAGGAAGAAGAAGAAGAGGTGTTACCATTTTTGCCACTTCCGCTGTTCAGACGAGTGCGGCACGAAGGTCCTCAATCCGCTTAGTGAGAGCTTTGGAAACGGGGACGGTGAAAACCTAATATATTTGTGCTGAGAGTGAATATGGGATTTTTAGGGTTTGCTTGTTATGCCTTTTTAGGCTTTTTCGCTATGATTTTCGGCCCAAATGATGATGGGATTTGCGGTCCGGTGGATCGTTTCTCCTCATTGTTAGGCTCTTTATCCGAAATTTTTTTATGTTGAGTTTTTTTTTAATTATTATTATTTAATTCAATATATATATATATATATATAGGTCGATTGAGTATAATATCAGTTTGTCATTATTATTATTGTAATATTTATAAACATATGTTGAGAGCGGACATTATATATACCATGTGATATATATCATATTATGATTTTAGTTAAATACATGATATTACTATGTTATTACATTATTATTCTGTGGACATAATAATATCATATTATTGTGATATGTATCGTATCATTATATAAGTTGTATGATAATATTATATTAGCGCTAAAAATTGATTATTAATAAATTAATAATTTTCATCCGTTCATATGATAAATTAAAATAAAATATTAATAGTGAAATTTATAATAAAAAATAAGTATTTTATCAAACATTATGAATTAGTTTTGACATTATATCCTTAATAAAATATACTTATAGATATTAGTTAAAATAGATATAAACTACTCTTTTTATAAAATATATATAATACTTATCCTACATATTCTCGTCACACGTGTGATGTTATTCCAACAATCACCGATTATTTTAAAAAACGAAAAGTAAATATTTACATTTAAATATACTTATTATATATATTGTGCGGGTGAAAATGATGTGAGAAGAACGGGAATGTAACATGATAAGTAAAGATAAAATCGATACAAAGATATATTCATGCTTGTTTCATTATCGTTGACAGATGTAATTTTGATTTCTATCATTATCTTATCATTTATCGGTTTTATCCATCTATAAAGTAATAAGGATTCTCAAGAAACCCACCTTCTTGGTAACCTTAGTGTTTGTGTTTTTACCGGGTAAATCATATATTTAGTCATTAATTATTCGTACGATTCAAATTTTTAAGAAAATTATGTATAATGTTATATTTTGGTCAGCTATTGTTAAAAAAATTAACAATATAACATCATCATAAAACAACGTCATTTTATTATTTAAAAAAATAAAAATATAATATCAATAATTATATTAATTTATTAATGATAAATAATTAAAATATAACATGAGATATAATTTTAAAAAAGAATTGAGTGGTTAAAGTAAAATTATATTAATAATAGAGTACAACGCATACTATATACTACAGCCCATCGTAATTATCAAATAATTCTGTTTTCCCTTTTCCCTTCTTTTTTCTTTCTCTCCAAATTTCTAATACCCCTACGCGCAGCAGATACCCGCGTGGGGCGTCCACCTCTCCATCGTAGAAATATGATCTCAAACGCCTCTCTCTGAATATTATTGGATCTAGGGTTCTGGGTTTCTTTTTCCACTCTAGTCAAATTGTGATCAAATCAAGTGGTTGTGGTTGCTCCACCGTTTGCTTCAATCCGATCTCTTTTAACGCCAATGCCTCCTCGCGCATCTAAGCGAAAATCTGCCCCACCCAATTCCTCATCCGTCACATCATCCGACGGTCGTTCTGGTACATTTCCCTTTTTCGTTTTCCGTTTCTTTCTGTGGGAGAAAAAAACTGATGTTGCTATTCTAATGTTTGCTACACGAGAAAGCGCGGGAACAAAAAAAGATTAAATGATTTTTTTTTTTGAAAAAAAGACCGAGAATTGTACAAGCCCCGATAATTATTTACAACAATTGCCGTTTTTTTTCTTTTGGGTTGTTGGTATGTGAATGAAGGTTATTATATTTTGATTGGTTTCTCAGAAACCTCAGGAAAAAGTGAAAATATTAAATTGAAGCATCGTGCGCTTGCTAATAAAAATATCCCTATAACAAACTTCGGTTAAATCGTTTCTATTATAGGTTTTCTGGTTGAATGATTATTTTGCAACTTATGTCTACATCCCGCTGAAATTTTGAAATATCCCCCTTGATTGAATTAATTTTATAATATTACAGGGTCATTTTTTTTCACAGCAAATTAGAGAAAATAGCAAGTAGGGGAGACTTGCGTCAAAAATAGGGTCTTTTCTAGCATTATACCTTAAGATAATTCCATGAGTGAGGAGTTCAACCTTTTGAAAGGAATTTGCTTTTTATTTTGATAGTTCTAAATTGGCTATAACCATTTAATATGCTATATTTTACATGTAACAAACCAACTTAGCCTCATTTTCCTGTTGTTGGCAAGTTTTAGTAGAATAGCAATCTGACTTGAATGTTTTTCTGGTGAGGTATTCTAACTAGATATTTTGTTTCAGTCTTAAATAAAGCTAAAACAAAGGGGATGGAAAAATTAGATCGGTTGTTCAATACGTATGCAAATAGTTCCTTAGGCATGATTGAGTAAGTACATTCTGTCTACATTCTTTATATTTCTTGATCTACCGGTATGGTGGTATCGACATTTTGCTCTGACTCAATGGTGATTGGTGTTATCATTTATGAATACAATAGAATAAAAGGCCAAACCAAGCTCTTATCATTTTTCAAGGTCAACATCTCTCAGCTTTTGGTTTGTAAAGGTGTTACATTTAATTATCATCTGTTTTAAATTGTCTTGTGAACAAAATGTCAATGAAAAGCTTGTGAACCTTGTTAAAATTGTTGGTTGAACGTAATTTCTCACAGTTTGTTGTATGTTTTGTAGATATATTTCATATCAAAGCATTGACAATAAATGCTTCCACTAAGAATTCATTGGGTAAAAAAGTTATATGTTCCCTTGGGAATGGGAAGAATGTGCTGTGCCATTTTATTTTATTTTTTAAAAATAATCTTTGTCTGAATTTGAAAGAAATTCTGATTGTTTTGATGCGAGGCTATACACTGCCACAAACCTGATTTGTCTGAAAAAATTAACATAAGCCCCATTGGGAGAACAAAGAGGATTTTCTTTAGATTATATTGTGCTTCTCCTTTTTATAATCCCTTAGTTTGCTTGAGCAGTCCAGAAGGTATTGAAGCACTATGTGCAGATCTAGGAGTGGACTACACTGATGTGAGGATATTGATGCTTGCTTGGTATGTATTTGGTGCACAATGATCGGACCCCCTGTTTGGTGGGAGTTTCTTCTAATAATATTTTATATGTATTCTGCATCCCTCAGGAAATTAAAAGCTGAAAAACAGGGATATTTTACACAGGTAAGTAACTCTACTTGTATGACTTGCTGCATTCAATGGATACCATAATAGAGAACGTGAACAGCCATTAGATGAATGACCTATTTTTTCCTTCTCCTGCACTGAACCAGGATGAGTGGCAATCTGGCCTGAAAGCATTGGGCGTTGATTCACTTAGCAAACTAAAAAAAGTACTTCCTGAACTGGAGAAAGAGGTAGTTGTATCTGCTGTAATAGTCATTGCCACCATTTTAAACTCATTTTCTAATTGACAAATTGATGTAGGAAACGTGGCACACAAACTATTCAGAAGTCTTAATAATTCTGAAGATTACAAACAAAGTCATCAAATATAAAATAGAGCTCTAGACAACTTAAATGTTCTAATTACGATATCTCTATTTTCATTCAGAAGTAGGTGGTTTGGTGGTAGTACTAATTTTATATTTTATGCATCTGAAAATAGGTGGAAAAGCCATCGAATTATGAGGATTTCTATATCTATGCCTTCCGATACTGCTTGACAGGTTCCTATTAATTGAATGAAAGCAGCCTTTTTCCCCTCCATGCACATATTCACTTGACAGGATTACCTTTTAATAAAAATCTTACACTTATCCACTGCACCAGAGGAGAAGCAAAAGAGTGTGGACATTGAAAGCATCTGTGAGTTGTTGAACCTTGTTCTAGGGGTCCAATTTCGTCCTCAGGTTGATTCACTGGTTGAATATCTGAAGGTAGGAAGCCAAGTCTCTTTATGAGGCTGTTTTTCTTTGATCTTTAGATAGTGAAATGCCTGATTAGATTCACTCTTAATTATTAGAACATGCTCGCTTATGATGCTTGGACTTTGAATTTCTGGCAGGTCCAGAATGACTACAAAGTAATAAATGCAGACCAATGGATAAATTTTTTTCGTTTTTGCAAAGAGGTAAACCTTTAGCCTTTTGAAAATGCACTAGTTGTAGAACGAAAAATAATCATCCTGGATTCATTTTCTGATGGTTGACTTGTGTACTTATTTATATCGCATTGATAGAATGAACCATTTATGATATTGGATGGAAAGGCAATTTGTTTTCCCCCTTCCCTCTATCAATCTGTGGTCACTTTTTATAACTTTGAATCCTTGCTAGCAGATTAGCTTTCCAGATCTGGAAAACTATGATGAAACCCAAGCATGGCCCTTGATTCTTGATAATTTTGTCGAATGGATGAGAGAAAACCAAAGCTAGTGTAGGCATCTTTCTTATGTCTTGCAAATTCATAAGGTAAACGCTCTCTTTCTCTGTGTATGCTGATACCCTTGAAAGTATTAAATGAAGGATAAAATTTCATTTTGTTCATCTGCAACAGGACAAGACCTTGTGGGAAACATAACCGCATCAACCTTGGAGTTGGTTCATATCATGACTGATTTTACTGAACCAGTTTCTCCTGGTTAAGTTAAAGCTAAAGCTACAATTTTGTTGTCCTGCCACGGTTTATACATACTGTATTCATTAATATTTATTTCTTTTTTCCTTGTTAAAGCTATTTTATTGAGCTAAGAAGAAAAGGATTCGTTATTCAATGAAGGATAATTTTATTACAAAATATTTTTATATTTAAACCATGTTTTTCCACTTCTATAGATACCAAGGGAGTTTCAATCTTCATTAACCAAGAACCCATGCTCTTGAAGCTGCAAAAAAAAAAAACATCTATCAAAGCACAAGAAGTTCAATTTTCAATCAACTAAATAGTGTTAAAATACAAAAAAATGTTATAGAGAATTTCCACTGTGTATAAGGATCAAAGGCCCAAAAGAAATAGGCACGAATTCTAAGTGTTTGTGCAACCTCAATCTTCAACGTTGCTGTTATTGTAACGTCCTAATCCAATATAATCTAAAGATCGATGAATCAAAGTGTCACATTAGTAGACTATTGAAGTGATTAACCTAAAAAAATTCTTTAAAAAAAAACAATTAAGACATCCATAATAATAATAGCAAAATGAAATCATAGTATTGATTTAGAACGGGAGCCCCAAAATACATTCTAATTAAGTTTAATCAATATTTTAAAATACAATTACGACTCAAATACAAGAAGGTCCATGTACGATACATGCCCTTATAAATATACTCAAGACGTATTCAAAAAGCTGGCTCCGGTCTGGAAAACGGACTATGTAATGGCTTCTCGAACGCTCATCCTAAGAACATGTGCACGAAAACAAATTATGAATATTGAGCTCACAAGTTCAGTGTCATACTAATAACCAAACTATACTACATGTGTCCTTTACATGCACATGCTAGTAAACTTAAATATTAGCATATGAAGATGCTAAGCTAAACATACACATTGAGGTAGCCATTATGGTGTGGTCGGAGGGTTTCACTACATCTCAGAGACATACACCCCTCTAGCCTATCTAGGGTGAACTCTGAAATTTCTACATCGGAAACTTTCACCATAACGATCAACTCCTTACTAGTACTTGGGGCATCTACGCCTGATTGGTAAGAAGTGCCCTGTACACTAATTGAGACTTGTTCGGACATTTCTAACAAACAAACGTTCACCTTGCTACTAAAGTTTCTCGGATGTCCTGGTTGTTTCCCAAGTATCATACAATACTAGTTTTATGATTGCCTATTTTTAGCTCGTTTCTAGATGTGATTATAATTATTAGTTCCTACTTGGAATCTTATTTGAGAGGTTTTGATGGCCTTTACTCGTCCTACCCAGATACTTAAAACGAATAGGGTTTCTTATCCAAATAATGACGAGGGTACTGATACTCTTAGTTGGAGTATCGATACTGGGACACTAAGGTATTGATATTGCCCTTTGTATAGATAACAAATTTAGTTTCGATGTTCTGGAAAATCCCCGGCATCGTACTCCTAAATATAGTATCGATACTTCTATATGAGAGTGTCGATATTGCCAAGAGTATCGATACCAAAAATAGCTTCGGAGTTTTGAAAATTAACCCAGTATGGATATCCCTACTGGGAGTATCGATACTCGACCCTTAGTATCGATACTCCTTTGAGTACCGATACCAAAATTAGCTACTAGAATTCTAAACCTGTGGATGATATCAATATTACCCCTTGAGTATCGATACCTAAAGACCAATATTGATACTCATTGAATGAATATCGATACTCTAGACCTAAGCAACTTATACACTTAGACTATACGGAGAACAACATCGGTACATTTCTTCCAGTACATATACCTAAACCCAGGAATACCCGATTTTGGGCATGAAAATGCCACCTAACACTACCCATTTGCCCCCTTAAGATCACCAAATGATGTTTAAGTCTTATGTAAGTTTCTAAGAGTCATAAAAAGTCATTTTTACTTAGAAACACTTCAAATTAGAATATACCATAGACATGCCCATATACTTCATAAACTAATGCAAGCTAAGCAAGGGCACTAAAAGGTTCACAAATGGTATAGGAAGGTTTGAAATGTGTTACATTTGAGTCTTGACTGCTGAGAAACATCCCTCCTCAACCAAGGATCAACTTCCCCTTGCCTCTAGCATTAGAGCTTTCTCCACCCTCTTTTACTAATCAAAGATGATGGAAATGAGTTACTAACTTATTTCAAAGACCATAATGAACTTAAGAACACTTCCCTAAACTCAAACTTACCAAAAACGAACGGGAAATCCTTAACTTTCAAAAACCCCAATTAAAACCCCAACTAAGGCTTTGGTGACCAAACTTAGAGATTGAGAGCTTAAATGGAAGCTTGAGGTGGTGAGGATTTTGATTCTGTCACAAACGGAGGAGAAGGTCAGGGCGAAGGAATCATGATCGAAGCGAGAGAAGTGGTGAGGATGAAAGAGGAATTAGGGATTTTAGATTTTGGGGCAGATTTGAGAAAAAAAAAAGGAGAGAAGTCACATGAGCTACAAATGGGTCATGAGGAAATTAAAGGAGCAAGCCCATATTCAATTAACAGCCCAGCGGAGGATAAGTTTGTTATGCCATTGTCCAACTGTCAAGGTGATATTGGTCATAGCACATTGTAAGCAAATAAAACCATGTACTGAGGGAAAGAAAAATCTATCAAAAGAATGAATGAAGAATAAGTTTTCTGTAATCCCTTTCTTTCTCTTCTAAATCTCACGTATTTCTCTTCGACTCACGTTTTTTATTTCTCCAGTTCACAGTAGATTCTTACCTTGCAAATTACGTTCTGAGTTTGTAAGACTATCAAGTTTTCACCTTGAAATTTTTGAAAAAAGAGAAAAGAGAGGATTTGAAAGAAGGAAGAAGAAGTTGAGGGGACAAAGTCGATGACATAGGCATCCCATAGATGGGATCAACCTTTTGGAAGATTTTAAGGGTTATTCATCACTTGGTCCTTCCATTTTTGGTCAACTTCTAAAAGGGACATTTTTAGGTCTAGTTGAGCTTGAACCCAATTCATGAGAAGCCTGTATGAACCCAACACACTATAGAAATGCTACACGGTTGGCTCTAAAGCCCATTTGGGTTACCCGGAATTTAGGGCGTTACAGTTATATAATTATCATACCCAACCCAAGTTGAACCGACATAAGAATATGTTGACACACTATCCATGGCATGTTCTATAATGGCATCATTCTTCTTATTGAACTCCTCTACTTCTTAACTCAAAGAATGATCCCAGTAATAAAAGAAAATATTGTTATCTCCAGGTAATCTAAATCCGAGTAATGTTGTCTATAGTGTGTGTAAATTCATCTAGATTTGAACCAGACACATACTGCCTCGTGGTCATATTACAATCTTAAAAAAAAAAAAACTCATATACCTCCATACACGTTAACACCCCATCATCTCCTGGCCCTACTGCAATTCCATCTTCCATGATAGTAGGCAGTCTCACCGGGGCTCCAATTCTGAAATCTGTGGATCATTGAATGAGCAAATTTCTTGTTGTGATGCGGACGTACTTCCTGTATTTTTATCTGCTTTCACAGAGAAAGCCGGTCTTTTAGGAGTAGTAGCCGCAGTAGAATCATTTTTAAGCATGCTGAACACTTCTAACATGGTTGGTCTATCATCTGGATTCTCTTGCACGCAAAGCAAAGCGACTTGCATACATCTCATGATTTTACAAGTCGAAGATGAATCATCAAGTGATGTATCGATAAACTCGAGGCCTCTATCATCGCCCCACAGTTCATACGCCTGCAAATCAACAAATTCCTTTGTCAATCATTGAATTAGCACCAATTTTAGATGAGAAAGAATCCATGGCCAGGACGGATTGTTTTTGCATCTCAAAAAATGAAATTCATGGCAATTAACTTACATATTCAAGAAGGGTTAAGCTCTCCTGTGGGCCATAATAGCATGTGTTCCTCTTGCCACTTATGATTTGCAGAAGAAGAACTCCAAAGCTGTAAACATCATACTTAATGGAGTATATACCTTTTCTCACATATTCTGGAGGAACATAGCCACTGCGTTGAAATGTGTTTTCCATTAAAATGCTAAGCAAATTAAGCATACATCACGAGAAAGGATCAAAGAAAGCTCTTCTTTGAACAAGGTTTTAGCTTACTATGTTCCAACAATTCTATCAGTGTTTGCTTCATTTACATCCTTGTTGAAAAGTCTAGCCATCCCAAAATCTGCTATCTTGGCGTTCATATCGTAATCCAGCAATATGTTACTAGCTTTTAGATCCCGATGAATCAACGTAATATTCGAATATTCTTGAAGATACAACAGTCCTTGAATGATCCCTTCAATGATGTGCACACGCTTTTCCCAATCTAAAACATACCGCCTGATCGGATCTGGATGAAAAGTTCAGAAGCCGAAGACAACAAAACGAGAAAATCCCACCTTAGATTATGTTACGAAGAGTAAGAATTATGTACAACATGTGCTTTAAACTGTAAGTGAAGACTTAAAATCAGCTTATAGCCTACCATAGAGATAGAGATCTAAGCTTTTATTTGGCATGTATTCATATATCAGCATTTTTTCCTCCTTCTCAGTGCAATATCCCAACAGCCTTACTAGATTTACATGTTGAAGCCTGGCTGTCAATGTAACCTCATTTTGGAACTCCTCAGCTCCTTGAGTCGAAGTTTGGGAAAGTCTCTTCACTGCAATTTCCTGCCCTCTAGGTAACTTGCCCTATAAAAATTCAAAAGGGATACTTAATCATTATTTGCTGGTATCTGCAAATTAGCTTCAGCATTGAATGTAAATGCATCAAAGCTTATATACTAAACAAAGGTTGTTTTATTGACCTTGTATACGGGACCAAAGCCACCTTCTCCAAGCTTATTCGCACTCGAGAAATTATTTGTAGCTGCTTTGATGTTGGAAAACTTGAACACTTGCAAATGAGAAGCATAACTGCCAAAACTTTCAGCAGCTGATAAGTTAACTCTTGGGCTAGGAATGGTTCCTAAAGCCATTTCCCCTGTAAAAAGGAACCAAAAAAAGTGCCAGGAAAAACCAGAATAGTAAAAAGAACCTTTCCTTTTTTGCATTGCTAACAATCAGACCATATGCTCTCATTATGTTCATAGTTCGAGGCAATTACCTTCTGATTTAACCTTTCTTCTTCGCAAACAATACAGCATAGCCACCACTGCAATGATAGCAATCAGAGAAACTGGAAGGATGATTTTAAGCAACAAATGCTTCTTGTTTCCTTGATTTTCTCCCTCTTGAGCTGCCAATGTAGTTTAGCAGCATATTAATCAGAATTTGTCGTCAAAATTGATAAACTTCTCGGTATCGACTTTGTTTACTTTACCTATGATTGATTTGGTTGAAAGCTATATATTTAGCTACATAAAACAGAAAATATTAACAAAATCCCAACTCTCTAATGCAGAGTGCTTAAGCTCAAAATCTTCTGAGATTGTTGAAAACTCCTACCTGCCCGTGTGAGCATCCAGTTGTCGTCATTCGAAAGCTGAAATGCATTGAAACCGGCGAGTTTTCTATCCTTTGAATAGGAAATTTTGGCTCGGACAGCCTCCTCTCCATCAAAATTGATCCAAATTGTTGGGGAAGTGAACAAATTCACTCCATAAGTTGCATTGTATACACTAGCAGCTCCATAACCATAATCTCGAATATAAGATTGAATGGCTTTGTACCCCATGGAACCATCCATGGTGACCGCTGGACCCGAAGCCGGTGCACCAACTGCATTATCTTGGCTGTTCACCAACTTCCATGCATATCCATGGTAAGGCAAACCCAAAACCAGTTTGCTTGGTAGCATTCCTTTATTTAACCATTCACTGATGCCAAAATCTGTACTAACATTACTAGATGGATCATACAAAGCAGCATGGACGCCTGTAAAATTCTCCCTTGTTGGCAAATGGTAATCATATGCCACAACATGTGCCCAATCAACGTTTCTTCTTATAGAATCGATTGGATAAGTTACCGTTCCAATTGTTGGCAAATAACGAATGGCTATTGTTAATATCAATGGCGACTCACCTGGTTTTCTAGGCTCTGAGTTAATGGCAGCTCGCCATTCATCTAATAAAACACCAATATTGGACAAATCTGTGCTGTTAGGCCAAACCCAGAACAAGTCTATTCCTTGAAAAGCATAACGCCTAGCTGCTTTCATGGAGGAATCAATGAAAGACTTCCTTGTAGAAGATGTTGAGACCATTGAAGATAAAACTGAGTCGTTAACCTTTTCACCTGATATAGATTTCCCTGTTGCGGATATCCCATTCCAGACGGATAACAGTGGTTTAACCGATGGATTTCTTCGTTTGACTGTGGTTGCAAACGTTGAGAAATATTGTTCGGAGGCAGAGGGGATAGAGAGCTGATAATTTGAGGCGTTCACTTCAGCAAAGGCACATGAAAGATGAGTGAACAAAGCTGAATTTATGTCTTGTATGGGGAATTCACCATTAGCGTACCAGTAACCACCTTTAATCCAAGTTTGTGCACCGGAGAAGTGGGATTGAGAAGAAAGGAAGAAGATGAAAATAAGGAAGAAGATGGGTTTGGATGCCATAGGAAACTACAGTACAATGTAGAAAAATCTTCCAGGTTTCACATTTTAACTGTAACTCTAGAATTAAACAGCCCTCCCCATTTACTTGTACTTAGATTCAAGGACACCTACGCTTACTTGAAAACGAAAAGCAATGCTCCAAATTCCAAACCAAACCCCAGTTCTCATACGTTACTGTCTTAATTGGCCGGTCGCATACGACGAACCCACTGTTAAAATAGGCTTGGTTAGGTCTTATATTTCGTTCTTTCTGTCACAGCCAGAGGCTTATCAAACTCCATGTTCAATTATGGGAGTTCTTTGATGATGGGTCGACACGTGTATGGAAACAAACAAGCAAACGTACCACATAATCATTTTCTCTTTTAGTTTTAGTATTTTAAACAAAACATTTTATATACAATTTAAATGGTTCTTAGAAAATTAAATTAAAATAATTTTTTCTATTTAGTTCATTTTTAATAAAATGGAGAATTAATTGTACAAATGATTTGTATTGTTTATAAAGAAAGAAAGCGAAATGTCTCTAATTATGCTTGAAAATAAATTTTAAAAATTATAATATGTATTTTAATAATATAATATCATTATACTGATTGCATCTGTCTAAAATTCTTTTTAGCTATTGACAATATACTAATCTTATAGATGTAACTGTTAAAGTCATGATCGTTAAAAAAAATAACATTCATTCTTAACCACAGAGATCCCTTAACAACCTTAACTAATTATAATATTCATATCCTAATCAACAAATTGTATCAGATAATACTTTAATAATTTTTACATATACAACATAAAAAATCTCATAAACATATTAATTCATCATTAACAATACAAATTATTTTTTATATGTTTTTTTTGAAATACTTTGTATTACTTATCTTAACTTCAATTTTTCTGATGCCCAACCTCCAATCCTCCATGCATGCATAAAAACATTATGAATAATCCTAAATTCGACATCCAAAACTAAACCGTTCCTTAAACTTCCGGTGAAAACATTATTTATTATGATAATTAAATAAAAATATGTATAAAAGGGTTAACTACAGGAATAATCATTTATGTTTGTGTTTTGTCCGCTTTTGATCACTGATTTCAAAAATACATAAGATATGGTTGATTTCGTTTTTATTTAATTAAGATATAGTCACTTTTATTTTTTTATTTATTTAAGATGTAGTCACTACGGATTAACTGTCGTTAACAGATTAAGTGATGTGATATTTTGGTATAATATCACATATCACATTTTGTCAATATTATTTACATATTTTCTTAATTTAGTCATACTTTTAATAAATTTAATCCTCTTATCGAATGGTGTCACGTGTTAATGGTGTCATGTGTCACCATTATGTTAGAGGACTAAATTTATTTCAATTTAATATATTTATTTTCCACCAATTTACTTTGCTTTGTTAAATAAAAATAAATTAAATTAAAATAAAGTTAGTCTTCCAATCGAATGGTGACATGACACAACACGTGGTACCAATGACAGTGACATCATTCGATTAGAAGATTAAATTTATTTTAATTTATTAAAAGTATGGCTACATTGAGATAATATGTAAATAATAGAGATCAAATGTGTGTTATACCAAAATATTTAACGACAATTAACTCATGGTGACCACATCATAAGTAAATAAGAACGAAGTGACCATATCTCATGTATTTTGAAATCGATGACCAAAAATTGGCAAAATAAAAACATAAATGATCACTCATGTAGTTATCCCTTTTTAAATATATACATATATATGTGGTGAAAACAGAAAAGAAAACAAAGAAATATTATCTCATGAAATCAAACGACCATTTAAAATTGAATGAACGGTTGACCTTCTTAATGAAAGAATAGTACCAATAAAACAAATGCTAAGCGCGTTACTCCTCCACGCGCCTACTCTCAGTTTGCTCTGCTTTTCGTCCTCCCTTCAGCCTCAGCCAAAGCCCCGCCCTTCCATGGCTTCCTGTTCTCTCGTTCGTATCGCCGTTGTCGGAGACGTCGTAAGTTCACCCCTTTCCTCCGTCGGCTTTCCTTTTCATAATTTAATCTTACGTATCATATTGAAATTTTCCTTTCGTTTTTCTTTCTTTCTAAATTTGGGTTTTTATTGAAGCACGATGATTGGGACCTTGAAGAAGACACGAAGGCACTTCAATTTCTCAAGGTAATTTTAAAAGCTAAAGTTTAACAAAGTTTGGATTTTGAGAGAAGAAAACATAAGGGTTCTACTTTAATGTGAAAAGTGAAAATAAACGAAAGTTAGTTTGCTAGATCGATTTGGGTGCTTGTAATTAACTCGGCGCTCAAGCTTTGGGAATTTTAATCCCAAATTGCTTGATTACATGTGTTAAATAAAAGTGTACAAATTGCCTGATTACATCTCATAGATGATAGATCCGATTGATTGTTTAAAAAGATTCCACTCAATTAAAGATTCGTTTTTTAGTGTTTTTTTTCTTTACATGAACTCTTTTTGAGGTTTGAAAGTTTTCATATAGATCTCGTTACCTATCTGATGAGAGATTTTGTGAAAATGCAGCCCGATTTGTTGCTCTTCACAGGCAGGTTCCTCTTTCCTCAGTGTATATCGACCCAATTTGTGCTATGAGTATTCATCTTTGGAGTCTTCCCTCTAATTTTTTGCCGGCTCCAATTGGTGAGTCAAGTAGAAAATATCCATGCATTGTAACCGCGTCGAGGCTAGACTGTTTTGCCATTTGACACTCCTGAATATTTCTGGTACACTCAAGAATTTTTCGTTCATTGAAAAGAAAATAGATAACTGAAGATTATGCGCCTAATCAATGCGACCAATGTCTAGCTCTTGCTCTAACTGAACAACTTATTACATTTGTTTCCCAAAATCTAACCCTGTAGGATGTAAATCTTTTGCTATCCTTTTTTTCCTTTGTTCACATGCTTTTCCTATATTCAGGTGATTTTGGTAATGAGAATGTCGAACTAGTTCAAAATGTTGCAGCTCTCAACTTTCCAAAAGCAGTTATTTTGGGAAATCATGATTCTTGGAGCACTCAACAGTTTTCTTCTAAGTAAGTTACTCATGCCCAATGGATTTACTAATATGTTTGTGGGGAGTGTTCGGATTTTGATTTGGCGGTTCCTGTGCATGTTTAATGTAGCTAGTTTTGTGTTAGACAATCTAATGATTTCTAATCCAGGACGTCTTTTCATGATTAGGAAGAAGGATCGAGTTCAACTTCAGCTAGAATGGTGAGCTTTCCTGATATATAAAAAAGGAATTTTAAGAATGCATGCTTCTGTAATTTTCTATATTCCATCTCGTTTTCCATGCTGGATGCTAACTGTGAAAATTTGAGGCTTGAATTATTCAGGTAAAGTGTGTTTCAAATCCCAATATAATTCTAGGCTATAATGATCTTCTGTTGCCAAATGTTGAATAATAATAATAATAATAATAATAATAATAATAATAATAAAATGTGAACATGTGGATGTCGGACTTTGGCTACAATCAGAGTTAATTGTATCCATCACCATATGAACTTTTGGTTATAATCATTTTTAAGTCGTAGAATTCAAAGTGCATCAGTTCATAATAATGCTACTTTCTTGGTATAGTCTTGGACAGGAGCATGTAGGTTATAAACGTCTGGACTTTCCTTTACTAAAGCTCAGTGTTGTTGGTGGACGGCCATTTTCATGTGGGGGTCAGCGAATATTTCGGAAAAGGCTTCTGTCTGCAAGGTAGTATTGCATAGTGGCAGCTATTTGTTAGTTTAGTATCTGTTTCTTTGACCTTCTATCCTTTTTTTGTTTGTGTGTTTGGTCCTTTTACTCTTTCCCTCTAATGACTTCATTTTTTGCAATTTGAACTTATCTATTATTTCCATTTCTAGAAACTGTTGCTTGGCTTATCCGTTCATTTTGCAAAACACTTGAATTGACTTTATTAGATATTAACTCCTCCGTAACCTAATGAGCTAGCAAATTAAACTGGCAGTTCTAATGGGATTGTGATCGGGAAGTCTTGCTCGTCTCAGAATTTTTATTCATGTTGTAATTTACCAAATTGGAGTGTCATTTAGGTATGGAATCCAAGAGATGGATGAAAGTGCCAAGAGAATCTATAAAGCTGCACTTGGGACCCCAGAAGATCATCTAGTTATACTTCTTGCACATAATGGACCTACAGGTGTATGGACTTGGCAATTCAACCTTTATTTAAGACCAATTGATTTTTCCTATAAAAATAGGTGTTACTTTTTGTAGGCCTGGGCAGTGAATTGAATGACATCTGTGGAAAAGATTGGGTGTTTGAAGGTGGTGATCACGGTGATCCAGGTAATTTGTCAGGATTTGGCTCCTTTCAGTGCAATGTTCCAACTTTCTTTCAAAATGATTAGTTATTTCGCTCTGTAGTGTGCTTAGCAAGATTGGTAGAAAAATATGACTCTGAAGACCGGATGTAGGAGCATGAAAACTAATGTATCAAATGTCTTTCGTCGTGCAATTTATTTGCCTATGATGAGAAAAAAATCACTGGCCTCGTGTCGAGCTAACAAAAATATTTCTGGTACAGATCTAGCACAAGCTATCTCCCACTTGAAACAGACTGCTACCTTCTCTATTCCACTTGTCGTGTTTGGTCACATGCATAAAGAATTGGCACATGGGAATGGTCTTCGCAAAATGATTGTAGTTGGTTCTGATGACATTATATACCTGAACGGAGCCATAGTTCCCAGAGTGAGACCTATAAATAAGACCCCGCTGCAAGCATCCAATTCTGATGGTACCAACAGAGCCTTCACTTTAGTTGAGATATCAAATGGACAAGTGGATAAAATTTCCGAAAGCTGGGTGTCCGTTGTGGGGGATGAGACAACATTAGAAGAAGAGCACATACTCTTCAAATCGAACGGACAGTCTTCTCTGTGATTGGATTCGAGTTTGACTACTTACACGCGACAGAATTAGTATGTGAAACAATACTCTGAATCTTGCTTTCTAATCATCCTTATGTAGCAGGAATGCGACTTTTATCTTAACTGGTAAAGAATTGTTAATGTGAAATATTGAAATATAGAGTTGTAGTTCATACTTTACATGTCTGAAATGGGCTAGCTTTCAGCTTATAGTATTGTTTTGTTGACAACTCGAAACAGGGTCTGAGATAGTCGTTGGATCCCTAACTAGTATGATTATAAATGAACAGAACATTTGCTCAATAGTTTCTAACCAGCTCGTTTCACTTACGGCTCAACCGGCTGGTACTTTGCAAGGGGGACCCTCTGGCTTAGTATCATTTTGCTTTTCCTCCCTCAAAAGAAGTATATTCTTTGGTAAGAGTGTGGTGAAAGGAAAGGGAGAAATCATGAGAGAAATCAGGTGGCAATGGTTGACCAATTTGTTCTGAATAAAAAAGTGAGCATGAAATTTTTATATATTCAATTCCATTACCTAGATTTCTTCAATAATGATTATAGGCTCATGGCACTAATAAAAATATATTATCAATGGACTCTTTTCCTTTTGTGAAACACCTTATTAAACAGATCACTTTCCTTTTCCTGCCAGTTGCGTATGCTAGCATATTTTCAGAACAAAACTTTATTCTTCATGTCTTTGGTCATATTACAATATATTTATTATTTGGGCAATCTTTTAGATAATGTGTTGGTCGTATAATTTTGGGAAGATGCATCGAGTATAACGCCTCTCTCATATATATATATTTGGATTTTAAGATTTAATGTTTAGATTTAAGGTTTAGGATTTAGGATTTAGGATTTAGGATTTAAGGTTTAGAATTTAGGGTTTGGGTTTAATTTTGACTATTATTGGAGCACTATGTGTCTCCCAATTAGAATCGCTTTGTGTTCCTTATGTTTTAGGAGTTACTGTAGCATACGTATTATTCGAACAAACAAATAATTTTGGTCCACTATTATTTAAGTAATTTTTTTCACATCGTTACTGTAAAAAGTAAGCCTTTATTCTTTATTCTTTATGTCTTTGGTCATATTCTTTTTTCTATATTTATTACATATTACAGTATATCCTTTAAAATAATTGAAATAATAACGATATCAATGTATTTTCACAATTACTTCCATCATTCACAATGACTTTATAATATATATCTCTTACTGAATTCCACGTCAAAAAATGAATCAAATGATTGTTGAGCAATATGCGGGTGGAGACCCAAACTCTTATTTTCTGACGAACTGTATATTTTACTGCCAAGTAAAAACCCTAACGCTTTATTGATTTAATACAGTAATTCTTTTTTAGAAAAAAAGGTAATTTTTGGATGGCCACCAAACAGTAAAAAAGCTGTAGTGGAAAATGGTCAAAGGTTGAAGACGTTTGTAACAAAAACATGGGCTGAAATTGAGCTCAAACAAAGCAAAGAAAGAAAGAAATGTGGGATTCTGACGTGGTTTCACTCAAATCTTATCTCCTTTCCAAAAGAGCCCGCCTGCCTTTGACCGAATCTCAGCCGTCCATTCCTTTTAAGTTTTAGTAATTTATTGGATTATACTCTAAGGGGGCACTAGATTTTAGGAACTGCCCATTGTTTTGGATTAAGGGAACATTGAAATGTAAGGAATTAAAAGTCAAAAACACCCTTCAATCAGTTATATCCTCAACCCTTCAGTTGATCATAAATTTGAGGCTAAATTTCTTTTTTAGCAAGTGAAATGCCAAATTAGTAAAGGGTAAGATGGACAAGTAGAAAATCCAAAACTAGGTATGTCAATTAGGCGATGAAAAAAATAGGAGGCAGATCATGACGAAGACATCCGTGGCTTCTTCTAATCTCCTTGAAAGCAATTAAAAACAAGAGCTTATTATCTAGCAATAGTATAGATGTATTTCTAGGCATATGTCCCCCTCCAGCAGGACTTCCAGCTCAGCCGCTTAGATCGGAGCCATTCCCTTTCATGAATTCCTTCGATTCTTAAACCATCAAAACCCCAAAAACAGAAATTTTGCCAAAACATCACAAAATGAATACTTGCCGCGTATTTTGATCATTGCATGTCTTATCCGGTTTCGTATCTGAAAAAAAGAAAGAGAAGGAACTGGGCTTTTTTGTTCTACAGCGTTGTGTTGGTGATAATGGGGAACGTGACGTCGGGTATGGCGGCAAAGTTTGCATTTTTCCCACCGGATCCACCGACGTATGATGTTCGCCGGGAAGAAAACGGGAGGCTGGCTATGCCGGGGATCACAGCTGACATGAACATGGATGTTCATTTGCTCGACACCAAAGGCAGCAATAAGATCGTGGCAAACTTTTGGAGACACCCCATTGCCAAGTTAACCCTCTTGTATTCCCACGGCAATGCCGCTGATTTGGGCCAAATGCATGAACTCTTCATCGAGCTCAGGAATCACCTCCGCGTCAATATCATGAGGTACCTTTCGTCCTTTCCTTCATTTGTTTATCTTTGATTTTCCACTTTTTTTCCTTGGATTTTGATCATATTCAACTGCTTCGTTTTTTCCCATCTTTTTTAACAGTTACGATTATTCAGGATATGGAGGATCATCTGGCAAGGTAAAATAACATATTAACGTAAATCTTTATTCATCTTTTTACCCGTACGTCTAAATTTATACTATCTGATAATTTGGAATAGCCAACCGAGCTCAACACATATTATGACATAGAGGCAGTGTACAATTGTTTGAAGAATGAATACGGGATTAAGAAAGAAGATTTGATAGTATACGGGCAGTCCGTTGGAAGTGGACCGACCCTACATTTGGCTTCTCATTTACAAAGACCAAGGGGGGTTGTTCTTCATAGTGCCATTCTTTCAGGCATTCGAGTCCTTTATCCTGTCAAGATGACATTTTGGTTCGACATCTTCAAAGTAAGTTACTAGGTTTCCATTTTCTTTCCTCTAAAACAATAACTCGCCTTGAAACTGACAAGTCATGCACCCTTGTCCAAATACTTGCAGAACATAGACAAAATCCGACGAGTCAACTGTGCGGTTCTGGTTATACATGTAAGTATCTGAGTACGTGGATTTGAAAGAAGATCGTTGTGGTTTATTGATGCTTGTAGTTGCAGGGCATGAGTGATGAGATTGTGGATTGGTCTCATGGGAAACGATTATGGGAACTTTCAACGGAGAAGTACGAGCCTTTATGGGTGAAAGGTGGTGGCCATTGCAACTTGGAGACTTATCCCGAGTACATTAAACATCTTCGCAAATTCATAAATGATATGGAGAAGATTCCCATTCCGATCACGAATCCGGAGAAAGAACTCGATTCTAAACCGAGTCTGGAAGAATCTAAACACAGCGGATGCTTGAGACTTAAGAAAAGGCTATCTGGACCCAAAAAAGAGGAGCGCGACCGAGAGTTGGGAAGAGGGTAGCAGATCATTGTCTCTCCCCTACCATTCATCCGGCGCAGCCATGGTTCTAGAGCTGATAGGAACCGTAGATTTTGAATCATTTGTGGGCTTTGTTCCATCAGAATATCAGAGAGAGACGTGTGGTTCTGGGTCTAGGGTTTCTTGTATAATTTTTACCAAGTGAAATATAGAACTTAAATGATCCTCGAAATTTTCCCAGGACTAATATTGTCCGAACCTCCATTGAAGAGGCTCCCAGGTGCATAAATTCTTGTGTTTTTTTCCTACCCAAACCGATTCATCGTTTCTCAGCATCTGGAACAGGCTTAGGCTTGAAGACCAAAATGGCCCAAAGATTGAGTGCTATCTCAACGACCACAAGAATTGGCTAAAGAATTCAAACTTCTTTTGTTTGAATAGAAGACGATAATCTTATAGAAACATCCAAAATTACAACGAGGATTTAAATTCATCATTGTAAATTAAATATATAATTTAAATATTTTTCTATAATATCGAATTAGTCACTTTAAATTATATAAATATTATATATAGAAATGGTTAAAAACTCAATCAAAAGATTCGAACAAAAATATATATGAACAAATCTGACTGCATCGACAAACGAACTATAAAAGAGGATTAAACTATTGAAAGACCACCAAGAATCGCAAATCAGAGCTGAGTATCGTGAGAAACTATCCACTAACGTAAAATTATGTATCAAAATTCAATTCGATGGTCTACAACATGGAAGATCAATATGATTACAATTAAGCGTCATCTTAATTAGTCATTATCAAATCCAACTTTGAGAAAGAAAAAAAGGTCAAACGACTCAGAAAAATGATGAAAAATGTGTTACAAATATATAGAAAAAACATGTCACACATGTAAAACTATTCTTATTAAAAAATTAAAAAAGAAATAGAGAAAAATAGAATCGACGATTGATAATAACATCAAAATCAATGTCATCGTCAACTAAATAAAGTTGAAAAAGAAAAAAGTTGATCTAATATATGGAAAACAACACAAATCTTAAGAGAGAGAAAAAACAACTAAGGTAAAGCTCAGAGAACGACTAGGGTTGTATATGCGAGAAAACTTAAGAAATTTTTTTTTGGAAAAATATGTGGACCTCGTTAATAACCCCTCCTCCTAACACGAATTTGAGTCCTATAAGAGGAAGAGAGTGCCCAACCATTATTGATGTGAGCCATTGATTCGCTTCTCTACGAATGTGCGAAACAATGCAACTAGTGAATTGGGTACATTTGGAACGAACAGATTGAATGAGTAATCCTAACGTGGAATCATCATTCTCGCCACTATTGAACTTAGACACAACCATCGCGGAATCAAGTTCAATAACAATCCATTGTCATCCTTCTTCTATTGCGATTGACTGCGACAGTGAAACTATGAGTCTCAGTGAGAACGAAGTCGTAACAACCAGCAGACGTGATTGCAATACTACTTAAGACCTTCCTCCGAGCGTCTCGAGCAACTACACCAATGGCCGCTAATCTGTTGATCGGATTGTAAACACAATCTGCAATAAAACTTAAGAAATTAGTGGCGGATTTAGACCTTTTTTTTCTCTTACATGATATGATTATTATTTTATCATTCTACTATTTTAATATTAAACGATAGTTAAGGTTGAATGGCTGGAATTGAGCTAAATTTAATAGGAAATTACGTGGGAGGTGGGAGATGCTATTGCCACCCCCCCAACCTCAATTTTAATGGTTTAATTAGTTTTAGGTTCCTAATATTTTTGAAATCATTATAATTAAGTCATTGTCCCTCCTAAATTCACTCGTTTAATAAATTTTAGGACTTTTAGTTTTAAAATGAAATTTTGAGTTTTCTTTTTGGTTTAATTACATTTTAAGACCCTTCAATTTTAAAATTAATGAAATTAAATCATATCTTCTTTAAATTTTATGGTTTATTTATTTCAACTCTGAACAACTTACCCACTTCATAGTTCAATCCTGACTTCGTACCTGCATGTCGCCCACAATAAGATGTCACAACTCACAAATCAGCCACTATATATACGCTAGATAGACTGCTATAAAGAAAAACCGTAAATTCAACATGCACTCCCTGTTAATCCAATGGTTTGCCATTACAGTCATTGGGTTAGGGTGAATATTGTTGTTAAATATATTACTGTAAAATAAACATATTAATACATATTAGTAAATAAATAAATGATGGAAAATAAAACTAATTTTAAAACACACAATAAACTTATTTTATTAATCATCATTAATTATCCTTTTCAAAATAAAGAGAAGAATGGTAATCTCGACGAAGAAGGGAAAGGAAAACAAAAGAAGCAGGTAACTACGATGTATAAAACAAAAGACTGGCTTTCATTTTTAGAGTAAATTACGTATTCAACCACTCAATTATTACTTTGCTCAACTAACTATTTTCTTAAATCATATTTAACGTTACGTTTTAATTTTATTTTAGTCATCCGTCGTTAGAAAATAAACAAAACTGTTGACATGGTTATCTTTTTATTTTCTTCAATTATGATGTAGCATCACTTTATGGTAACAAGTGAGCATTATCATTGATTTTTTTAATAACGGTAGATATGATTTTGAAAAAGAAAAGTTAGGTGGCCAAAACATAAATAAAATGATAGTTAGATAACTAAAGATATAATTTACCCTAATTTTTAATACTAAATGGAACATGGTCTTGGTCTTGGTCTTCCTTTTCGTTTGCGTTTCATCTAGCAACAACAAATACAGCTAGTAGGCTTGTAAACGAACCGAACGCACACGAGCAGAGGTATGTTCATGTTCGTTCATTTAATAAATAAATGAATATAAACGAACACGAACATAAACGAACAATTTTTTTTTGTTCATGTTCGTTTATTAAGGAATATACTTGTTCATGTTCGTTCATTTAATAAATAAACGAACATAAACGAACACGAACATAAACGAACATAAACGTTGGAGACCCTACCTAGGGGTATAAACGAGCCGAGTTGAGCTCGAGTATTGCTGAACTCGACTCGAACTCAAAAACTTTCAAAGTCAGCTCGACTCGACTCAAAAACTCGCGAGCTTAAAATTATCAAGCTAGACTCGAACTCGAAATATAATATTGAAACTCGACTTGAACTCGAAAAGGCTCGAACTCAAAAAAAAATTAAGAGCTCGATTAAAACTCGAGACTCAAGCTCGATTCTGAGCTCGATTCAAGCTCGACATTGCCCCAAGCGCAAAGATGCTTAAACCTATTCTCCCCCATCTTCTTTTATATAAATTACCAACCCCGAGCTGCTTATTTGCTACTGATGTGGGATTGCATAACGTTCCTCCACTTTCTTTCTTCGTCTCTCCTTCAACAACAATCGAGATGAACACAGATTGTGTTTCATGTGATTGCCGACCTTAAACCTTGGGGATCAAACAAACATGTCCTTAGCTTCGTGCTATGTAGAAGTTGAAAATTGGGAGATGAGAGAAGTAGGTTGGTTTATTGTTCACACCAACTCATACATCAAAAACCATTCTTTCTCGGCTGGCTAAACTTCCATATCCGGATGGCGCACAAAATTTGTTTGATGAAACGCGTTAAAGAACTTCTTAACCTATAGAATAAGGCCTCACCATTATTGGGTTCTTGAGTTCAAAGTAAGCTGACTTGAGTTGCTGGTTGATCACTATTTACTTGTAAATTCGAATACTCCATTATATATGAAAGAAAAGAAGATTATTTGAGTATAAGAAACGGTGCTTAATACCTAACATCCCTTCCGGAATCTATCCCCTTTGGACTTGGTTTCGAAAGCAACCGGTTTCTAGGACTCCTCTTTGCTCATTAGATAACCAGCTGGTGGTGCAGTCACATAGGGTTCCGGCGCAGTGGATGTTGACGGTGATGAGTATGCAGCTTATGGATCGTTCAAAAAGAACTAAACCATGTTAATATTGTTGGGTTTTCCAAATAAAATTGGGTTAATTATGGAGTTGGTCATCAGAATATCAGATTAATTAATATTTTTAAGATACTTACAAATTGCTCACAAAAATTGATTTAAGAAGATTGGGTTAAACATAAATGAATAAACATAAACGAACATAACCGAACGTTCACGAATGTAAATGAACGAATGAGACCTATGTTCATGTTCCTTCATTTAATTAAACGAACACAAAATCTTGTTCATGTTCGTTCATTTAATAAATAAACGCACATAAGCGAACTTCCCGCCGCACGATTCATGAACGGTTCGCTGAACGTTCAAATCATTTACAGGCCTAACAGCTAGCTAAGCCAGATTTGCAATATCTACGACCAACAAGGTATTACATGACAATTAATGTTTCAACAATTAAACCATATTTTAATTATTTTTATGCTTTTTTTTAAATCTTTTTTTCTTTTTGCAATTAAGTCCATAGTTTGTAGAATCATTGATCCACGAAATTGAAGTTTACTGTAACTCTGTAAGATATTTATTGCTAATGCATCACTAGTTTTTTATATATACATAATCCTAACGTAAATTGTAGACGAGTCTACATTATAAAAATTTAAAATTATCAAATTAAAGAATATGAATTAAATGATTAATTTACACATAATATAAAACGATGAAATCAAAATATATAGACATATCACTAGCATATGGAGGATTGAAATGGTACTCATGGATCAATCATTAAATAAAACATTGTTGGTGAGGCTTTGAAATTGTGAAAGTGGTAATATATATTTCATTAATTGAATTAATAATAATAATATTAAAAATAATATCACAAAGTGTTTCCAACACCAGCCACTAGGGGACATGAAAGTTTGGAAAACATACGCAAACAAAAGAAGAAAGAATCTTTGAATCAATGAATACGAAACAAATGCGAGTCATAAAGCAAAGAAATATCATATACTCCATATCATAATATATATATATATAATATCATAAAAAATATATAATATTTTTATGTCTTTCTTGTAACACCCCCCCCCCAAAAAAAAGGGGAAATGGAATGTTTCATATTATTTTAGAAACCCACACGTGTAATTTATACTAATTTAAATATTTTTAAAAAAATAATAAAATCAACTAACTTTTTATTAATCTAGGATAAATATAAGGTAATATATGTTTAAAGATAATTTTCAACTATTTGACGTTAAAACACTTACACTTCTAGCATTTCTGATATTCGAACCTGAAATCTCAAGGAATTACTAATGATCTAAAAGTTTAGAAACCCACAAGTGTATTTATCCTAATTTTAATAAGAAAATATTGTTTAAGAGAAAAGGGAAAAGATAATTGAATTTTTTTTATTTGGGATTAATTATGATAGCTTCATGGACCAGTTTGATTCCCTTGAAGTGCAGCACCACTCATGTGGACCAATACAAGTCTTTGTCTGTATGGTTGTATCGCTTAAAGTAAATTGAAAAATATAGAAAAATTAAAATCTGCACCATTTGTCTGTTTTAGTATTTCCATCAGTCCATTAGACAGATTGGAAGTATGCCGGTGTTTGCTGCACGTCTAAAAAAAGATGTGCGAGTCTCTCTGGCAAGATTGCTCTGTGAAAATTGAAGTCCCACTGTGATGGAGGACCCTTAATTCCCCATCATAAATCATATTTTGGGGACGGCTACTGGCTACAGCTGTTTACGGACTTGATTTATGCAGCCCATGATTCACACACCAGGTATTCATTGTTCTCAACTTTGTGAATTTTTTTAAAATAGTATAAGTAATTATACTACGATATATATTTATAATCTTTTTTAATTATTGATGACACGTACATATAATATAGATTTTATAAAAATATTTTTTATTAAATTAATATATAATTACAAAGTAGTATATGTTATAAATATTCTCAACCATTTGACAATGAACACTCAATCTGTAACATCCCCGGTAAACTGTCCATATGTTCCTTAGAACATAGGTATATTGTCCATATGTCTCGAAAGACATAAGTAATTCTATCCATATGTTCCGTAGAACATAGGTATACTGTCCATATGTCTCGAAAGACATAGGTAATTTTGTCCATATGTTCCGTAGAACATATGTATACCATCGACTCTTGGCATGCCAACTATACCCCTAGCTCTCATATCACATAACATGGGCATTATCATTTATAACATTTCATACCACTTGTATCACAAATGCATGTATTCACGTAGATCGTTTCATATGACTTATATCATTTCTCATTTGTTCATGTAACTCGCATGTCATATCATGTAACATATATCTTTTCTTTTCAGTCACGTACCAAATGTACGTGTAATCATTGATCTTATAATCACATGTTCATTCTCTTCGGTCACATACCATATGTATGTGTAAACATATATCTAATATCATATATTACGCATCACAAATGCTTGTATTCACATAAATAATTTCTTATAGCTTTATTCATATCACATATTCATATAAGCTCATATCTTATTTCACATATACTTTCCATATAACTTATATATCTCATAATCACACAAATCATAACATTGATCACCAATCAAATAACATTTTAGGAGTTACTTCTTACCATAATAACTCCATCACTGGCTTATCGCAAGCCAAATGTTTATTCAATAATATAAGTACAAATTAAATTGCACTCACCTTAGCTTTGCTTTGATTCGATTATAATCCTTCAATTGATCCGGAACGGGTTCACGTTCTATATCTACATCATCATACATAGATCTATATTAGTATTATAACTAATATACTCTAATGGTTCACTCCTTAGACTAAGAAAAATGACAATTTCATCTTTCAATGAAATTATGCATTGATGCACTACTGATGCATCGGTGCATAAAAGGCATTCGATGTTGTATTATTACTGGGATGCATCGATGCATGCCTTATGCATCGATGCACTAATTGCATTCGATGTTTCATTATTAATGGGATGCATCGATGCACTACTTATGCATCGATGCACGAATTGCATTCGATGTATATATTTTAAAAGAGTGCATCGATGCACTACCAATGCATCGATACACCTTCAAACAATTTCTGGGTTTTAACCTTGATGCATCGATGCACTCTACCCAGAATCCTCTTTTTGAACCCGAAAATCATTCATTTTGGATTAAATCCTTCATGTTTCATCCTCTTTTTCATTCTTAACTCTAGTACACATACTTAAACCAATCTATATTCATTTATTTCATCCTAAACCTCAAAATTCTATATTCCATATGTAATTCAATAATTACATCAATTTTGCAACATGTTTCAAATCCAATTTTATTACTTCATATCTCTTACTTAGATTGATAACAAGTCAAATCCAACTTTCAATTCTTGTTATGAACTCTATTCCAAAATTTCATTCAAGAACCTCTAATCTTTAATCTTCTCTATCTCCTTTATCTTTTTATCTTAAGATAACTTAAGCTTTCCTTAAGCTTAGTTATCATCTAATAATCAAAACTTAATCTTAAACTTAACAAATAATTAACTAAGTAGAAGACTCACCTTTGAGCTTGGAGATACGGGAGGAGAGAAAGAAGAAAGAGAAGAAGTTCTGGAGAAATATCTCCCTACATGCTTATCTCTTAATAAAGAGATAAGATAATTATCTTTTAGATAAAAAGACCATTTTGCCCTTTAATTCCTTTAATAATTACTAACAACTTTTAGGATTTATTTCCAGATAAATCATTGAACTAATCCATTATTCTACTTTAATCACCAAATTTCTAAAACTTTACCATTTAGTCACTAACCCATAGTTTGGGATGTTACAACTCTCCCCTCCTTATAAGAAAATTCGTCCTCGAATTTTCACTGCACATCTTAATAAGAACATATCTTCTAATGTTCTTATATTGCTTCTCTGACTTATTCTTTCTTGTCATCATCAGAAACTTACTTTTCAATCCTTTAGTTTTCCAACTATCTTTTTCGTTTATACATTCATCTTTTGTTGCTTATCATATAAACAATAACCAGTAATACCAATCCATTGTTGTATTTTCTCTCATTCGATTATGCATTTTTCCTTTGACCTTTCTAAAATTCCATATAATGTCGCTCATCACGTTGACAGTAACATCCATCTCATCACTCTATATCATAAATCCATCTATTTCTTCATAACTCTCTAATTACCTTATAATCATACCAAACTTGTATTTCGTCATCATTTGACCAAAACACAACTTTAAATCTTCTTCAAATGTGATTAAACATATACTTTAAGGAGTCAAACAATATTTTCACATCACCTTGCACACTTTTCGTGTTTCTATATCGAACTTATCATTTACACTTCCATACGAATCCTCACTTCATTCACTATATCACATTTACGTAATCAAAATATACAACTATATCCAATACAATTTCATCACAAAATCTTGTTAGCCAACGCTAACTCTTTCATTCTAAAGTACAAATCCTTATCATCTCCACACTCTTTCTTATACACAATACTATCCCTTTGTTTCAAATTCATAACTCTAATTTCATTCATATAATGTTACTTATCCTGTAGACAGTAACATCAATTCTTATCACTCAAAATCAAAAATCAATCAATTGATTTCTTTCCTCATTTTCTAATTAATTCACCACAATCTAAACTTTTACTCATTCTTTCATCCTTGTCTGTATTACGATACACATAATCTCTTCATATAATCTTACATACTTTTCTTACTTCTAATCAAACTTATAATCTGCACTTCCTTATAACCCTTTATCATATTTAATCTTTCAGTACCAGACCATACTTATTGAGTCTGTCTGACTCTCTTTGATGGTACTGAACTCTATGAAGCACCAATTCTCTTAATCATATGAGATTTTTATTCTCCAAACTTTTCATTCTGAGCTTTTTCTCTTTAAAGCTTTAACACAATTAACCATTTCTTGAAACGGTAACAAATTCAAAACCAGTAACATTCTTTTAATTTAAGGCGCAAGTCCTAAACAACAAATCACATGTATCATTTTCAGTTGGAATTAACTCAGCAGCAATTCTTCTTAGCTTATTAAACTTATAATCATACTCATACAAGGTGTAATTCCCTTGTTTCAAGCTCGTGTATTCCAGTTTCATCTGTCTTATAAACTGGTCATCAATGCACTTATTCTTGAACTCTTATACAATTCTAATCACATCATTTAATCTTTTAACGTTCTTATGGTGACAATTGTCCACCATACTCTAATTTACCAAAGTAGTAACAAAACTACTCAATTCAACATCTCCACTTTGAAGAAATGAAAACCTTCTATCATATCATTCAACCAAAGGCCTATAACAATAGAACCTTCCTCAAATCCACCCTTGAACTTGGGTGCTAGCAACTTTATCAACTAATTTGATACATTCATTCTATGAGTTAAAGAAGTATAAATTGAAAACACATCAGAACATTCTTCAACATGAAGAATAATTTTCCAAATTTTATACAGGCACTTCCTGAGGTGTTCGCTCTTCTCCCTGCCTGGTCAGGGCAGGTGAATGCTATTACCTTCAGGTTTATTACCTTTTACTTCTTTCGAAGCTCTTATTATCATACTTCTATTATCACATAATAATATATTTTTATTAGCAAGACAGCATACTCCTTACACTATCAGATCAGAATTTTTTTTCACTTTGAGTTGGCATGTATACTTTTTAAAACACTTCTGACTTCGATTTAAGCCTAGAATCGACTAAACCGTAGCTCTGATACCATTAAATGTAACATCCCCAACCCGTATCCGACCCTGATACGAGTCCGAAGTGTCACATTGACTTTTCAAACATTTATTCGTATAAAATAGTGAGTAATTTTAAAAACTTTTATAACATTTAACTTATTCAAAATATTTACAAAACTATTCAGAGCTTATACAATATATTCTTTTGATTACATGCCAACTAGAACTTTATATACAAAAATACATATTATTCACCTCTCTTCTGATATGGCATTCGGTAAGGAGAACTGACCTGTCTTGTTCATCTTTACTTCTCTTTTCGCTTTCCAAACCTACGTGTGAAACAATCACACGCTAAGTCGATGACTTAGTGAGGCATATAAAACATATAATATTTCATATAAAATAAAGCATACATAAACATATACCATCATTATCATAATCTCTATCATTATCATTAAGAAACACATATAACGTCATATGGTTCATGTAACACATTTCAAACCACTTACTTTTAATAACCATTTATAAACCTATCGTATACATATCACATTCAATATGTTTGTTTAATCTCTTTATTAGCCCATGTACACTAGTGAGAACTTAAGGTATGTGAGTACATTGAGGTTGTGCACACATATGCTGTCACCACAGCTCGATCAATGTCCCGAAGGACCTATCCAGATAAATCATTGAACTAATCCATTCTTCTACTTTAATCACCAAATTTCTGAAACTTTACCATTTAGTCACTAACCCATAGTTTGGGATGTTACACAATCACCCTACTAAAGTCGTTGATGCACAAATATGTGACATCACTTAGATAAATTGGTTCGTTTTATTTAAGGGCTATTATCAATTGGTATTGTTAGCATTCTTTTTATTTAAGGACTATTATCTAGGGCTATTGTCAATTGGTATTGTTAGCATTCTTTTTATTTCAGTCGGTTAATTTTGGGTTCGCTCGGTTAACAGTTAATTTTTTTTTTAAATTTTGATTTCGGTTAATTCGGTTCGAAATCGGTTAATTAACCGAAATTATTAAATATTTAATATTATATATATATATATATATATATTATTTAGCTTTAGGGGTGTTTGAACTCGGTTTTTACCGAATTAACCGACCAAATTTACCACATAAACCAAAAAAATATTAAATATTAAATATATATTATTTATAAAATTCAGTTAATTTGGTTAATCGATCAATTAATCGAACTTAGTTTTGTTCGATTATTTTTTTTAGAAAAAATGTGGTTCAGTTAATGAAAAAAAATCGATTAATGAAATTTGGATAATTTGGTTCTTTCGGTTAACCGAATTACCCGTTTGAATACCCCTACTATTATCGATTGGTATTGTTAGTATTCTTTTTATTTAAGGACTATTATTTGGTATATTGTTTATGTGGGTGTATTTGTGAGTGAATATATTTTGGCTTAAATATATATTTGTTATTTGAATCATGTATCTTCTTTCACGTTGGTATTTAAAGAAATTTTATTCTCGAGTTGGTATCTGAAACTAGACACATTACTTTAAGTTGATATCTAAAGAACTTTTGCTCCTATATTGGTAGGATAAATCAAAACAACAAATATGTCAAAAAAATCAAGTATCATAGTAAAAATCCATATAGCTAGAAAATTACATCATGAATAAAACCTATTTATTAACAGTTATTATTTTAATTTTAAAATTTAAAATATTAACTCTTAAATAATATATCTAAATCCAAAATAAGACATGACATTAAAATAGATAAGATGCGTATAAAGAATTCCCATTCTTAATACGAGATGTACGTTACAATTACTAACTCGTGTATTAATTAACATTTGTTTATATGGACAACAAGTTGTCTCTTGGTCATTATTTGTCTTCACTTGATGCTATCGATTATCAAATCAAACAGCAATCCTGGCAATTCCTAAATTGAAGGCCAATCTAACCACCAAATACACAATCGCATTCGAATCCAAATTGTCCACTGCTTAAACAATTCGAAACATGGCAAGAACTAATTGGCGAACTTGAAAGAAAGACTTGACCCATGGGGCTCAAAGCACAGCAATAATAAAATAAAGAAGATCAATCGAAGCATTGCTGTATTTAGCTGGATGGCAACCGACGTTGTGAAAGATTTGTCATGGCATTAAAGCATTAATTTAATCATTAAGCAACTTGCTTAATCACATTATTCATTTATCCCCTTTCCTGGGGTCGGTCATGGTGTGTCGATTATTGCGATATGACCCTCATCAAATCTTACATTGCCACTTTTAAGTTTCTTTTGCTGATATAATATAATTAATTTGTGGTTAATTTGAAGCTCACGTGAACGATAATGTCCAGCTTCAATATCCCGTAGTCCGCTAGTAGATTGTTATTTGTTGGCATGTAATTAAGGGTGGGTTTAGATCTCTAATTAGGGCACTTGGATTTAAAATTGTTGGACACTTGGACTTAGATAAATAAAAGTTTTATGTCAAATCCAAGACGTATGATAGAAAATTAAGTCCGTGATTTCATTAATTCTGAGGACTTGTATAACTGTCAAATATGTGCCTACGTTTTTCTTTTTTTCTAATACGATACATAGTTGCGGAGCCATATATTGGTCAAATTAACGTGTTGATTTTAAAATTTGAATTTTTTATTTTACTGATGATACATATTCTAAATTGTTTTGTATTTATCCTAAAAATTGAGATTTCTTTTATTAAATATTTATTTTACAGATAATGTCTACCTGAAATTTATTTATATTCATCTTATTTAAAAATTTTATAACGTTAATATATGTGTTTATCTTAAAAAAAAAAAAATTAGATCTACCACCGACGAAACGTACATGAGTGTTTAAGAGATGGTTGTGGAGTCCAGGAGTTCCAAAATCCCAGCAAAGTTTTTGTCTCTATATCCTGCGACCGACGTGTCGTACTTGTTATTGAAAAAAGGCTGCAAGCGTACCACAGCAACCCCATATTACACTGTTTAGCCAATGGTACACCATAAGACTAAGAGAGCGTCGGAAAATGAAGTGTACTTTTAGGTACTTTTGGTTTTCGGGGGGCATGCTATCCTATTCCCCCACGGACATTAGGGTAGGACCTCCCTTTCTTTTCTTCTTGGTAGAGGTCCTCTTCTTACTGCGTCGGAATTGCCCCTATTTTTACAAAACAATTTCAAATATTTTACATTTAATATAGCTTTGGTAAAATAAGAAAATTTAGTGACACTTAAAGTCACCCACAGTTATTATTAATAATTTTAAGGTTTAATATTAAATAAGTATTTAAGTTATATTTAAAATTAACTTTTGTTGTTTAGGGAATTTTTAATTAAAACAAATGCTTAACGTATTCTCCATTTCACTTGAGTACCCTGACCTTAATGACAGTTAACTGCCACTGCCACCCCTTCCTCAATCCCATGTCGTAGCTACCTTCCCCTGTTTGCAACGTTGGGGTCACCCCAACCACCACGTATGAACCCGACCCTCATGTATGAACATCAACGAATTGATTTCTAGAATCGATTGGAATTTCGAAATTTTATGTTTGGTATTCAGGGATTTAAGGTTTTTGATCTAAGGATTTCTATATCAATATTGGGCAGAAAGTAAAAGGTTTCGGTTGGCGATAGACCGACCAACAATAGTGGTGAGGTCAGTGAGGAAGGGGGATTAAAATTATATATATTAGGAATTTTAGGGTTTATTTTTGTAATTTTGTAAAGTATAATTATAATTTTTTTTAATTTAAATAAAAATTTTATAAACGTGACATGTATTAGTTAACGACCAAATTTAATGTTAGACACCTAAAAATGTAACATAAAAAACTTTAGACACCTATTTTGAACAAAAATTCTTTAGACACCTATTATCAATTTTGAGTATAATTTAGACACTTATTTTATATTGAACCTAATTTTTATGAAGTTATTAATAGTTGTTGATACATTTTATATTAACAATTATTAATTAATTAAATATTAATTTAATTAGTGTGATTATTGTTGTAATCAGAGATGGATTAAGGGATGGGTGGGGACGGTTTTCTACTAAAAAAAATTCAAATTCTTATATATTTTAGACATATTTTTAATTAAAAATATACTTTTACCCATCTAAATTATAAGTTCATCCCCTTAAAATTTTACAAGTTTGTTTTTTCTCACATAAAATCTTATATACGTCCTTTATTGTAATATCCATAAATTTATAGGTTTGACTATATTTAATTTAATTATTCTTATTTTAAAGATTTAGTAAGTATGAGAATTTAAGGATTGTAATTTCTTTAAAATGTAATATATATTAAATTGTTTCTATAAAATTAACTAATTAATAATAAATGTTGGATTTAGACGATAGTGAATAACTGTAATCAAGGATAGACGTATAATTTATGTATGTGTGAACTTAAGAAATTATATTAAAAATGTTGAGGGGTGTTGAGACATAAAATTTTAGAGGATATGCAATTAGATAATCAATAAAAAATCAAAGAAAAATCTAAAATATAATAGAATTTAAATTTCTAGGGGGTGCGGTCGATCCATTCGTAATTGCAATATGTACAAAGCAAATTATCTCAGTGATTAAGAGATTGTTATTATTTTTGAGATCTTAGGTTCAAACATCGGGCTTGTTTAAATATATAAATATTCATTGTCGAATGATTGGAAATATTTCAAACAAATATTATTTTATATTCACCTCATATTAATAAAAAAAAACTTGCAAACAAGGTAAATTCTAAACAAATCAAAAGGAATTATGCCAGATGTTATAATTAACTTCCCAAAATAATACTAATTAGCATTAAATATTAAATAATTACCATAAATTGTATAGATCTTCATGCTAATATTTCACAATTAAATCATTTAATAATTAGTTTTAAATTTTGAAATACTTAATTTAGCCAAAGATGTGAATGCACATTTAAAAACTATAACAAGGAAAGTGTGCCTTTAAAAGAAGTGTATATTAATTGAAAAATAATTAGAAGACCGTTAAATTTTGTAGAGCTCCCAAAAAAGGTCTACATTGCGTTATTTCTTGACTATCCAGTTCAATTGGTAGAGCACAAGACTCTTAATCTTAGAGTCGTGAGATTGAGTCTCACGGAAGACATTTCATCATTTGGAAGTCTCTTACGGAAGCTGCTCTCAACCTGACGTTGGGGCAGCCAACTATCCTACCTCTCACTTACTCTATTTTTACATATGAAAATAAGGGTTAACTAATTGCGTTATTTCCCCTATTTGTTGAGTATACGGCAGATAAAGGAAGGTCCATCTATGGCAGTTAGTAACGGTTCTAGAGAATTATTTCTTAAAGCGGGTAAAGATATGCCAGAAAAATAATAAAAAAATTATAAATGCGGCAAAAATTTATCAAAAGAATTCGTCAAAAAAGAATAAGTAAAATAAAGAAAAGATGCTCCGTTCTGCTAACAAGAAAAAGCTGAAGACAAATACAGAGTAGACAGAGGAAGGAGTAGAGAATTTGCTTTCAAAGAGGAAAAAATATGTTATTTTTAATATCTGAGGCTTCTTAGTTCTGTTTTTGGCTATCAACGTCATTGTTTCTTTGTACGGCTTTTACTCGCAAAGCTTGTTTCTTTTTTCACGGTTTCAGCTTCCGATTATCTCTCACTTTCGATCTTTGTCTTTTTGCCTTTTTATTTTGCTTTTTAGGGGGTTTGGCTCTCTGGTTCTATTTCCAAGTTAAATAAAAGCAGTGGATTAAATTGAAAGGATCGAAAGCATTGGCTTTCCGATATCCGTTTTCGCTTTGTTTTCTCGTCTGGTTTGTTTCAATTGCTTATTTTATCAGTGACTATGGAGGAGAAGATGGGTGGTTCCAATGTTGAAGATGGCGGCAAAGACCGGTTTCCAATTGGTATGCGTGTTTTAGCCGTTGATGATGATTCTATTTGCCTCAAAGTTTTGGAAAATCTGCTTCGTAAATGCCAATACCATGGTTAGTGGTTCTTTTTCTTTTGATTTCTGTTGAAAGTTTTCTTTGATTATTTTGTCAAAGGTCTTGTTTTGAACTTCAAATTTTTTGATGGATTCTGATAAGTTACGTGTCCGGCTTTCTGGTATTCTGGAGAAGAAAAAAAATCATTGATCCGAAAATTTTTCATTTATTGTTTTCAAAATGTTAAATAAATTGCCTCACATGTGTTTCTATCAGGAAGATTTGTGCCATGCTTTGAAGTATGCGTTTTGATTTGAATCTTTGTGATTGCAGACTTGTAGTATGCAAGGTTTGACTTTTAATAATTGAGCTTCTTTTTTACTATCGTTTATGGTATATTTTTTCTGCAGTTACAACAACAAATCAGGCAATTACGGCCCTCAAAATGTTGAGGGAAAACAGAAACAGATATGACTTGGTTATTAGTGATGTTAATATGCCAGACATGGATGGCTTTAAGCTTCTTGAGCTTGTGGGGCTTGAAATGGACCTACCTGTTATCAGTAAGAATTAACAGCTGAATTTTACTCATTTGTTTGTGGAATGAATGGATTGTGTAATATTTTTGGTGAAGTTTCAGTAGTAATAAGCCTATAATTACTCTGGATCTAAATATGACTGATTTTATTATAATTGTTTCAGAATGATTTACCATATTGTATTTCTGTTGATGAATTTCCAGTGTTGTCAGCTCATAGCGATACCAAGCTCGTAATGAAGGGTATCAGTCATGGTGCTTGTGACTACTTATTGAAGCCTGTTCGCATTGAGGAGCTCAAAAACATATGGCAACACGTTGTGAGAAAAAAGAAACCTGACTCGAAGGATCACAGCAATTCTGCAAATCAAGATAAGGCTCATGGGGGAACCGGTGAAGCTGGTCCGACATCAACGTCCATTTCTGACCAAAAGGTCAATAAGAAACGGAAGGACCAAAGTGAAGATGAGGATGAAGACGATGAAGACAATGGACATGAGAATGAGGACTCTTCCACTCAAAAGAAGCCTCGGGTTGTTTGGTCTGTAGAGCTGCATAGGAAATTTGTTTCAGCTGTCAACCAATTGAGTCTTGATAGTGAGTTTTCCACTGTTGAGATTAGTGTCTTTTGTTCTGAACCAGTGATCCTTATGCCACTGCAATTTTTTTCCTTTTTACCACCTTTTCTCTTTTCTTTAAATGCAGAGGCTGTTCCGAAGAAAATTCTCGACCTTATGAACGTCGAAGGGCTCACAAGGGAAAATGTAGCAAGCCATCTACAGGTAATCTCCTTTCCTGTATGTTGTTTACATTCCGCATTATGATTCCCATATGCTGCTTACTATCTTATGTTGTCTTGCAGAAATATAGACTTTACTTGAAAAGACTCAGCAGTGTTGCAACTCAACAAGCTAACTTGGTTGCTGCATTAGGCAGTAAAGATCCGTCTTACTTGCGCATGAGTTCACTGGATGGCTTTGGGGAGTTTCGCACATTAACCGGACCTGGAAGGCTTTCGAGTGCTTCTCTATCATCTTATCAGCCAGGTGGACTGTTTGGGAGACTGAACTCCTCAGCTTCTTTAAGTCTGCGTGGGGTTTCTTCTGGTGCCGTTCAACCGGGACATTCTCAAATGTTGAACAATTCGATCAATGGTCTTGGAAAGATCCAGCCAGCTGTGTTATCTGCAAACCAGAATCAAAATGGAACTTTGTTTCAGGGGATCCCAACATCGATGAATCTCAACCAGCTGTCACAGAACAACTCCAGTAACCCCTTTGGAGAATTTAATCATGTTAACGATCCTAATGTTTTTGGTGTCGGTATGAACTTCCCCGATGCCAGAGTGACGGTTGTTAGCTCTAGTAATACTGTACCTACCGGCTCAGGCAACCCTTTGTTGTTACATGCAAACACACAACTGAAACATAGTGGTGCATTTGAAAATCAATCGACTCTTGGCGTGACATCTCTGAATCAGGAATCATTTGACATGCATGTTCGTGGTTCTAATTTTATTGATCATGGTAGATGCAGTGAAAACTGGCAAGGTGCGGCTCAATTATCAAGTTTCCCATCAAATTCATTGTCAACGAGTGAAGCTTTCAATCCCGAGCAATTGCCAACTAATGATTTGCAAGGAAGCATTTCTTGGGCAAGCTCTCACCTTAGTAACAGCCATCTTGATCTTACTTCTCTCATGGCGAATTCAGCGAGTTTGGAGGACTCTAGGGGAGACATATCCCATGTTGGTCTAAATAATAACGTAATTCAGAATTTTGACTATACAACAAAGCAACAGTGGGACGATCGGAGACACGATTACAATGGAAATATGAATCATTCATTCTGCAGAGTGGACTCCCTAGTTTCTGCAAGTGGACCTGTGGTGGACCAAAGCTATGTTGCCAACGATAAACTAGATGTTTCTTTGTTCAGTGGTGACGGTGTTTTGTTGTTTCTGCAAGTGGACCTGTGGTGGACCAAAGCTATGTTGCCAACGATAAACTAGATGTTTCTTTGTTCAGTGGTGACGGTGTTTTTGTTGTTCCACACCCCGAGGGTGAGAAATCCACTTTCGACACAAAATTGAGATCCAATGAGGACTTCCTCTTTGAGCAGACTAAGTCACAGAATGGTTTCAGTCAGAATAATTTCGAACCCTTGGAGCATATAATGATGTCCATGATGAAATCGGTAAGAAAAGATGACTTCCATTGCGCCTCCTAATTTCAAACTCTCGGATAAGTTTTTTAAAATGACTGTATTTTCTCTGATGCAGGACCAAAACAACGAGTCCCAAGTGATGGATGGGGAATTTGGATTTGAAGCGTACTCGCTCGGATCATGTATATGAGAAGGTTGATGCCGATTCTAAGATAAACAGTGGGTTGCTGATAGATGAAAATATCCTTTTCGGAATAGTGATGGCTCAGAGAAGATGAATCTACTGCTTCAACCATCTTTTCTTTTAATGTTTGCATCTCAAATTTCTTTTTTCTAACCTTTGGTTTTCATTTCACTTTTTCCCCAAAATCTGAATGGCTTGCAAAGATTCAAAGACAGATAAGGAAAGTTAACATCCAAGTTAGTGTTTTGGTCGAAGACCTGTGGGTTTTGGGCTTGCTTTTTTCAGTTTATTTTATTTATAACAAAGTTTTTTCTAAGATTGAGTTGACATAATTTGATATCAGTATGAGGGGAATAACCAGCAATTAGATGAGAATTTCTGCAAATTAGAGTTCAAGCTTCAAAATATTGATGGATTTCAACTTCTGTTGAATCCTTAATTTAAGCATGCCTGAGATCTAAATAATACTCCTGTAACCATTTCTGGATGATCTCAACTTCTTGCCTCCTCAGTTCCAGAAGCCAGTCAGGATCGTCTTTTGTTGTGGCCCGGAAATCGACATGGTGAGCTCCTAATGCATAACGTTGGTAAACTTTCTTTAAGTTCATAACAGCTGAAAATGTGTCAAGAAAATGTAGGAGGAAAAAATGCTTAATCGTAATTCACATACCTTGTTCTGTGACAAGAGCTATGATACTGGCAGATATATTTCTCAGCACACTGTACATAATTTGAATCATAGATCAGTTCCATTATGATTGAAATTGATGATAATATGGGCTCATGGAAATCGTAATCTAAGAAGCTAATCAAGCATATGGTTTCTAACTACTTACCCTCCTCTGCTCCATGGATCCTGCATACCATTGGAAAATATGATATTGCTACCAAATCTCTTCAGTACTTTCTCAAGTCTCTGCATTCGAAAAGAGGCATTAATAGTTCTAATCGTGTACACTGGTAATACAGACGGCATGTTTCTCAGACACGGTATATCTGAATAAAAATATACTCACTTCGCCACCAAATTCAGTTGTGATCCAATGTTGTCGAGGCAAAACTCCGTATTTCATTTGGCATTGTTCTGCAAACCTTTTATAATCAAAGCCAGTTGGAGGAAACATGCTCTCATTAGAGCAAGTCATTGGCATGACCATCTCTGTGCATGTCTGCAGAAATCATTCAGAGAATTACTTTATACACTGATGTCATCTCAAACATTACTACACAGAAAAGGTAATGGCAAGCTTTGAAATTGGCACATTTTGTATTAGATGCCAAAAAGAAGTTTACCTGCCAGTCCCACCCATGAAGGCCATGAGTGTCAATTTCGTGTTCTACCTCAAAGCAGTTTTCTGTTCGAGAATAATTGTAATATAAGCTTGCTGCTGCAAATGCGCGGCTGAGCTTTGTTGCTCCTGATGGAGATTTATCAATTATCTTGCACATCTACATGTAAAGAATGGTTTAAATGCCGAAAAGAAGAAATTGGTAAGAGATCTTCTAAAATTTTAGAACTTCGAGCTTGATGCAAAACAGCTTATTTACAAGTCTTACTTGCTGCACGGGATAAGCAGGTAATGGCTTCAAGAAATTTGCCTCAGTTGGATAGTTAACCATGGCTGTATAAACGAAAGCAGTCCATAGCCAACCTAGAACAGAAGCTGGTGAATGAAGGCTCCTGAAGAAAGAAATATGATTAATTATAGGGAAGGAAAAAATGTAAAATGCGTAACAAAAATTGCTTCAAAACATATAGCAATGCCAACTTTACACAACAATCTAACGATCTGAATCAAACTTAGCAAGCAAGTTTACTTAATATAATCTCAGTTCATGACTCACTTGCAGGTTCTGAAAGCTTTGCTTAGTTCAGCCAAGCCTTCTTTCTGAGTTGAAATTGCCTCCAGTTCTGCCCAGCTCCCCTTTATCACTTCATAGCAATTCTGGCTCACATCCTGAATTCTCTTTTTAGTTTTAGTTTTGAAGAACACTGAGAAATGTACAGTTCAAGCACAAAGTAATCTCTATGTGAGAACTAGGAATAGACCTTGAAATCCTGGGAAACAGCATCGTAGAAGCTCGACCATGGGATTATCTTATCAAACTGTAATATAGGGGCAGAAGAAGCCAGTGCACCAATTGCTATATGAGGGTATTTAAGCCTAAACCATGCTGCCAGCACTGTGATAAAAAGATGATTTTTTAACCATAATCATAAGAAAATGATAGCAACAATATACCAGTAATAACTAGCAGAAAAGGATGTTCTTGCTAATTACTGCTACCAATATCAGAGCAATAAATTCTTCCTGCATGGGGTTTCTTTTTTAACTTACTTCCTCCATAAGACCCACCAAAGACCACCACTGGGGATGCTTCAGATGACAGGTTCTGCTTCAAGCTCCTTATCAGAACAGCGAAATCAGCCAAGGCTTGCTGTGAAGTTAAGTACCCCAAGGTCTTTGCTGACTCGTATGAGTCTTTCCCAAATGGCATTGACTCCCCATAAAATCTATGCTGCAAATTTCCAAATAGAAACAAACCCAATAACCCATTAATCTTAGGTACAAAAAGAAAGGGAAAAATCATGTTTTGTACGAGATTTGGGTTTCACAATTTGCTTTCGGTATTGGAAAAACGGCCACAGGGTTAGAGCAGAGCAATGCATTTTCTGTGTTCTTAAAACTGTGAGTATTCCCCAAGAACCCATTTTTTTTTCAATTCAGATAAAAGAATTCCGAGAAAGTGATTAAGCAGACGTTACTTCAATGAAGACAATGAGAGCTTTGAACTTGGGAGCAATGTCGAGCATGAACCCAGTGTTAGCAGCAAACCAGTCGATATCCCCTTCATTTCCAGTGTAGACGAAGATAGGAGCCTCTTTATGCCAGTACTGAGTGTTAATTAGGTACTTTTGGTAGAAAATTTTATAGCTCTTGGGCTGGAAAGTGAAATGGTCTAAAGTTTGAGGGAAGTAATGAGTCTTGAATGGAAGATTTGGTTTTGGAGCCTTGGGTTGTTTGGTCAAAGACTGATACGCAGCAGCTCGAGGGAAAAATGTTGGCAATGAATTGGCTGGTGCTGTTACTGTTAGTGTTACATGAAGGGCGATGACGAATAGAAAGAGAAGAGATTGGCAAGGTGACATTGCTGCAGCTGGTTCTTGGCTGCTAACTCCTTTTCACCCAAAAATATAACTTGATGAATTTATGTACAAGGATGGTTATGGCATGGACCATGATCCATAATGTATGCTAGACATTTTTTATTTTTATTTTTGAGTTGTCAGCTACCTACCGACAGCCAACCGAGGCAAACAATGGCAGATTAACCGGTCATTGGAGAAAGTTTCTCTAGTAAATAAACTGATACAGTAGAATATCATTTGATTCCAAGTTTCCAACTCTCTGGCATCGACATTGGTTTCATTCTTTTTTGGGGTAATTTCTGGTCTTCTCAAGTTTAACAAGGTGGCATTCAAAACTAGGTTTAAAAGAAACAAAGATTAATTATGTTAGGTCATCTGTTTCCATGATTCCCCAAACCAAGTTCCTCTCTTGCATGTAGCAATAATAAGAAAAAGCCAAGCACCGGCAAGGTGGTCCCCACAGGATCACTGCCCCCAAGCCCCTAAGAGCTTGTCCCCAGTGAGATTCTAGTCTTACAAAAAAAAACAGAAGCATATTGTTTGTAAGCTAAAAGAATTGATGACAGACTGGTTTTGATTTAAGGGTGCTGCAGTATCTTATTATTAATTTTTGTATAACCACATGTATTCTATCAATTGAGCTAATCCGAATCAGGTACTGCAGAGGTGAAGACGACTCTCTCAACTCGATTTATTCCATTCGCAAACTCCAAGATGTTGTATCTTATTAATAGTGAAATAGATCATTATACATTGTAATTTTTATATATATATCTTGCTACATTAATGGTTTTTGCTTGGGTGGATGAGGTATGGACTTAATTCTGTGCTTTTAAGAGGCTCAACCATATATAGAGGTTAGATGTTCGATGAAATATTATTAAACCACAGAAGAACACAGCATTTAAAGTTAAAACCATAATAGATAGCTTTGATTTTTTTTCCTGAGTTGATGCACCTAAACGGTTGAATTCTAGCTTGCACCTCACCCACCCTATATATTGACTTACAACACTTGTTTAACACAGTTGCACACTCACCTACTCATCATATTCCATTTCTTTCTTATGAAATTGTGATAGTTGGTACACATCATCAATATGGACAACGCACAACAAAAATCTAAGACTGGCCCAAACTAAACCAAAAGTCTGGGCTTATATATAAAGCTTAAGCAGGCCCTTCACAGTCCTTGGCTTAGGTTTTGGGTAAATTATGCGTTTAGTATATAAGCTATCAATTTTGATCTGTTTTAACACCTAAACTTTATCAATTTTTTTGAAGTCTTGCCTAAAGTTTAGTTTTTGTTTCATTTTAGTTTACACCGTTAAAAACTTTAGTTTATGTTTCACTTTAGTACCCCGTTCAAAATTTACCGTTAAGTTTAAAAAAAAGTGAAAGTTTAGGTACTAAACACCTTAAGCTTTTAACGACATGTACTAAAATAAAATGAAAAGTAAACGTTAGATATGCTTTTGAAAAAATTAAAAATTTAGGTACTAGAATGGACCAAAAATGATAGTTTATATACTAAATGTATAGTTTACCCTAGATTATATATGGCACGAGGATGATTTAATAGAGTGGGTATTTGATTGAGTTGAGTCGAATTAAGAAATTTTGAGTTATTTAAATTGATGAGTTGTATTTTATGATTCAAACTTAATTATTTTTTATTTTTTATTTTTTAATTTATTTTTTAAGAAACGAATTCGAAATTATAAGCCACTTAAGTTGTCTTTTAAACAAGGATTTTATTTGTGGCCTAAATAAATGTTGTGAGGTCCAATTGTTTTTAAGTAGCAAAGTCTAGTTGATAATAATTAAAAAAGGCCTAAGATTTTTCCAAGTTAACATTTTATTATAAAGTACATAAATTTTATTATAAAATACACATGATTTCGACTGCTTATGATTATTAAAAATGATAAAGTGATGTTTTATTATAGGATATTACTTTTTGAGTTTCTCGATTATTAATAAGTGTAAAATAATCATCGATTATTTATATATTTTAAATTCGTCATTTTTATTTAAAATATCATGACAATAAGAATTAGATGTTAATCTGCTGACTGTGATATGATAAAATAATATTATAATCTCAAATGATAACACAATTCAAATATTTATAGAATTATATTTTATCATATCTCAAGACTTTAACATTCAATTTAGACTATCGTCAAATAATTATTTTTTAATAATTAATAGATTCAACAAAAAAAATATTTTAACAAAAAAATATTTTATAATTATAGTCTAAGAATAAAATAACATTCTATAGTATTAGTTTACTTTATCCTATGTTTTTATCAGAAATTAGATCTTTCTTTTAGTTGATTTTTTCCATCCCAAGACTTCCTCTTCAGATCGTTGAGAAATCCTAAGACTCGTATGCTGTAATCAGGTAATCCTATAAAACAATTTGTTTATTTTTTCTTTTTGTAAATATGCTTATAATTATTTGAAAATAATCGTCAATTTTCTTTGCAACGTCGTGGAAATTCTTAAGAATATGAAGTTTTCTCCTCATACGAATTTCGGGGTTTTGTTGGAATCCCGGAAAAAAATTACATTTCTTTGCTAGATCGTGATGATGTTAGTTAGATGGGTTGTCTTTAGTTGCGTTATTTACCATTTGATTGGAAAAGACTAATTGGCTTGATCTTGCTCTGGATCAGTGATTTGTGAGTAGTGAAGGTCTGAATTCTAGAATAAAGTTATGTTTTTTTTGGGTTAATTTTACTGGTTTGAAATGATAACTTTGGAGCTCAAAGTGTTGTGTTTTCATCACTGTGAACACAGCCGCTTCACATGAAGTACCGTGTGATTCATCAGTCTCTTTCTCCTTTCTATTCTATGTTTCACTTTCAGTTACCATTAACCCCAAGGCCATGAACTGAGGTAGTATCCTTTGCGGCTTTTCCAGCCAACTTCTTGACTTCATTTAACAAGAGTTGCTTAATTTTCCTGCACTAAATATTCGCCACCACCAACGTTACCCGATCCCGTCATTTTCCCCACAAAGTACATGTGAAAAACCTCTATTCTTTATACATTCTCCCCGAGTGCAGGCAACACAGACACGTTGGAAACTGGAGCCAGTGTCCAATGCATTCTGTAACTGCACCTCATAAACTTTGTTTCCAAGTCTCTAGTCCGGACCAGAACATATGATCTTATACCCAAGCCCTTAAGGCAAATAAGGATTTTCCTAAACAACAGGAGATGCTTGGGCTTTTGTTTTAAGTTTCCAGCTTCTCCTGCAGATAAGACAACCATTTGAGATTTAAAGTTGTTTTCTCTAAGAATAGAAACTGCTAAACCAACTCTCAGGGGATGGTGCAATCGGTGGGGGAGTACTTATTTAGAGATTGTTTTAGGAATGCAGCTTTTGTTTGATTCTTGTGATCTAAGCTATTTGGATTTATTGCAATTAAATTCTTCAATTCTAAGGGAGAGATCTGAGACCGGACTCAACTGCTCTGGCCAAAGGGCTTTTCATAAACAAATGGTCAAGGATCACCAAATCTTTATTGCAGAAGAAAATAAACCCAATCAACTAATTTATCGGAATTAAATTCTTCAATTCCTAAAAATGGAGTTAACTGTGAAGTGCATGCATACTTTCCCTGCGTCTCACATATGTGGTAGCTGATTCATTTTTGTCTGCAGTTTTCTAGCAACCAAACAGAAAACAATTTTTTATTTTCCTGCAGAAAATGATCGGGGCTGGGAAGATAAAGCAATACTCAAACATCCTTGAGAAGCCCCTCAACAAGGGAAAACAAGAGGTTCCCTCTACTTCCTCTGATATGTATCAAAATATGATATGAAGTTTAAACCAGAGACTTGATTTTTCTTTTTCCTTGGTTTAATTATTTAAGCAGTATATTCATATTGTTAGCCATTAAATTAGTTGAAAATTATGACCTAATTACGCAAATTAGTCTCGGAATATTAAAAAAATAAGTCCATTGAGAAAATTATTTAGAAAATAGAAAATTTTACATAAACCAAAACAGGAGTAGGTTTTATTGGGAGTTTTTTTTAATCCATTTTGGAGTAAAAAATTCAAACTGTTGACTGTTGTGCTTCTGGTGCAGGTTAGCTTGAGTGCATTTGCATTCTTGTTTTCTGAGCTTGTTCAGTACAATCAAACACAGGTTGACAACATTGCTGAATTAGAAAGAAGGTATTTTTTTTATGTTTGAGATCAGATAATTTATATAAGATTTCGAAAATTGGCCAAACATCCTTGTTTCACATTAAAGCAAATGCTGGGATGATGCTTAGTTCAGTCAATGATTCTTTAATTGTCAATGAATCTTATATCATTCATGGTAATTGATCAGGCTGGAGGATGCAGGGTATGCAGTTGGGGCTCGAGTTCTTGAACTTTTATGCCATAGGGATAAGGTACAACACATTCATAGACTATACTGAGACTGCTATAGCAACAAGGTTCTCTTTTTATTCTTCAGTAGCATTCTTGAGGTATTACTTGAAAGTTGGCCGTCCACCTTGTTAAAGTAGTCTTGGTTCTTATAATTAATTAGGTGAGAAAATTTTGATGTAATATAAGGACGCTAGCCTAACTTACCTTAGTTTGCATGGTGCTGATAATTCAATTAAGTTTGCTTTTATATTTTATTTCTCGGTTTAGCAATGTGTTTCCATACATATGTGCTTATATGTGCATATTCCCTTTTATGCCCCAGGGAAACAGAAGGGAGACGCGATTGTTGGGTATTTTATCTTTTGTGCACAGCACTGTTTGGAAGGTGTTATTTGGAAAGGTAACAATCTCGTCTACCGGTAATTGATAATTTGATGATATTTTCATGCAGAATTTGTTAAGTCTCCTAGAAGTTTATAGGCGTGATAAACCTAGCTGGCTAACATGTTTGGCATGTGCTTAAAATCAGTTTAGTCTCAAGTTTAGTGCTTGTCTTACCGCTTACCAGCTCTTTTTTGTACTATGTTAGGTGGCTGATTCACTTGAAAAGGGCACTGAACATGAAGATGAATACATGATCAGTGAAAAGGACCTCCTTGTCAACAAGTTATGCACTTTTCATCACTCATCTCTTGTAATGCAATTGTTTCTACCAACTTGACCTCTTGTTCTATATTAATAACCAACTGTTTTGTTTGCGTTGTAGGTTTATTTCAGTTCCAAAAGACATGGGGACATTTAATTGTGGGGCATTTGTTGCTGGAATAGTGAGGGTAAGTGCTGCATTCATTTTGTGTATAAAATGACTAATTGTCTGGTGGAAGTTCTCATAGGATTTTCTTGTTGGTTTTTGAAGGGTGTTTTGGATGGGGCAGGATTTCCAGCAGTAGTAACAGCACATTTTGTACCCATGGAGGGGCTGCAAAGACCTCGGACAACTATTTTGATAAAGTTTGCTGAAGAGGTAAGGACTACTTTTATGCTCTTGCATCTGATACTCCTTCATTACTTGAAGTCTGGTTTTCCCAAGTGTAGTTTGGATGCTTGGTTTTATGTTTATGGTTTATGTTACTTGGTTTTATGTTTATGGTTTATGTTACTTGGTTTGAAGTGTACTTCTTAATTTGTTTAGGACCGGTGGTTTATTCAAAATTTTAAATCTCAATGGGATCAAAATACCAGCTTACCCAAAGATTAATATGAAAATACGGGTGAAGGGTAAATAAGCACTAAGAGAGTTACTTAAGATATGAGTAAGAAAAAAAATGAAGAAATCTAGGCAGATAACACAGGGCTTGGTTTCCAACACTTCAACAAGATACAATATATTTCTGTCCATGTTTTCTTAATAAAATACAGCCAGTTATGCGTGCGTTCTTTTCCTTTGAATAACTTGTGGAACTGCTGCTGTCCATTTCCCCAGTAATCTACTTCAATTCCTATCATCATCATCATAGCCAGTTATGCATGCGTCCTTTTTGTTTCCCCTGCTATATTTGAAGAAGGATATGTTGCCTGGACACAAAGGCGACTGGTACAGGATATGGTTGTTGGACATGAATACTTTATAGAAAATGAAGAGTCAGAACAACATAAGAAAAAGGAATCCAATGTGCAACATGTAGCTATTAGTTTCCATCAGAATATGTTATTTACTGCTTGTTTTGCATAACGTTCTATTGTTGTCTGCGTCATAAAAAGGAACCCAATGTGCAACATTGGCAAGGGTTCTTATTTATATTGATGTATATACTGGATATAAAGATTAATCCTGCTCCTTTATTTCTGCTTTAACTAGGTTTTGCAAAGAGAAGCGAGGTTAGGTTGATTCTCGTGCCTGGGGCTATCTCAAATCACGTCTGCGACACTAGGATGTGAAGAGTGAAGTTCAGCTGCTTCCTTAATCTAACGAGGATTAGCCGCTGGTGATGGTTTGTGTATTAATTTTGAACGGCACAGTGATTGCAAAAGATTCCTGCAAGCAATGTACAAGTAAAATGTCATCATTAGCATATGGATTATTACGGATGAGAATACGTGTTTGTTTGTTACAGTGGAACTTTTTTATTGATGATTTCTGAATAATGAAATTGTTTTCTTGGAAAGTTGATTCCAAATCATCTTTTGTATTTTTTTCCAAGAAAATTTGTCGTGAGTGATATGAAAGTGTCAAAAGTAAAGCTGCAATAAATGAAAAGGAAGACAAAGCCAGTGCTTGCTGTATATACGTACAATTCACCGGAAAAATAATTGATTTTTATATTTAGTATTGCTATTTGCTACGAAGGCATAATAACAGTAGCAGGCGATGAAAAGGTGGAAGAGGAAAAATTCAGGCCGAATATAAGTTTGATAAACATTTATATTCGAAATGGAAGTATTGCTTTCATAGCTCAGTTGGTTAGAGCACCCGTTTTGTAAGCCGGTGCTCCTGGGTTGGGCCGTGGCAACAATCGAGATTTGCGCTTCTAATTTTCTCCGTTTTAATGATTTCAGACCCGAAAAACCCTAGAGTCAGAAAAGATTGTATATTTGTTCCTCACTTTGCATCCCTCCGCCACCCAGCCAGATTAGCCTTCAATTTCTCAATTCTCAGGTCAGCGCCCCCTCCCCCGTTTTTCGGGTTTTGTTCTTTTTCTGTAACTTTTAGTTTTATATTAGCTGAAATATCCGATTGTTTGACTTTGCCTCTTTCTCTTTTGCTACCTGGAAGCAGAACCTCCGATCCCATCTTCAGCTTAAAAAAATGTCAGGGTAAGTGACAACTCTGTCAACATTCAAGGCCATTTTTAGTTGAATATCCCATGGTTGTTTCCATGAAATTCGTTCCTGTTGTTTGTTTTGTTTTATTATCTCTGTATGGATTCAATTTGCTTGAATTTTCTCGCAGTAGACTTTGGGTTTTGTCTGCTTTTGTGTGGGATAAAGTGCCGTGGTATCCATTGTATCCTAATTTGGATCGCACTGTGTTCTTTTAGATAATTTACCTACTTGTTTGTTAGTAATACAAAAGTATCTTGAGATCTTACTGGGTGTTTGTTTTTGCATCGGTAGGAATGCGAGATAGTTTTTCCAATTGTCCCATCTTGAGATTGAGTCTTATTGAGATTCCATTTTGTTCGAACTCATAAATTTAACCACCAACTTTCATTTCTTAGAATGATTGCTTCGTCTGCCTCTATTTATGCCGTGCTATTGCCTATGGCTTTTGCAGAGAAGAAGTTGCAGCTGCCCAACCTGAGGCACCAGCTGCTCGTGGTGAGCCAATGGACATCAACACTGCCTTGCCTCTTGTGGTGAGGAAGTCACAAGCTAACGGTGGACTTGCTCGCGGCTTACATGAAGCTGCCATGGCAATTGAGAAGCACAACGCTCATCTTTGAATTCTAGCAGATGACTGTGATCAACCTGATTATGTTAAGCTGGTCAAGGCACTCTGCGCTGTCCATAATGTTAAAGTGCTATGTGCACCTAGTTCAAAAACACTTGGCGAGTGGGCTGGTGTGAGTAATATTTCATTACTTGTTTATGTTTTTTTTATTATTTCCTTGCATTTGCTGGCATGCTGAGAATACCATCTGGTGCTATAAGCTTATTCCTTGTTAGTTTTAGAAATCTCCTAATGCATTTTTTTGTTTCCTGTGATACTGTCTTCTTAACCTCTGAACCTGTGTTTGTATGAATAACAAGTAATGTGTCATGATCATGAGAGAGATAGAAATCGGAGAAGACGGAGGAGAATTAGGGAAATTGGAAATAGGGTTAGGGATTTCAATTAAAGAGAGGTTAGGGATTTTAATTAAGGGGAGGGGTACTGCCAGCGGTGAAGGAAGTCACGCCAACAGCACCCAACAGCACCAGCAAGGAATCTAACTGTTAGAGACAGTTGTATTGCTAGCTGTAAATGGTTGGTACAATGTAAATATATAAGCAATGATCTAGGTAGGGCTAAAGGCATGAAATGAATGAATGAAAACTTCTTTATGTAATCTCTCTTATTTCTTCTTCGATATTTCTTCTCTACTAAATCCAGTCCATAACAATTGGTAATCAGAGCCATCATTTCCTGGCAGCTTGAAGCAAAAAAATCAAGGCATGGCAGCCTCCATTAATCTTTCTTCGATTCAGAGGCAGCTTGACGATCTCACGAAGTTGATAAAGCTTACAACGGCTAAATCAACCCCTCCTAAATGGTGGCAGAAGCAGGACAGTTGGTTGAGTATGTTGGAATCAAAAATGGCGTCGCAGCAGAGAGATGTGGAGCACATGTTACAGATTCTGACTGGTAAAAAGTGTGAGCAAAAACATGATGATTCTCAGGTGTTCGATAAATTGCCAACATCAAAGCCATCAATTTGTTAGGCTGAGAACATCACTGCTTTTGGGGATGATATTGTGATTGTGGCGACATGCCGCACTCCAATTTGCAAGTCAAAGCGTGGAGGCTTTAAGGATACACCTGCAGATGATTTGCTTGCCCCTGTTTTGAAGGCTTTGATTGATAGAACAAAGGTGAACCCAAGTGAAGTGGGGGATATTGTTGTCGGTTCAGTGTTGGCTCGTGCTACACTCAGAGCAACACAGTTTAGGATGGCAGCATTTTATGTCGGGTTCCCCGATACAGTGCCTATTAGAACTGTCAACAGACAATGTTCATCGGGCCTACAAGCAGCTGTCGATGTTGCTGCTTCCATAAAAGAAGGATTTTATGATATCGGCATTGGTGCTGGATTGGAGAGCATGACAACGGATGGTTTAGTTTCTGGGTCAGAGGAAGTTAACCCAAAGACGGATAGCTTTGCCCAAGCCCGGGATTGTCTTCTTCCTATGGGTATTACTTCTGAAAAGGTTGCACAACGCTATGGTATCATACGGCAAGAGCAAGACCAGGCCGCTGTTGAATCACATCGGCGGGCAGCTGCTGCAACAGCATCTGGTAAATTCAAAGAAGAAACTATTCCTGTAGCCACAAAGATTGTGAATCTTAAAACTGGAGAAGAGAAGGCAGTCTTAATTTCAGAGGACGATGGTATCCGCCCTGATACAAACATGGCAGGTTTAGCCAAATTGAAGCCTGCATTTAAGAATGATGGAACCAAAACTGCTGGAAATGATAGCCAAGTGAGTGAAGGTGCAGATAGGTGTAAGTTCAATCCTGTCAAAATTGGGAGGGATAAACTTGTAGAAGATGATGACCCTTACAATTTTAGATTATTGCTAATGGGAATCAATCTTAAAGATGTGCGAGTAGAGGTCGAGAAGATAATTGGAAAGGGCAGTGGTTTTGTTGCTGTGGAGATTCCATACTATCTTGATGAAGCCACAGGATGGGGTTTGGAAGTCTCTGAGCTTAAGAAACAACTTGTAACATCCAGGTCCAAGGGCAGCACCGTTAGGGCCTTGGTTGTAATAAATCCAGGCAAACCAACATGACAGGTTCTTGCTGAGAAAAATCAGAAGGCAATCAAAGTTGTTGAAGCTGAGAAAAAGGCAGCAGATGCATACTACTGCCAACGTCTCCTCATTGCTAAACATCCGAAAATATTGAAAATGCATTCCATTTGCTCTCATGCCCTGAAATTGGAGTTTGTTCCTGATTGGATTGCTATTGTAGGAAGTGTTTATATTGGTCTTGAATTCAGTGATGTATACACTGCACTTGGCAGTGAGGTCACATTTATTGAAGCTCTAGATCAGCTTATGCCTGGATTTGATCCTGAGATTGGTAAGTTGGCCCAAAGGGTGCTGATCAACCCTAGGAAAATTGATTATCATACAGGAGTGTTTGCAACGAATATCACCCCTGCAAAGGATGGGAAACCAGTGACTATTGAGCTTATTGATGCCAAGACTAAAGAACCCAAAGACACATTGGAGATAGATGCAACCTTAATTGCAACCGGAAGGGCTCCATTTACTAATGGTCTCGGGTTGAAGAATCTTAATGTAGTAACACAAAGGGGTTTCATTCATGTTGATGAGAGAATGCGAGTAAATGATGCAAGTGGCAATCAGGTTCCTCACTTGTATTGCATCGGTGATGCAAACGGGAAAATGATGCTTGTTCATGCAGCAAGTGCACAAGGATCATTTCGAGGGAAGGAGAATGTCATAACTACATGGGAAGTCAACAAAGAAAGCAGTAGGAATCAGTTACTAAAACAACTTTTGAATCTGAAAATTTTTCAGAAGACTCAAGTAAGGCTGAAATTTTTTGCTAAAATAAAATTGACAGACAAAGGTATTAAGACAGAGGACAGAATTTACCTGAAGTTTCGGTCTTACCATCAAACCTCACTTGCTCTTCGAAAAGGATTAAGGCTGGCAGCAAGGGTCTATGGTACTGCTATCTATAGTTTTTGGTGGAGGTGTTTGGCAACTTGAGTTTTTTGGATGAAGGTGTATTTAACCTCAAGAAGCACAATCAGGCTATCACTCAATTGTTGCTGCAGTGGATGAACTTACGGTTGGAAAACGTCATTGGGGTAAACTATATTGTGCTTAAGGCACAATTGTTAGGTTTTGATCCTTGGGGACAAGGATCCTTTCATGAAGGGGGTATTGTCATGATCATGAGAGAGATAGAAATCGGAGAAGACGAAGGAGAATTAAGGAAATTGGAAATAGGGTTAGGGATTTCAATTAAAGGGAGGTTAGGGATTTTAATTAAGGGGAGGGGTACTGTCAGCAGTGAAGGAAGTCACGCCAACAGCACCAGCAAGGAATGTAACTGTTAGAGACAGCTGTAAATGGTTGGTACAATGTAAATATACAAGCAATGATCTAGGTAGGGCTAAAGGCATGAAATGAATGAATGAAAACTTCTTTCTGTAATCTCTCTTATTTCTTCTTCTAAAACCTATTTCTTCTTCGATATTTCTTCTCTACTAAATCCAGTCCATAACATAATGACATGAATTATTTTTCACCTACGTACCCCTTTGACTATGTAATGTGTTCCGTAGTGAATATCACTGCTTATTACGCCACCTAACTGACTGATTGAGATGCTAATTGTACTTCACCTCTTCATGCAGTTGTGTAAGATCGATTCTGAAGGGAAAGCACGAAAGGTGGTTGGTTGCTCGTGTGTGGTTGTGAAGGTATGGGCACATTGCATTAAAGTACATTGTCACATGAATGTATTTGTTTCATCGATCCATTTGGGTTTTTTTCATCTTATATTTGCTGGGTTATGTCTAGAAAAATTTATCAATGCATGCTCTGTATTTATAATCCTCTTTCTTTCTTTTTTCTTCTATTTACTGTAGGATTACGGTGAACAACATGAGGCTGTCGAAGTTGTTCAACAGCACAAGGATTAACTGAAATGGATGGTTTCAGGATAGAATTAGAGTTTTTATTTGGTAATTCATGATATATGCTTGAGCTACCTTGTTTTCTGAAAGCAAAACTGGTTGGTGTTTCTTATGTATGCGACCTTTTTCCTTTTAAATTATTGGCAAACCATTTCGATATCCGACAATTTTAATATGTTCTTTTCACCTCTATCATATTGTACGTACCAATAATCTTTTTGATATAACCATTAGTATTCGATATATTGGCCGATTAGTTCAGATTGGACATTACAGAGTTCTATTATAGGGGTGGTCAGATTGGACATTAGAGAGTTATATTATAGGGGTGGTTCATGTCGTCAAGCTTTGAACCTGCCTTTATGAGTTTCTTTTGATGCTTTAACGGGGATTGTAAGGGCAACGAGTAAATGACAATTTCAACATATGTTGAGGTCTTAAAAAGATTTTATGTGCTTTTGAGAGGCATGATTGGATTAGCAAAGTGGGTGAGTAGGCTCTTTTACCAATACCACGGTGTGCTGTTGTGGTCCACGGTCATCATTCAGGCCATCTGCTCACCGACCCTTAGTTTGTGGCTTATATCATAAGCTGATCCTACACCAGACACCCAACATGGTTTTCCAACCACAACTATGAATTCAATTATCAATGCTCCAGCTAATTCTTCCATGGCTAAAAGCCAAAGCTACTCCTTTCATTTAGCAATTCCCATCATGTTCCACGTGGCAGATAAGACTCTTAGCTAGCATACACTATTAGATGTAATTGGATAAGTATTGAAAATCATATGCTCTCTTACCACTATTTAGCCCTCATAATTCACCACAAATCTTTAAGCAACAATTCTGGAGAAGGTTCAAAAGTATCAGCAAACCAACATGACTTGTCCACCAATATTTGTAACTGAAAATGGACATCTTTTCAGCAAATCCAATTTGGCCTTACCCTTGTATAGTCATATATATCATGTTTGAGTTCTGTACCATTAATAACCAGCTTGAACTTCATCTTTCTAATGAATTAATAACACCATGAAGTAAAGTCACTGTAAAACAGTTCAGGAACAAGAAATTAATTAAAAAATACCAATAATTTCTTTCATTTTGGCTTTTTTAAACTCTACAGGGTGACAACAAACTCGAGGCTAACTAATGCGTGGTCGGAAGAAAATGATCAGAACCATCTCCTTCAAACTTGGCAAAATCTGAACCACTTAAAAAAAACCAAACTTTCTTCGTCTCTCTATACTTGTTAAGTATATTATATCATAATTCATTTTTAATTTTTTTTTTGATAAAATAATTATTTTAACTTTTATTAGTACTAGTTTTTTAACATAACTCTCAATGTTTCATTTTTAGATAAAATATTTTTTAGTAAAATTATTAATTAACTAACAATATACATTTGTTATTGACATAATAACTCTGTATTAATTGCTTACGTAATATATGACATGTTTTTGCTAATAAGACATATACTAAGTTATTAATTTAGAATATGTGAAAATATCATGTATAATTGTCGACTAATCTAGTTAATTAACGATTTTCAATTAGTAGAATGGTAAATTTTAACCTTACACTTATTTTTCAAATCTATAACATGAACCAACACCAGACACTCGTTGCCTCACCTTTCACCCTACTCAGCACGCTTAGTTTCTTTGTTGTCTGCCGTTGGAGTGGGCAAACCCAAGAAAAAAAGTAGGTTTTCTTTGTTGGGTAAGTAAGCTTTTCTTTCATCATGGCAGGGACTGGAGTGTTTGCAGAAGTATTGGATGGAGATGTTTACAGATATTATGCTGATGGAGAATGGAAGAAGTCTTCTTCTGGAAAAAGTGTTGCAATTATCAACCCAATGACCAGGAAAACCCAGTACAAGGTTCAAGGTTGAACCAGCTAAAACCACTGTATTTTGCTATATATAGGCATGCTTCTGTTTTGTGTTACTTAATTGTGGTGGTGAAACAGCTTGTACACAAGAAGAGGTGAACAAAGTCATGGAATCATCGAAAACAGCACAAAAATCATGGGCTAAAACACCACTCTGGAAGAGAGCTGAGCTACTTCATAAAGCTGCTGCCATCCTAAAGGAGCATAAAGCACCAATTGCTGAATGCCTGATTAAAGAAATCGCAAAACCAGCCAAAGATGCCATTACTGAGGTGCATAATGATCCGCTCTAACTTATTTCCTATGCGATTTTCTTTTTCAACAGTAATTAAGAAAACTAGTTTTGAAATGATTCCATCAAGGTTGTGAGGTCTGGGGATCTGGTTTCTTACACTGCTGAAGAAGGGGTAAGGATTCTTGGTGAAGGGAAATTCTTGGTATCTGATAGTTTTCCTGGAAACCAGAGGACCAAATATTGCCTCACCTCCAAGGTACTGTTTTGTTTAGTATTGGAATTGCATTAAATTATGGTATTGATTCATTCATTGCTTCGGCAAATGGAAAAAACTGCATATCTTTTATGTATACAGATTCCACTTGGAGTGATTCTAGCCATTCCACCATTCAATTATCCAGTCAATCTTGCTGTTTCCAAAATTGCACCAGCATTGATTGCTGGAAATTCCCTTGTTCTCAAGCCACCAACACAGGTTTTTTTTTTTTCTTCCTCTTTGCATACATAATTGGATAAGATTGGGTCTTAAAATGAGTTCTAGAAACAAAAATCTAAAATCTGTCATGTAATCTTCTTACAGGGTGCTGTCTCTGCTCTTCACATGGTACACTGCTTTCATTTGGCCGGTTTTCCCAAAGGGCTCATTAGCTGTGTGACGGGGAAAGGCTCTGAAATCGGCGACTTCCTCACCATGCATCCTGGGTGAACTGTATAAGGTAGTTCCAGGTCATATTGGACGCACTAATTAGCTATAGTTTTACTATATGGCTAGCATCCATGTATAATTTGGATTCTCTCTTTCATTATAGTTTCACTGGCGGAGACACCGGCATCGCGATCTCGAAGAAGGCGGGAATGATCCCTCTTCAGATGGAACTGGGAGGAAAAGATGCATGTATCGTGCTCGAGGACGCGGATTTGGATTTGGTTGCTGCTAACATAATAAAAGGAGGATTCTCTTACAGGTAGCAACATTAGCTGTTTTCACTTGTACTGGGCATTAACATGGCATCAGGTGTAAAATCTTTTGCTTGTACAACTACCACAGTGGGCAAAGATGCACGGCTGTTAAGGTCGTCTTGGTGATGGAATCGGTTGCTGATTTTCTGGTGGAGAAGGTTAAGGAAAAGGTGGCGAAATTAACGGTGGGAGCACCGGAGGACGACTGCGACATCACTCCAGTGGTGTCGGAGTCGTCGGCGAATTTCATCGAAGGACTGGTGAAGGATGCCAAAGAGAAAGGAGCTACATTTTGTCAGGAGTACAAGAGGGATGGAAATCTCATATGGCCTTTGTTGTTAGACAATGTTCGACCCGATATGAGGATTGCATGGGAAGAACCATTCGGACCGGTTTTACCGGTTATAAGGATCAACTCCATCGAGGAAGGTATCCACCACTGCAATGCTAGCAACTTCGGACTCCAGGTATTTTACATGCAAAAAGAACCATCTCTGTTTCTTCCATTACAGTAGCTTAAACAATGCATACAACAATGCAGGGATGTGTGTTCACCAAGGATGTGAATAAAGCAATACTGATAAGTGATGCAATGGAGACGGGGACGGTTCAGATCAATTCTGCACCAGCTCGTGGACCAGATCATTTCCCATTTCAGGTAAGCAAAACTTACGACAACAAAAATCCCAGATTTGGATTACTTTGATCAGCATTGTAAAATTTTGAGCAAAATGGTTTGCTGACAGGGTTTGAGAGACAGTGGAATCGGGTCACAGGGGGTTACCAACAGCATTAACATGATGACAAAGATCAAGAGCACTGTCATCAACCTACCAACCCCATCTTATACCATGGGTTAGTTAGGCAACCCATGAATATCAGAATAATGAATAATTTAGACACTGTAACTTTTATCTTATGGGAAATTATGTATTTTAATACCCACTCAAACGGGTTGGTTTAAGTGGTAAACAACTCAATATCTCTTAAACAGGTTTTGAATTTGAATTGTAAAAAATCTCGAGTAAAGACTCACCCGCCAAAATCATGTATGCGATGCGAGTTAATTCAGATTAATCGGTACAAAATTTTAAAACTAGGAATACAACAAAAATAACCACCATAATTTAGTGTTTCATATATGCTTAACCACCCAATTAATCTTTTTTTCCCTAATTGATGGAATATTGAATATTGATGGGAACATAAAAGGACTCCATTGATTTGCCATAAAATTCTTGTTTTGAATGATTGACTGAACGTAAATGGAATTCGAATTCTCTTTTTCAAGTTTGAAAATTTCCATTTTCCACTCGTCATTGTCTGTGCTGCATACCTTGTTGATTACAGGTCTGATTTTCGTAATTAATTAATGAAGTAAAAATCTAGAGATAAGTAAATTTCAAATTTTAAAAAAAATTAAAAATGAAATTTACATTATCCCTGATAGGGATGGCAATCTAAAATCCAATCTCACGGTTCAGTTCCGATCCGATCCGACACGATTTGATATGGTTATATTTAAAAAAAAAATCAGGTTTGGATTAGATTTTTAAGAGATGAGATCAGGTCGGGTCGAATTCGGGTGGAAGGTGAAAAAAACTTTGACATGAGGATAAAAATGTAATTTCTTCTAAAAATTTGTTTTTATTTTAATTAAATCTTTATTTTATGCCGGGTAGGGTTTATACTCTAAAAATTCAGGTCAGATTGGAGTCGGACGGAGGAAATATATTTTTTGGGTCGGATCGAATGAAGGATATATAATTTTCTAGTCGGGTCGAGTGGGGGATACATATTTTCAGACCAGGTCAATTGATCAAACACCCGATCCGTTATCATCCTAAACCCAGCATATGGTGAAAGTGTTTCTTTCTTTAAATTTTGTTTTTTTTAATGTATGTATCTTTAATTTTAAAAGTTTATGATAATTTAGATTATGAAATATTTAAATATATTTGATCTTATACTCTTAATATTAATTCGATTAAATAATTAATTAATTAGTCATAAATATACATATAAATATTTGTGTGAGCTAAACTTTGGACACACAATCAATTAATGCAAAGCTAGCATAATCAAATAAGGCAGTAAAAGAGATTTCTTGCACATGGATACCACATGCATGGTCCAATTAATGATCCAATTAATGAAGGGGAAAATTTAATTGTTGCCAAGTTTATTAGTAATTGGAAAACATCTAAAATGTATTTTTATTAATGCACAATCATAATAATGACTTATATTTAAATAAGTTAATTATTTTTTAATAATCTATTATTATTATAATATAATATTTGTTCAGAATTTTCTTAATCAATTGACAATGCATACACCCTACAAACGCAGTTGCTTGAACCCAAGAGTTCTAAGAAGAAAAAAATCTCATTTTATCACTAAAACCACTTGATGGGTTCAAATGAGTTAATTGTTAAAATTAAATTATTATAAATAAGTATATCAAATATGAATCACATTAATATTTCATATTAAAATAACATAAAAATTAAAAATGAAATTATATGAAAAATAGCATTAAAATAACACAATTAAAGGTGTCAAAATACACGTACAACTAACTCTTAATATTTAAAAGTTAATAGAGACCGTAAGGGTGATCGACCGTTTAATATTATATGATTAAGAGTACTTAAAACAATATATTAATTTATAATCACGCGAGCTTAATAAAAAATAATAAAAACACATTGAATTTAATACATAAAATGATAAAAATATCAAGAATAAGATATAAACATTTTTTCTTCTTCTGTAAATTGAATAATTTTTTTTGAAAAAATATTGAAAATATAATATGAATTAAGATATAATATACACGAATACAAAAATTTATTTTCAACATATAAAATAGAATATTGTAACATAAAACATATAATATCTTAACCGCACAAAAGTAATACGAATACAATATATGATATAGGAAACATGAATAAAGTATAAATATCATAACATAAAATATAAATATTTTTTTAAAATTTTCATGTAAATCTCAATTGAGTTTTAGGTATGCACTGACCCTTGACTGTGAAATCACCCTGACCTAAACTTTTTTATACAAAATATATATATATTAGTACATGACTTAACCAAACATAATTTTTTTAATAGAACATAAAATAATTATTTTTGAAACTATGGGTATAGGCTTATACAAATAATGGAGTATAAAAATATACATTGCATCTACTCTTATTCAGAGCAATATACAGCATTACTAGCTGGAAAATCATTAAGGGCTTCCAAGAAAGTTCATGGGGACATTTGTTTACGATGAAAGATTGCAGAACCGTATCATGATCTTTCTATTAATATCCCACATCGGTTGCTAACTTGATCTTGAGCTGAACATTTCAAAGACTAATTTAAAATTAATACAACCAATTAGATAGCGTCTGAATATATTGTAATACATAACCTCAAACATTATATGCACATTACCGACCAACAACCAAACAATGTAATCATGTTTTTCTGATGTTGTAGTTGTAGTTCAACTAGCAAGGTGTGAGTATGTATATGTATATATTGATGTGTTATGATTATAATCTTTTGTTAATTGAATACCTGTCAAAATAAGTTATTTTAATTAATTTAATTAATATTATTGTTTTTGTAATATATAAAAAGACTTGAACTCAAATATGAAATATTATATTATCTTTCAATTTATAAATGAGAAAGAATTTGATTGTTGTAGACTTCGTTGATCTCTTACTAAATAAATTAAATTAAAATAATTATTTTGAATAAATTAAATAATTTATGTATATTTAGTGATAGAGTTTAGAAATATTTTTGACGGTGATTACACATGTATTAATAATATAAAACTTTTATTTAAATTAATATAAATAAAATTTTAAAATAGATGTAACCAATAAAATAAATAAATAATTAAAAGCTAAAATAAAAAAAATGAAGTTAATATGATTCATGAAATAACTAGGCAAGTTACAAGACTACAAGTAGATGAAAATGATAGTGAGTTTATGTGTAGAGATTTTAGGTAATTACCTTACGCAGTGATGATGATGATGCATTTAAGTAATTAAACTGAAAACGACACCGCAGAGTCCGCACTCTCTCTCTTGTTTTTCTTTATTTAATAATCCCATCCCTTACAGATTCAGAGAAAGAAGAATCCTCCGTTCCCTTCATCTTCACTCTTGGCAACCACAAGGAGGGGAAAAAAACCTTCATTCCCAATCAGAAACACCCTCCTCTCAGGCTTCTTCTCTAAGTTTCCCTTTCTCTAAATCACAAACTTTAAACAGTTAAACGATTCCTCAAACTCTTATATATTTTTTATTTAACACAGTTGTTTGGGGGAATTATGCAGCCTTGTAGCCGTGAAATGCAAGCAATGGACTCTCTCTTAAACCAAACTCAACAAATCCCTATCCAAGACCTTCAAAGCAACAGTCAGCAGCAGATCCAAAGCCCACAGTTCGATCCCACTTCCTCCCACGACGACTTCTTAGAACAGATGCTCTCCGCTCTCCCTTCTTGCTCATGGTCCGACCTTAAGTCACCTTGGGACCCTCCTAAATCCGATGAAACCGGAGCTTCTAACCCCGACTGTAGTGTCGGCTTCCACTACGATGAGATTCTGGCCTCCAAGCTTAGACAACATCAAATCAACGGCGGCGGCGGCGGAGGGTCTTCTCCTGCTACTGCTGCCATGGAAATGATGATGCAGCAGCAGATTATGTTACCCGGAAGAGGCGTCGCCGCCGCAGGTGGAGGAGGGTTGACTATGCCTTTGTCTTTGGGTAGTGGTGGGTCTCATTGTCAGAACGATATCGTCGATGGGTCTGCGTTTAACTCCCCCAATCAACAGGTTCACGTCAGTTTTCACCGTCTCTTTGGTTTAGTCTTTCGCTAGAGTATAATATAACTAATATATAGATATATCAATGAACGATTGCAGGGTGCAGAGGGTTCAATGCAAGCTTTGTATAACGGCTTCAGTGCTGGACCTTTGCATGGGACTAATCAATCACCGAACCAGTCCCAGCGTTTTCACCATCCTCAGGCAAGCCTTGTTTTCTCTCTGCACTTTACCCAACGAAAAGCAGAGCCTAAAGCGGGCTAATGTGTATAAGTATTTTATATTATTCAGGGAGGCAATATGCAGACGCCAAACTTCGGAGCAACAGCAGGGACTGTAACGGAACAAAGTCAGGCAAGTGGTTCGACGACCGGAGGTACACCGGCTCAACCCAAACAGAGAGTTCGGGCTAGAAGGGGCCAAGCTACCGACCCCCACAGTATCGCTGAAAGAGTAAGCAAAGCCGAGCCTCTATCGTTGTTTGTTTTACCGATGATAGTACCGTACAGATAAGCTCAAAAATGATCTGATTCGATCCGTATCCTGAAACGATACGTGTTGACAGTTACGTAGAGAGAGAATTGCAGAGAGAATGAAAGCTCTTCAAGAACTGGTTCCCAATGCCAACAAGGTACGTACACTAGCTCCCGTCTCCGGCTTCAAACTCTTTGATTAATCTCGTCCGCCAGTTGTTTAGGGTACCGAAATATAAGGACGCGTGCCTGTTAGTATGATAAACTGATCATCACAGACCTGTAACTTTAATGTTTAGTTGGTCCCCATCTCGATCCCGATATTTACTCCAGGAAAAGAGTTGAGTAATTAGTAACTGAATGTATCAGGTTTTAGGATTTTTTTTCAAAAAAAAAATCATCATTTTTATCTTTAATAATTAAAATAAAGTGATATTATGAAAATAATTAATCCATGTTTTTATGATTATTATGATCAATAAGTGTTTTGATTTTGTGGGTGTGGAATGACAGACAGATAAAGCTTCAATGCTTGATGAGATCATAGATTATGTCAAATTCCTCCAGCTCCAAGTCAAGGTTTTGCCCCTCTTAATTTTTTTTTAACTTCATTATGAACCAATTTATTTTATTAAAAGAAATTATGAATGATTCGCTGAACTGCTTGACATTGTTTTTAAGATTATTTAATTATGTATACCTAATCCAGTTGTAATTATATGTATGGGCCTTTCTGACAATTAAATTCTTGCTGTTTCCTGGAAATTATGTAGGTTCTGAGCATGAGCAGATTGGGCGGTGCTGCTGCCGTTGCTCCCCTTGTTGCTGATATGCCTTCCGAGGTAAAACCCAATCGCCCTAGTACGTCTGATTTTATGGGTGGAAAATGTAAACATAACAAGACGGTTCTGTCTTGTCTTGTTTAAAATCATTCTGTTTCTCTCAAATCAAACCACAAAACGACAAAACAAAAGCAGCACGCTTGCCCCCCACTGTCATAGATTCGTCCTCCTTTTCCTTTGTTTATTTTGGTTTTGGGCGTTTATTTTTGTCCAATCATCTCTTTTTTAGGGAGGGGATTGCGTTCAGACGGCATCTAACGGTGGTGGGTCCATTCAGCGGAATTCTAACGGCAACCAAACGCCTGCGAACAACGACAGCATAACGGTGACGGAGCACCAAGTGGCCAAGCTTATGGAAGAAGACATGGGCTCCGCCATGCAGTACCTCCAAGGGAAGGGTCTCTGCCTCATGCCCATTTCTCTCGCCTCCGCCATCTCCACCGCAACGTGTCATTCCAGGAACCCCATGATCAACAATGCCAACCCAAATAAGGGCGGCGGCAACCACCCTTTACTTCAATCCAACGGCGAAGACCCTTCCTCGCCTAGCATGTCCGTGTTAACTGTGCAGTCAGCCACCGTGGGTAATGGCGGTCTTGACGGCTCCGTTAAAGATGCTGCCTCGGTATCCAAGCCTTGATGACGGCGTTGACTGACTGACACAACAAAAAGGAAAGAAAGATGGCAGCTTTAAGTCTATGAAAATAAGGTGGTCTCCAAACGACTCCGTATTTACACAGACTTTGAGCAAAGCCTGGCAACTAACCTAACCAACCCCAACAACAGTGGACAAGAAGAAGAAGAAGAAGAGGATCAAACCCAAACAACTTATTATTGTTATTATTAAATAATTTTAATTGTTCTTTTTGTTGGTTTTTCCTTAACTTTATTATTATATATTTTTAAACTTAAATGTAAATCAAAATGAATGGCATTAATATTTTCAATTTCCTTTTTAAGTGTGGGCGTGCTGATTATATTTGTATTAATTATTACCAAGTTTAAATTACATTTGATACCTTACTAGTGTATGATTTTTATGTATGCTCCATAAATGATTAATGTATAAGAAATATGCATCCAAGATTAGGGATGGGTAAGGAGTGAGACGAGGCAATTTTTTGTAGTTTTAATTCCGATTTAAAAAATTTAAATGTTTTTATTTGATTTATTTTAGTGTTTGATTATATTATTCTGTTTTAAATTAATTTTACATCCTAAAATAAAAGTACATCTTGAATTTATTTAAATATTTTTTTTTATTTTTATTCAATAAGTTATGAAGATAATATACATAGAGAGATTTTGTAATAATTATATAATTATAACATAATATTATATTAATTTTTCAAATTAAATTTTAAAAAAATATTTCAAATTTGATTTGATATTAACTCTCTTATTCATAACGTTATAATCCACTCCTAACATCATATCCACCTACGAAGCATTGAACTATAGTATGTATTATTAACATGGTTTGTTTAACTGGTAAGCAACTTGATATTACTTAAGTAAGATTTCAGATTTGAATTCTTGTATACGTATAAAATACCTGCTGAAAGATTCACCTACCAAAACTAAATATACAATTCATATCGATCCTGATTAGTTAAGACAAAATTTTAGAAGCGGAGGGAAAAACACCTATAATATGTATTGGATTCATTGTTTTGAAATAATTACGCAATTATTATACATGTATGAGTCGGAGGCAGGCCAGCCAGGTTTGAGTAAATAACGTGCTTTTATAAAGGTTTAAGCAAGTGGTCTGTAGTGAGAAGTAAAGGAACGTGGAATGGCTTACAAGTTACAAGTCAACGGGCGAGCTGCTTTTGTTTATCTTCACTTTATTATCTCTATTATCTTAATAAGGGTAAATTATACAAATCATCATCGGACTGTATAATGTTACTTTGTTCAGTTCATCAACTATTAAAAGTTGAAAAAATGATCATTTGATTATAAGATGCTATTATGTTCGATCCCTTAACTAATAAAGTTACAAAATAGTCTCTCAATTATAAGACAATACTTTTATTGAGTAATTTGATTATTAAAAGTTATAAAATGATCATCTGATTGTTTATATGTTCTAAACTCTTCATTTTCCGTTGAAAAAATTGATAGTCATTTGAGTTAGACGTTAGTCTACTGACTGAGATATGATAAAATCATATTTTAATGATGTCTATTGACATAGTCAATGGCCCATTACCTTCAAACACCAGCTCAACGACATAATACAAGTAGAGATTCAATCTACAAAATACAACTCAAACATTTATGAGATCGGATTTTACTATAACCTAGTAAGCAAGTTAATGTCCAACTCGAACGATTTTTAACTTTTTGACGAAAAATGACGAGTTTGAAACATATGAATAGTCGAATAACTATTTTGTTACTTTTAATAGTCACGAGACTCAACAAAACATTGTCTTATAGTCAAATGATCATTTTATAATTTTCAATAAATGAGAAACTCAACAAAGCAACCCCTATAATAAAATGACTATTCGTATATTTTACCCTTTCAAATAAATGTACACAGAAATAAATGATGGAACAGATATGATTAATTATTAATATTGGTTGTGCAACCTTTACACGCATTCCAACTGCTTGATGAACTAACATACCCCTCTTCACTTTGCCTTTTAATATATAAGCTTAGGTGACTTTCACATTGTTTCCACGCTCCAAATTAAATAGATAACTATTTAGAAAAATAATTTCAACTAACAATCAGTTGGTCTAGTGTGATGAGATATTAGGTCCTTTAAGTAAGGTCAAGGGTTCGAATCCTGGTGTTTGTGAATGGAGCAAACTGTATTGGGAGGATCGCCCTCGCCTTTGTAGTACCCGATCTGGATTAGTCGGTCAATAGACGGATATCAATGATTAATTCAAAAAATAATAATTTGAAAGTTGTTCTTTTAAAAAATGAGGTGATTATAAAATATTGTTCAAAATTTTATTAATTCATTGACAACGCACATATACCTAAAATTATTTAAAGTCAGAACTTCGAGAGGGAGTAACATTTACTTTACCGTTAGAAAAAAATTAAAAGTTGTTATAAATATGCGAGTGTTTGACTCAATCTACAGATGAGAAGAAATTACGAAGCAATATAGTCGATCTCCATGGTTTTCATCGATAGAGTCAAAGGGAATTGACTCCATTTGGCCTTGTTAATTTGTACTAAAGCTTGTCTAATCCATCATCTTTAATTAGATAATCTTCCCCAAGAAACATTCAACCAAACAAGACAAACAATCACTAACTAGTTCGCAGTCAAAGGTTTTGAATGCATTCGGAGCCAGCGTCGGACTGTGTTTGTTTTCTGTCGTCACCGAAAGTGATGGTAATTGATATTATTTAATAATTAATTTAGACAGATCATTAAATTGTTTAAAATGAGGATGGTTGTTTTAAGAGACATAAGGGCCACACACTAGTAATTAAGTAAATGTTTGACGAACAGAAAGATATTTTAGAATAAACAAAAAGAAAGGGGTGGGTAGCAACTAAGGAGTGCCGGGTCAAAGCTCGTTGACTTCTCGATCCTATCATCGGAGAGTGGCGGTCTTTAACCCAATGGATTAATAATATCAGTATACTTGTATATGACAAACTAGTTTGGTTTCCTCATGTTAAATGTAATTATCAGATGCGAAAAACAACCATTTACTTGGATTCATCATCAGATCCCTCCAAAGAATAACTAATGGGAATAACAACAACAACAACAAATATATATGACCCACTCAAGCAAGAGGGTCACTGAATCCAAGAAAATTCAACACTCTCGGTTGAATTCGGTAAATATATCATCATGTTGTAGTTATTGGTAGTTATTGGTTCTCGAACCCATAATCTTTAAAAACAAATATTATTTTAACTACTGAGGTAAATTAATTCGTGCTGTTGTTCTTACTATTAAATATATGGAAAAGCTTTAAAAAGTTAAAACCTACCCAGAACCGACAACCGACAACCTTGAGTCCGAGAAACGTAGGTTCAAAATGGTTGCCTGTCGGGGCTCATATTTTCAGCAATAATAAAATGGTAGATGACCCAATTTTCCCCAGCTGAAAGGCTAAAGGTAGGTAGAGTTGAGAGTAGACTGATTACCTACAGCTTTTTCACATTGAATTGGACAACACTTGCAGCAATCTCTTCATAATATTCCATTGCCTGCATGAGATAGAGAGTGATGTGGCAACTAATCTCCAGTTTTAACCCATCTTATTCATATCATAAAAAATATACATCCGCAAGAGGCACGTGGGAGTATTAAGAAACATGAAGTCCACTACTTTATGTCAATGACATATTATATGGACTTTAACTGCTATGAGCATGATACAGAATATTTTTAGCCCATTCATCTGCTTCAGCAAGCCAGTTAAAGCTACTAGTCCATTGTCTAAATTCATTCGGAACAAAATAAAAATAAATGAGAACCATTAAACAATGAAGTAGTTAAGATTTCGGAATCATAAGTACTGTTCTACAAGTACATTCAACAGTTTAAAATATCTATTCAGAGAAAGAAAAGAAGTTTAAAATATTTATTAGCTGCCTTCAGAATTCACTCTCATTCCTTTCCCAAGACCACCTCTTACAATAAATTTAATGTTCTGTCTGCATGTCTACAGAGAGTGTTACATGACAGATACCGTACCATGTGTTAAAACTCACATTAAATCTGTATAAAACACATATTAGGCAAAAAAATGTATACAAACTTCATTTGATACATGAATCAAGTCCTTGTTGAAGCCAAAACGCAGCTTCATCAGCTGCGTGATGAGTAACAGGCACACGCATGGTACTAGCAGAGCCAGATCCAGTGACTGAGCCTAATGCATCAAATAAGATATGGAGAAACAATGGGTTTCTGCTAATACACAAGCAGAAGATATGAATAAAAAAGTTCTCCATGCATGTTTGAAATAAACTGCTCAGACTAATGATAGGCCTTCTGCTTTTGATAATTACAGAGGGCAGGTTAAAAAGGGAAGAAAATCAATTTTTACCATATACTATTGCTGGTTCAACAAATCTTGCAACGACTTGTAATTCAACAGTTATGACTTCCAAAACTAGATAAGTCTTGAATAGAGTTCACATAAATATATACGTCAACTTCGAAGGTTGTAGTAGTGGTCAATGTTATGGCACAAATTAATGTTGATACGGGATATCGGATTGAGAAGGGAAGTAGATCAAGTTGCGGATTTGACTTAAAGTTCTAGACAACTCCCAGGTTGTCAAAGGCACATCCTAGGCACTAGAAGCCTTATATACCTCTCTCTATATTGATATAAATAACTCTGAAGTGTTGTATAGCGTATCACAAAACATGCAATTTTTTAAAGGTCAATTTGCTTCATTTCCTTGTGGTTTCGAATGCTTAAATATCAAGAAGCATAGAGTTTGATTTCCGGCTGGCTTTTGTATGCATATTGCCTTACAAAATAAGTGTGCCTAGGCAAGCCACGCACGTGCCCGATAAAACGCGCCTCGGCCTGAAAGGATCTATGGCACTTTTGTTGCACAATGCTTAGGCGCAAGTGCAGCTAAAAACATACATTGACAGCAGTGGGAAAAACAAAGATAAGCAACTTGATGTCAACAGGGAACCGGAGAAGAATTCATAATGAAGGATAGATAGATGCAACAGTACCTAGTCATTATGACGAAAAATAACAAAAGCACTGCAAATCTTATACATAGAACAAGTGATAGTCTATATTTATAAGAGGAAACAGATGAAGAATAATTGATGACAAGTTTGATAAAGAGTTGTGAACAGAAAGATAAAAAGGATTGAAAAAGAAGAAATGCCTTGCAACATAAAGACCTGTGGATGGTAATAGGAAGAACGAAGAAGTCTACTAGACATTTACATGGTAAAAGCGCAAGTCTAATTGAGATAATATAGAAAGCCAACAGTTGGAATAAGAAGTTCATTGAACAATCAAAACCTTAAACAGACATCTTCCTAGGCGTGCCTGAATTAACAACAAATGGGTTATAGAATATAAGAAATCAACAAATCCCCAGTGGTTCAGCAAATTGTAAATCCACTTCATTGGGAACATCTCACTGATAGACCATGATGGTCCAATCTTCATTAGTGGCCCAACCCAACCCAAGCCTTACACCCCTGCCAAAAATAAGTAGACTTAACCATATGAGTACTGATCACTTCAAATTCATCCATAATGCCACTCATTGTTTTCAAAGTTGAATCATCCTTTATGATCATCTATAGGAAGCATTGAGTCGCTATGAACAAAAATAACCATGAATCACAAAAGAAATGACATCATAGAACAAAATGGCTAAAAACAAGCCAAATTCATAAACCAATATCATTTCTTTACCAGATATCCAGTTTCCCATCAAAATGGGTAAGCATTTATGTCACTGTATATCCTAAACACTACACAGAGAACAATTTCATCAAGCTAAAGAATCCCCTAACAGTCCAAAAGCTTCTATAAGCATTTAAGCAGAGGTTGGGGGCTTGAAAGTGTAAGGCTGTGGAAGTAACAACGGACCTCTCCTCGTTTCCTTATCATCAAGCAACCTCTGCGCCCGCTTAGTCTTACAATACTGCCTATCAAAATGCTTCACCTACAAACAATCCAAACCAAAAGAAAAGAAAAAGAAACCAAATGCAGCCCGAGATAAAAAAACAGGGAAGATGGAACAAAATTTATGGTTAAATTGCTAAGATTAGAAAACAATTAGTTACCCAAGAAACCCGGCAATTCTTAACGTATTCCTCCCTGGATCTTTTGCATTCAGTGGGGTACAAGAGTCCCACTGATCCGATATCAGTGGGTTTCTTGTCCGAGTGATTTTCCAAGCATGAATAGAAAGCATCACGAGCCTTTTGTCACCCAAACCCAAATGAAGAAAAGCAAGATTCAGATTCTATTCTAAGGGTTTCTCGCAATAAATTAGAGAGATTGAAAAATATGGGTATGAAGAGAAAAACCTTGTAGCAAGCTTGCCTGGCTTGGAAAAGTACGTCGGTGTGGACTTCATCTCGTTTCCCCGATGCATAAGTTTCTAGCGCCATTGCTTTACGATAGTTACCCCCCAAAACAAGAAAAAATGGCGACGATGCTTCTTTCAATTGTCAGACACTACAATTAGGATTTGGGCTAAATAGAACAATGGTTTAATACCTTCATCCGGAACTAAACTGGGTTATAGTAGGCGCATTGAGTGTTATCCGAAGGGCCCCGTATATTGCAAGACGATTTTTTGACCCATCAGGCATCTGGCTTTTTTTATTTAGCCAAGTAAGACACCCAGATTTTTATTTTGGAATCTACGGCATTTTTATGGTGCTCATATAACTCGTCATGTTAAGTTGATGAGTTTCAATAAAAATATTTTTTATTCAAACTCGTCATCTCAATACCTCGGCATGACGAGTTTTATATACCGTAAAAAGTACAGTAGATCCTAAAATAAAATTGTATGTACCCTATTTTATAAAATTTGTTTTGGGCTGCCCTGTTGGGCAAAAAAGTCTTGCAAAGCCGCCGTTTTTACGAAAGTAAAATGAACCATATATACTTTTTTAGTACTATTTAAAATTAAGATGAAAAATAAAAATAAAAAATAAAATAAAATCTGAAATTATATTAAAAATTAAAAATTCTCATATACAAATGAGATAAAATTGAGGCAAAAAGCTATAAGAAGTTACTGTACTATTGACAAAATTCACTGTAGCTATGTATTATTTTCTATTAATATAGCCCTTTAACTTAGAAAATAAATTTAATGTAGCCCCCAACTCAGAAAATAAATTCAATTTGGTCCTTTGACCAACGCTTTTTCGTCGTTGACAATTACAATGTTAATGTGATAGTTCATGATGCTGACATGGAAGTCTAGGGTAACATATTAACATAGTGAATGACATGGCAGATTGACTAAATTGGTAACTCAAACATGACAGATGAACTACTACATCAACATCTTTTATCGCCACATCAACACCGTGAACTGGTACGCCAGTATTGTAACAGTCAGCTACTAAAAATATTGGTCAAATGATCACATTCGTTTTTTTTTTTCCTCTAAAAGTACATGGACATCTAACGCCTTTTTGCCAAAAAATGATTAAAGAGTTACAATTTAAAAATTATATTGATTGTAATCTGGTCTTAGACTGTTTTATTAGACAAATATCCCATGATTAATTCTTCATCTAATTTTACCCTTTCGTTTACCGTCTTTTAGCCACTCGTTTCTTTTTTCATGTACCCTTTGTTTAAAGCTCTCTTTCGTCTTCATCTTGTTGTTTTCATGGAGATTTTTCAAGGTATTTTAACTCTTTGTCTTTGTATTTTTAAGTAGTAAATTTTTATTCGCCACTTTGCTCGACAATGGGACGAGCTAACGAGCTGTTTCTATAATTTGCACAGATTAATCATTGTCCGGGTAACCATTTTCACCTGCCTCCCTGCTTGTGGTTTTCATTACAAAGCAAGTGCCATGATGAAGTCTTTGCTCTTTGATCCATACATTATACTAAATTACGGTTATGAATGTTGCAGACATTATGTGATGTGTAACGGTTGTTTCGAATTTGATTAAATTTTTCAAAAATATATAAAGAAAATTATATTTTCTAGAAGAGTGATCATCTCCACCTGTCCCACTTATGTTGATTCCTTATTTGATCTCCAACATCTTGTTAGAAAAAATGTGAAAAATTGGAAAATTTGAGGAATATTTTCTAAGTGCAAAGATGAATAATCAAATAATGAATTTATTGATTCATATTCTACTACGTGATAACTTTACAATGGTATCTTATATGCTCAAAACGATTGAGTGATGAATGAGAAATCGATACTCAAAGTAGGATACATGTGAATTGTGTTGTGTAAGGAAAATGGGATAACTCATCCCACATTGGTGGGATATTAAGCAAGTAAATTATTTATATACACAAACTTATTTATTAATCATAGAATGACTTATATTAAAATTTTGCCTCCCATGAAGGTGCAAGGGTACACGGTTGGGGCACATTTGTACGATGTGGGAGACGTGAATAGCTGGACCGGTTGAGTCCTTCGAGGCTTATGGATATTTTACCATCTACTACGAATTAAACATTTTCCGTATTTTACCATCTACTACTAATTAAACATTTTCCTTAAGTGAAACTTATTTTTTTTAATATTCTAAATTAAAAAAAATATTATGCGATTTCCTTTTAATTTAAATATTAAGTATGGCATGACTTGTAATTCATGAATATATGCGATATAATACAGTGTTAATTGATTATTTTTATTTTATCCGGATGCTAATTACCAACCGAATTTTATTTAAGACGATATTAAGTGATTGTTTCCGATTTTATTCGAACACTAATTAATAGTCTGAATATATTGTTTCCAATTCGTCTCCATTGTGAATCACTATAAATATCGTGCTAACCTACTAGGTTAAACACGGTTCAAAAACTCTCTTCTTCCTCTCTTGTTTTCGATGATAGTCTCTAGCAAGATTTGGTTCATGATCTCTCAAGTTGTGCTACTGTGCGCTGATCATATCTTTGTTGTATCCTGTGAGACAAATGACCAAGATATCTTGAGCACTAAGGAATGGCCAAAATTTTGTCTTAAGGAAACTGTGTTGTTGCAAGCCTCAACCTAATTCAAGTTCAATATCCTGTTATTATTCGAGTTATTTACTCTAAATTGTTTCTTATACTTTATTAATAAAATTCGATTTTTTTCCGTCTCAGATTATATAACACATCCCTTATTGCAATTAGCTGGAACTATTACATTGTGGGTAGGATTTGCATGGGCAATAAGAAAGAAAAGGCTGGCTGGTGAGGAACAAGACAGCACCTAAGAACCATAACCTAACAATATGGTCCTTTTGTCTATGGTCCAGTCCGATTCTTGAGACCCAATATTATCGTTCATACATTTTATTTAATTATATAAATTTTGATGGGTCAATAATTAATATTATCTATTTTTAAAAAATAGTGTACATTCTATTTTATATCATCATTACTTTTTTAACCGAATGACCTCAGTAGTAAAATAATTGTTCTTCTTTGAGGTCCCGGATTCGAGCACCAGAAATGTCGGGGTGTGTGCGTTCAATATAAAATGGTTGAAAGTTTTTTTTATAGAAAGTCTATAGTTTTATTAAAAATATAAAATATCCAAAATAACAATAAATATTTACAAACATAATTGTAAACTTAAAACATAATTATGGCATTTTCCTATTATAATTGAGACAAAAACTAGCATCCTATATCACATAAGGATTAAAGAAGAAAAATGTTAAAAAACCTAACCAAAAACTCGAATAAAATAAAAATATGAACAAATCCGACTACATCAGTAAACGAACCACAAAAGGGGATGAAGCTACTAAAAGTAGGGGTGTGCAAAAATATTCGACCCGATTGACCTGACCCGCCGACCCGAACTTAAAAAAAGCGTGTAATTTTCTAAAAAAATTACCTGACCGGGTTAGGTACCCGGACCGACATTTCCCGGGTCGGGCACGGGTCACAAAATTGAGTTTTTCCTTACCCAGGTACCCGATTAGTTTTTATTTTTTTTATTTATATATATATAATATATAATATAATATATTATTTATATTATAGATTATTAGATTTTGTATTTTGAACTTTTAAATTTTATGTTCATATGTTAGAGTATGTAATTCGAAGTTTCTAATATTTAAATTTGTGTATATTTTTTTAAATTAATAATTTAAAAATAAAAAAAATAAAAAAATTGGGTACTGGGTACGCGATTACCGACAACATCCAAGTCGGAACACGGACTGAGAAATCACTGATCCGGATGTTGCGAGTACCCGGTACTCGAAAATCTGAGTACCTGAATTTGCAACCCCTAACTAAAAGACCACCAACAAATCGCAAATCAAAGTCAAACGACGTGGGAAATCCATCAACGAATGCAAAATGTGTGTCCAAATCAATCTAATGGTCCAAAGCATGAAAGTTCATCATTATAAAAATTAAGCGCCATCTTGATCAGTCGTGACGATATCAAATCCAACCCTGAGAAAAAATATAAACAAAAACAACTGCAAAAAATCGTAAACTACCAGAAGACAGAGAAAAACATGTCACAAATACATAGTTAAACGGCCATAAAGGCAAAGAACATATTACCAAAACATATTTATTCTTATAAAAAACTAAAAGAAAAAAGGAAAAAAGATAACCGGAAGGCTACAACTAACATTAAAATCGGTGTCTCCGCCTATTAAACAAATTAAAGAAGAAAAATTTAAATTGATCAATAAAATTAATACAAGTTATAAAAAAAAAATCACATAATTAAAAGTTATCTTTAAACAATATTACTTATCTAAAATTAAAAAAAAAACTATTTTTTAGTCTCAAACCTGAGTATGTGGACCCAGTAAAAAGCTCCTACTGTGGGTGATTATAAAAGAATTTCCAAATACATAAGGGCTCAATTTCGTACAACAGGCCCCAGTGGGGGCCTGTAGTGAAATTAGACAACAAAATAAGATTTCAATTATTTTGTCATCAATCTAATCCATCGGGTAAATGGAAACTAAACACCGACTCTCATAGATTAATTATTTTGTAACCATTTCAAACAAAAATTGTGTCGTTTAGGGGACATTTTATTTTCATTAAATAAAAGATAATAATACAAACAATTATTAAAAATCTAATAGAAAATAATTTAATTCCATCAACTATATGCTTCGATGTTCATTTTTTCAAAGGATAATATTCTTAATTTTAGTATTAATTTCTACCAATGTTCAAATCATCAACATGTTTGTATTGTACTGGAGATAAATAGGTTTCGGGAATTTATAAAGTCTGTCTTGTTTTTTATTCCCCTAATGGAAAAGGGAATTAATTTATAAAAAGAAAGGATAAACTACGTATTTAGTACTTAAACTATTAATTTTGACATGTTTTAATATCTAAACTTTTAATTTTTTTAAAACCACACATAACATCTAGTTTTCATTTTATTTTAGTATATGTCGTTAAAAACTTAACGCGTTTAATACCTAAATTATCAGTTTTGATCCATTTTAGTACTTAAACTTTCAAAAAAATTCAAAATTAACGTTAAATTTTGAACAATGGTACTATAATGAAACAAAAATTAAATTTTTTAACAGCGGAGTACTAAAATGAAATAAAAATTAAAGTTTAAGTATTGTTTTGAAAAATTGAAAGTTCAATTACTAAAACGGATCGAAACTTATAATTTAGGTACTAAACATTTAATTTACCTAAAAAGAAATGTGAAAAATACAACCTGGGGGTAGTATAAGCCGTGTAAAAAGCATGAAGCCATGTGGGTGATGGTGGGTTAGGAGCAATTAGTAGTCACCCACCAGAATGTGGCGGATGCTGTTCTTCACATGAACCAAAACTTGGTTCAGTCTTATTCCAACCTGACAGCGCTTCCTGTCTGCCTTTGCTGTTGTTTTACGACCACTTGCATCATTCAAGCTGGAATATCAATTCTTTTCATTCACAAATCACAACCCATCATTATATGAATATACGACGCCTTTTTTTTGGTTGCCCTCAAATTAAAATTAATCTCGATCACACCCAGTTTACGTAGATAAATCTTCTAACAGAGATTTTCTGTATAGATAAGGACCGGAAACCTGAATACACCATACCCTCTTCATCAGTTTCAAACATTGCAAACTTCAGATTTTTGTTACTCTTTTTTCCCGGAATACAAGAGGGTGCAAAATTCAGGGTATCCATTAACTAATGCAGAAAGAAAGATGATTCCCAAGTTTAAAGCGCCTTTAAAACAGGAAATAGACTCGTATGAGTACGTACCAATACTGAAAGCACAGCAAAGGGTCTATAGTGGACCTATATTTCTTTTACCAGTTATAGATACGGGATGCAGATCCTTACAAATTCGACACAAAATCCAATGACAAAAGTGGACTATTCAATAGATACACTGAAACCAATACGGGCAAAGAGGCTGCCCTTGTGGTACAATAATTGAGAAGAAGTTTAAATGAAATTGAAAATCCGAATACGTTAACGGACGAGGTCTGCCTGTTCAATTAGTTGATAAATGAAAGGAAATGTAACGAGAAATCCTTAAAAAGATGATCAACTCTAATTGGAAAAGACGGCAAAAAAAAGTTGAAGATGAGATGACAGCACAAACATGAAAGCATTAGAAGAAAATGGATCGGCAAATACATAATATTCCCTGTTACCAAGTCACAATCGACCAACTCCAGAAATACATGATAGAAAATAATCAAGAACAGAACATCCTCTGTTCCTGATTTACATCTAAACAATAAAATCAGGGGACTGTTGAGTTATCGGCGGGTGACGTCCAGACGATGTCCTTAAGTGCCGGTCGGAGCTCTTTACTGCAAAACTGGTTGTACTCGAGGGTGTCACCGTGGTCTTTTTTAACTTCCACCACCAGAAACGACGGTGTCAATGCGAATATGTCAACAGCAATGGCTAATTTCCCTTTCCTTCCACATTCCTGAGCCTGCAGCCTCACACTCGACTCGCTCTTCTTGACGCTGAACTTCATCGACTTGGCCACCTCCTCCAGTCTCGATATCACACTGCTTGCCGGCTTTGTGGTGGCAAATCTCAACTCCTCTCTCTCCTCTCTTTTCTCTTCAAACAACGGTGACAAATCAAACCCCTCGGATAAAGAAATTATGTGGAAGGCATTCAAAGTTTCGGGCTTTGATGATTTCTCGGTCGCGAACGCATCGAATTCCAACTCTTCATTGGTTCTGATAGTTCTGGGTATTGATTTCTTGAACCAAGATGAGTCCATCACCTTGGAGATGGTGATTCGGGTATTTGGGTTGGGATCTAAAAGCTTAGTGATTAATCTGCGAGCTTCAGAGGAAAGCCAAGCTGGGCACTTGAAATCTCCTCTGTAAATCTTCCTATACATGGACACCAAATTATCGTCTTGAAATGGTAAAAACCCAGCAAGAAGAACATAAAGGATTACCCCACAAGACCAAATATCTGCCTTAGCTCCGTCGTACCCTTTCTTCCCAATCACTTCGGGAGCCACATAAGCCGGTGTTCCACAAGTCGTGTGCAATAACCCATCTTGTTTCAAGTGCTCAGAGAAAGCACTGAGTCCAAAATCGGTGATCTTCAGGCTGCCATCTTCATCTAACAGCAAATTCTCCGGCTTCAAATCGCGGTGGTAAACCCCGCGGCTGTGGCAGAAATCGATGACGGAAACCAACTGCTGGAAATAAAGTCTGGCCAGGTCTTCCCTGAGCCGACCCATGGCGACTTTCGAGAACAGTTCGCCACCACGAACGAGTTCCATGGCGAAGTAAATCTTGGATTTACTCGCCATGACTTCATGCAAATCGACGATATTAGGGTGTTTCACCATCTTCATAACGGAAATCTCCCTCTTAATCTGCTCCATCATCCCAACTTTAATCACTTTCTCTTTGCCGACAACTTTCATGGCAACGCTCTTCCCTGTCTGAAGATTCCGTGCATGGTAGACTTTAGCAAAGGTTCCATGGCCCAACATGCGACCAAGCTCGTATTTTCCATGAAGCAAAGATGGGTGTTGGTCACTTTTTGTTTTCTCAGACATTTTTTTCAGCTCTCGAGAAACGCAATACAAAAAGAAGATATCTAAATTATTGTATATACAAATACAACAACGCAAGAGAGAACATGGTAAAGAAGAAGAACATGAAGAACAGAGATGTTTATTTGCGAATGGATCACCCGTCTTCGACGTGTTTACGGTGGCAATTCCTGCTGCCGATGGACCGCTTACCGTGCCCACACAGCTCAGGCCTTGTCAACGATGCCCCTCTCATCTCTCTGCATTCCCCGAGGGATATTTTGCCTGTTTTTCCTCCCCTTTTTGGGATTTTTAGAACGAAAAAGCTTTGCTATGATATATGTGGAAATAGAAGCTTTGCTTGCCTTTCTGACTTGGATGCATAGAGGTTCCATTTTATACAAGTTTAAACGAGTTCGGATTTCCCATTTTATCCTTTGGTTCATCGGACGGTTATGATTTAAATTCATTGGATCAAAAATCCATGTGTCTTGATCTTTAGGAGTGCTGGATTACCGAAACAATTGGATAGCGACACGTGTAATGGCCGACGTAAGCGTATGTAATAACGCCTCCTCCTCAACTTTTTCATGATATCACCTTACGAAACCGAAATAAAGAATCCAAATATAAAACAAACCATAAATTCGATAAAAATCTATAATAAATAAATTTAATATTTTTTCCATAAATTTAAGAAAGAATGGTCAAATATTAGGTTAGTTTTATAAATAAAATTGTATAAAACACAACGTCTTTCTATTGTTGACTGGGTTTTAAAAAAAAGGGACCTTAGATGACAAACAAAAAAACACAGAAGTGTTGAGTCACTAAATGCACAATTTACCCATATATGCAAACTCCGGACACAAATACGTAAAATAAAAGCCCTTGTCAGGCTTTAATAATTGTTGGTTTCTAAAGTAGTTCCGTGGGGTCCACACTGTAGGAAAGTGTGATTGTTAGGCATGATAAATGATGAATTATTACGGCCGTTGGATTACTGATACGGCTACTGTAAAACGAAGAGATGTTTTTGGAATCCACTTCCCTCTAACTTTCCGTGAATAAAACAAATATTTATGATATCTTTTTATTTTTCGAGAGTTGGGCTGTGAAATAAGGTTAATAATCGGCGTCATCGGTAAAAAATGTTACAGGTTAAAAACATTACTTATAATATTATAAATTATAATTTAAAAAGTTATCAATCGAAATAATAATATATTACAATAAAATAGGAAAAATGCCAGAATAATGAAGTATGGAAAAAAAATTCACAATAACGTGATTCCAATATTATTTCATCATCTAAAATATTTTTTGCCGTACACACTTAAAGACTTCAAGATATCTCGGTGTCTTGGTTTACGTGACTTTACTAGCTAACAAGGCCAGCCTGAAAATAAGCAATTGATATGAACTGTTGATAACACTCTAACGTTGATGATGAGGTATCCTCTTTTATCGTGCAAATGGGTCACCATGAAAATCCAAACCCATCATTTTCCTCTCATTGACCTTGTGGTTCTGCTTTTGGTTCGCTCAGGTTGTTTGCTAACTAATTGATGATTTGTTTAATGTACTAATTATACTCTAGTTTAAAAAACCTATATTCGTTTAAATTTAAAGGCTCGTTTAATTATACTCGTAGCCTTCTATATTTATTTAATTCAACATATTTTTAAATCTTACTTAATCACACATTATCTTTTTACACACTCCAGACTTCAACCTTATCTATATACAAAAAGTAGTATTTCTTGACGTGGAATTTCCTATACAAAAAAGTACTACAAAGTTGGCTCATGAGATAAAGTTCGTGGAAAATACAATTGTATCCAACTCAATGTATGTGATTGTATCGTGCTTGTTTGACTTTTAATTAAAAAGTTATGTTAATAGCATTTTGATGTTTATCCTTAATATCTCCTCAAATCAACTTTTTTTTTTCTCTTTCAATTAACCAATGTTTAATTTTTAAATAAAACGAATAAAAGATATATGTTGAAAAGTCTACCCGTACACTTAATTATCTTTGTAGCAACGTTTATTTTGTTAGTTACGTGACAAAAAAATATTTGAAAATTGCATCCGAAATTTATATATTTACTAATAATCAATGGGTCTAATATGATAAAATATTGAATTCTTTGAGTAAAATTGAAGATTTGAATAGGGATGGCAATGGGTCGGGTCGGGTCGGGTTTTTGGGCCACCCGACTCGAGAAGAAAGGGTACTTCACCCGTGACCCGACCCGACCCGACGAAATTAAGATTTTACCCTACCCGATCCGAATATATGACTTAGAAACCCGACCCGACCCGAAATAATAAAAAAATATTTTTATTCAATAAAAATAGTGACTTAATTGAAAAAATTATATATAGAGGGGTAATATTGTAATTATCCCTAAATATATAGGGTAAAATTATATATATATATTCGGATCGGGTCGGGTTGGATTTTTTTCACCCTAAACCCGACCCGAACCCAATTTTTTTTAACAAAAATCCGACCCGATCGGGTCGGACCCCGTCGGGTTCGGGTTGAGTTGTCATCCCCAGATTTGAATATTGTTTTTTTGACGAAATTTTATAAGTTCAAGTTCGCTATCCTAAAATTTTATAAGTTCAAGTCCGTCCCTTCTAACATAAAATCATGTGTCCGTCCCTGGTTGCAACAATTGGCGGATGTATGTAGAATCTAGGGTGGGCACATGTAGACCCTTGAATCCGAATTTATTTATATTAATTGTTTATTTTACTGAATGTGTCATCCTGAAATTTTATTTGTGCTCATCTCATACAATCTTTTGTTTTGTTATTAATACATATGTATCCACTCTGTAATTTTTTTCTTGATCCGCCACCGATTACGATAACTAAATCGTGTTTAAGACAAGTAATAACTGTTCTAATCAGGATTGGTCTTTGCGACAATGAATGAATCTGAAAGACTAGCAAAGTCGTTCGCGGTGGGCGTGGCCGCCATTAACCAAGATAAACCAAATTAGGTGATACATACATTTGACTCATCTCATGCATCATGCACCCATTTTCCACCCTTAGCCTGCCTATTGTTCAAAGCCTGCACCATACCCGTCCGCGTGCAGCAGCTTCCCAATGAATAAAAAACCGCAAATTTTCTTCAAATTATAATAAATGTGTTATTAAAAATTACGATTTTGATTATTTTTTTTAAAGACGAATTGTATTATATTTTAATCAGTATCTTAATCATAATATATTGTATTTATTCAAAAATCATATAATTTGATCCATCTATAAATAATCATTTAAAATGCATGATCCGAGTTTAAAGATATTATGCTCAGAATTATAAAAAAAAAAAACTGAATCGTGAGATCAGACGCGCAGCCTCTTCTTTTGTCGGGAGATATTCATTGATTCATTTAACCACATGCTAAAATTGACATTAAACAAACAGATACATGAGTAGAATTATATTGTTTAATCATTATATATATTATTTTTAAAAATGATAATTTATATAATCTCCAATCAATGCCTAATGAGCAGGAACCATTTCGTGACTTTTTTTTTTATGAAAATTAATAGTCATTAAAAATCTCTTCTACGACCTATTAGGGAAAAAAGTGGTCGGGAAATTCTATTAATCACCAAGCTTCAGCAAGGTCGAGAACCCGATCCATCAACAACTTTTAATGATTAATTACTTGTTATTCAACACTAATTCAACATCAAACTAATCTTGTTATTTTATAATACTCGATATAATTTGTGGTAGTTTTTATTTTATTTTATTCATGAAGGAATTTACACATATTCTATCGCTAATAATATTTCTTAAATATAAATCACTTAAAAGATTAAAATTAGCTGATCCTATTCCCATATGTAATGGGATAAGGGAAGGTATGATAGTAGACTGCTCTCAACGCTAGGTTGAGAGTAGTTTCCGTGGGAGACCTCCGACAGTCAGAATTATGAATTGCCTACCGGGTGACTCAATCCCACGACCACAAGGTTAAGAGCCTTGCGCTCTACCAATTGAGCTGGACGGGCAATTCATAAATCACCTAATATATATTCTTTTTGATGTTGAAATCATTCCTTAATTCCAAACCAATCTTATTTCATTATCCCGTCAGTTGTGACAGTGATATCACCTTCGTTTGAATATAGACATAGGGTAAGTCGATTAAAAATTTTGGAAGTATTTGATTGAGAAAAGTAAAGTGTTACTAGTATTTTATGCCTACGTGAAATCACGAGGGATCTAGATCTACCATGTGCTTCACATAGAGCCAACTCTATGCGCACTTCCACGGCATTTAACAAATCATCGTGTATGCATGTGAAAATCCTACTATACGTCTACTTGAGGAAAGTGCAATTAAAAATACTACTAACATAGTGATCGACTGACTTAATGATCTAATGACATTATGACCGAATGATCAAATTATACCATTAGGCTATTCTATCATTAGATCATTAGGTCGTTCAGTCACTAGGTCCGTCATTAATAAATAATTATATATTATTAATTGAGTTTTGATTTAATTAATATATTATAGAGGTGGTAGATTTAAATATAATTACCCTTTATTTTAAAATTCAAGAAATGAATAATTTAAAAATCACATAAAAATAAGCACTATTAAAATTTTTATTTAATTTAAAGCCATGCAAAATGTAATGTAAGGGTGAGAGGGGACAATGACTAGGAACCGTCATGGCCATACGCAAAAGCCTATCACGAGTCGGTAGCTCATCCAAGAGAGCCATTCAAGCAATGATAGCATGCCTAGGAACATGAATTGAAAATCAACTATATTAATAAAAAAATGATTGAGTTATTTTAATTTTAATTTTGAATTAATTTAGTTAATTTAATTTTATGATTAAATTAATTTATCAATTATTAATATATATAAAGAATCAGAAAATAGAAATGAGCTTTTGGTTTTCTACCAAACGTAATTGGATATGCGACAGAATATTCCACCCAAAATGAAATAATTGAGTGGTTGATGAATAAAATAATAAAAGGAAATTCGGCATATTTACCATATGGCAGCAATGAACATTTTTTTACAAAATGATGTTCGGGATATAATACTCATCAAATGAGGGTGAATTTGTCTTTATCTTTTTTAGATTCATTGAAATTTTAATATCAATTAAATCGGTCGTAAAATGGGGAGTTCTAAGAACGGAAGACTAATATAAAATTGAAAAAAGACGCAACCGAAAATATAAAAAAAAAAGCCTTAACAAAATGAGTTTAGTAATATCTAAAATATTAACTTATTTGTAATATATTGAGTTGTAACTATATATTTTAAAATAATTTTAGATGGTGTAACCGGGAAACTTATCTTATAAGTTAAAAGAGGAAACATGACATTATAAAGCGGAATTGGAAAAGTTATCAATGTAATAACATAATAGGTTAGACCTAAAATGTTATAACGGTAAAAAAAATAAGTTATAAACAATAAATGTTATGAATATTATTAACATCTTAGGTTGCGCCTAAAATGTTGTCAAAGTTTAAGCTGATAGAACATTGAATTTTGTCAGGATAATAAAATAAGTTAAAAACTAAAAATATTGTGAATATATATAAGAAATACGGATGCGCCTAAAAATGTCATGGTTCACTAAGAAATAGGTTGCGATATGGAATGTTAATATTTTTATTAATAAAATAGGTTGCGCCAAAAAATGTCATGGTTTACTAAGAAATAAGTTGTGATCTAGGATGTTAATATTTGGTAATTAAATGAGTTGCGCCTAAGCATGGCATGGTTCACTAAGAGATAGGATGCTATCTGGAATGTTAATATTTTTTATTAATGAAATGGGTTACGTCCAACAATGTAATTGGAACATCCCAAACTAGGGGTTAGTGGCTAAATTGTAAAGTTTAAGAATTTGATGAATTAAGTAGAAGAATGGAATAATTCGATGATTTATTTGGAAATAATTCCTAAAAGTTGTTAGTAATTATTAAAGTAGATGAAGGGCAAAATGGTCATTGAACAAAGATAATATTAAATATTAATAAATGGGTATTATAATATATGAGAGGTATGATTGAAGAGATAAGTTTTAGACTTATCTTCTTCATCTTCATCTTCTTTCAAACGTGAAGAGCCAAGCTTGCAAAGGTGAGTTTCTTTGTTAGTTGGTTATTTGCTAAATTTATGGTTGGGTTTTGATCATTAGATAATAACTAAGCTTAAGGAAAGCTTAAGTTATCTTAAGATTGAAAGATAAAGAAGTTATGAAAGATTAAAGAAAATGAGTTTTTAAAGGAAATTCTGGAAAAGAGTTAATAAGAGATTTTTAAGATGGAATTTGACTTGTCATCAATAAGAATAAGAGATTTATGAAGTTAGAAAAGATTTATAACAAATTTGAAAGTTTAGTAAGATTCTTAATTTTAAGAATCTTGATGAAATATGGAAGATAAATATGATTTATATGGGCATAAGTTGGTTTCAATAATGATAGTTGAGTTTAAAGTCATAATAGGGGATCAAAATAGAAGAATTAAGGGAAGAGTTGATGATTTACGTGTTAAAATGTCAGTTCTGGGCAATGTGCATCGATGCACATTCATTGTGCACCGATGTATCGATGATAAATACCAGAAATTGTTTAAGATGCATCGATGCACATGCAGTGCATCGATGCATGAATTTAAATAGAAAACATCGAATAGGATTTATGCATCGATGCATAAGGAGTGCATCGATGCATCCCCATTAAATAAAAACATCGAATGCATTTTATGCACCGATGCACAAGAAGTGCATCGATGCATACATTCATTGAAAGAGGAAATGGGCTTTTCTCTTAGCCTAAGAAGTGACAGTTTAGAATATATCAATTGGAATATTGATATGAATATGTGTATTGTTATGTAGAGATAGAAAGTGATCCGTTTCGGGATAATTGAGGAATTAGAATCGAATCAAAGCAAAGCTAAGGTGAGTGCAATTTATTTTGTACTTATTTGATTGAATTAACATTGGCTTGCGATGAGCCAGTGATGTAGTTATTATGGTAAGAAGTAACTTCTAAATTGTTATGTGATTACCATGTATGCATTAATACATAGAAATAGATGGATGCTATGTTATATGATTTATATGCTTAAGTGAAAATGCAACATATGATATATGTTATTTGACATGACATGCATGGTTACATGAAAGAAAGCTATGTGACAACATGTATATGTGAAAGAAGCTATAAGCTTATATGCACATGTGATATATGTGATATGAATTATATGAAATGATTTACGTGAATACATGTATATATAATACATGTGATATGATATGAGATATATGGTTACACATACATGTGGTATGTGACAGAAGAGAAAGAACAAGTGATACGAAATGTATAAATAAATGCCCATAGTATATGATACGAGAGCTATAGGTATAGTTGGCATGCCAAGAGTCGAGGGTTTACCTATGTTGAAAGGAACATATGGATAGTTGCCGAGGATCTTTATGACCTCTGGATAGTTACCGGGGTTCTTTGTAACCTCTGGACAGGTCCTTCGGGACGAATACTGAACGAATGTTCGGTGCCCCATGAGGGAATTTATACGAGCTGTGGTGACATCATTAGTGCACAACCTCAATGTACTCACATACCTCTATTCTCAATAATATACATGGGCAATGAAATTGACAGACAAATGAAAGTGAAAGTGATAAAAGAAGGTAAGTTGCATGTGTGCATGACCTGATTGTATATTGTTATCATACAATAGATTCATGCATATTGATATGTCATGATTCAATGATATGAATGCACATACATGAATTATATGATGTTATGTGTGTTTCTGGGTATAGTGATATATGTGTTATATGATGAGTATATGGTAAGTGGAAAGGATTATTGATAGTGTTTGCATATGTATGTCTTTTATGTATATGAAATGATATATGGTTTATATTATATGTTTTATATGCCTCACTAAGTCTATGACTTAGCGTGTAAGTGATTTACACGTAGGTACCAAGAAACGAGAAGTGAAAGAATAGAAGTGGCAAAGACAGTATCACTACTAAAAGATCATATCAGAAGTATTTGACAAAGTATGTATTTGGTTATGTATAAAGTGTTGGCATGTAATAAGTCATTAAGTACGAGCACTCTGATCAAGTCTGTATTTTGTTTTAAATAAAGTTTTAAATTTCCCGGGATTTTTCTTAAGAGTCAAGATTTGAAAAGTCAATGTGACACGTCGGACTCGTATCCGGGTCGGGTACGGGTTGGGGGTGTTACAGTAATGATTCACTAAGAAATAGATTGTGATATAGAATGTTAATGTTTTTATTTATAAAATGAGTTGCGCCCAAGATTGTCATGATTTACTAAAAAATAGGTTGCGATCTAGAATGTTAATATTTTTTAATAAAATGGGTTGCAGATAATGTCATGGTTCACTAAGAAATAGGTTGCGATATGGAATTTTAATATTTTTATTAATAAAATATGTTACACCCAAGAATGCCATGTTTGACTAACAAAATAGGTTACGATATGAAATGTTAATATTTTTATTAATTAAAAGGATTGCGCACAATAATGTTATGGTTTACTAAGAAAGTAAGTTGCAATGTGGAAGGATGATTTTTCTATTATAAAAAATTCAAAAGTATGGATATTTTCCCCCAAATGTATTGATACTTTCGAGTTTAAAAAACATTGGAAAATGAAAAGATTATAAAGTATCAATATTTTTAAAAAGTATCGATACTTTTAAATTCAAAAGTTAAAATATTATTTTTTATTTTTTTTAATTTAAAAGTATGAATATTTTTTAAAGTTGTTACGTGAGTGCATACAAGACTTTCTCCGCTCTCCCAAAATTTTATTCCAATGTTTTTATATTTTAATATCGGTTTATGATCAAATATTAATATTTAAATCATTTAAAAGCATTGATTGGTGAGAATAAATATTGATTTTTTTAAGTATCGATAATCATGAATATTATTAATACTCAAGTTACGTCTGTCAACATTTCTTTCATGTAAAACAAACAGCATATACTCATCATTTACATTGTTGTGTGATATTCTAGTGTTTCATACCGACATTTCTCGAAATTAGACATATTAAATGGGGTATGTCGGGTCTAGTTAGGTCATGTTGATTCCAAATTTAAAAGTTTTAAGTTATTTGTTTGGTTTATTTTAGATTTGATTTATTATAATTTTAAACTATTTCGTATTTGGATTGTTTCAAGTTATTTTTAGATCACTTTTTAGTTTAAATCATTTTCAGGTTTAGATCTATTTATTTAGGTTAAGTCGATTTTGATTTTATTTTATTTTTCTCATTTAGGTGAATTATTTTTGAGTTTAGATAATTTGAATTTAAACAATTTTAATATCAAATCATATAAAGTTGGAGTCGTTATGTCTTCAAATAAATAAATAATTTCAAGTCACTTTGAGTTTTGTTATTCGTGTTTAACACTCGGGTTGAAATAATTTTATTTCCTTATCGTGGAAAAATCCAATAGCTAAAACCATGGTAACATTTTAGGCGCAATCCATTTTATTATTAAAAATATTAATATTACAAATCACAACATATTTCTTAACGAACCATAACATTATTGGACGCAACCGTATTTCTTATATATACTCATAACATTATTAATTTTTAACTTATTTTCTTATCGTGAGAAAATCTAATGTTTCATGAGTTTAAAACTTGATAACATTTTAGCCGTAACCTAAAGTATTAATGGTATTCATAACATTTAATGTTTATAACTCATTTTTTTACCTTATATAATATTTTATTGGGCAAAAATGCCAGAATAATGCAATATGAAAAAAAATTTCTCTACAATAACGTGGTTCCAACATTATTTCTCCATCTAAGGTATTTTTTACAGTACATGCCTAAAGACCTCATGATATCTCGACGTTTTGAGGTTAAAAATTTTGCATTCATAATCAACGAGATTACTCGGACTCTTTAGTTAAATTCTTCCTCTGATTACTGTACATTTCACTGTTCACATGGGTCCAGGCGAGGGAAGAGTTGTCCAGTTCACATGCATGCTGCATGCAATTATATTAAAAAAAAAAGGTAGTTGCACCTGCTCATCACTACTCCCCCTGCTCGCTACGCCTGCACTTCGTCGCTGGCCCCATGTGAACAGTAACAACGTCGGGTAAGCAAGGCGTCCATAATTTTTAAATTAAAAAAATGTACAGCAATGAGAAAGAATTTAACTAAAGATGGCTAATAATCCTTATAGATTATGCATGTAAAATTTTAGCCTGAAAACGCCAAGGCATCTTGAGGTCTTTAAGCGTGTCCTATGAAAATACCTTAGATAAGAAAATAATATTGGAACCACGTTATTGTGGGAAAAAATTTTCCCATACTGCATTATTCTGGCATTTTGCCCCCAATATATATGCTACTATAAAACTATATCTTGAATTGGAAGTAGAAATAAAAGAACCGGCACCTACTGTAAGCATGGGCCAACAAACAATCTTAGGCTCCCTTAATTACATCGACCCTAGAAGGAGCAAGGCCGTGTCTTTGTGTTCACATGGGTCCTTTTGATGTTTGCCCACAACTAGGCCCATCTTCATCCTCCACCCAATCATCTGCCACCATTTTTTGCTGATAATATCGCAGGGCCACAAACAGCATGAATGCTACACAATCAAACGAAAAAGAAGGTATGAACTAAACCAGTTTTGACAGCAAACTTCGTTGAAAAGTGAAGGCTTTAAGTTTTTCACCTGCCCAAATTCGAGCCACGACGGAACACAGGTTCCAAACCAGAGTGAAGATGGCCATCGCCACGGCTTTTTTATGTGTGCACGACTCCCACGCATCTCGAAACCTCCGAATCCAAAATTTTCCTACACATTCCCAACTTTGGGTTAAAAGATAATGAAAAGCAACTGTTTTCTTTTTCTTTTTCAGGCTTTATGAAAAGGGGATGATAAAGATAATGATGTAGTGATGGGTCATGTAGGGCTACTTTAGGACCCATGAAATCCCAAATCCATAGGGACATCATCAGATCAACCGAACAAACAAAAAAGAGCCGTTTTAAATCAATCAGACGAACAAGATGTAAAGATGCTGTCAGGTATGCATTAATATTTTGTTAACGGTAGAAGGTGCTGTACAAAAATAAGTTATCGTGGCGGATGGCATTTTTACCGTAGGCAGTTAATTGCTGGGAATAAGAAGAGCAGACTTTTGGAACCGTGAAAACGCCAAAAAAACCTGAGGCAGTGAGCACAACCAAGTGTCAGTTGAAAAAAAAGAAGAAGCTGCTTTCAGATTTCGTTCAGTGTAAGAATTTTACAGTCTTTCTTTACTCTTTAGGCTCAGGGCGGTAAAAAAGTTGAGACTTTTATTGTAGAACCCAATAGTGTCTTCTTTAGGTAAAACCAGGCAAACCTTTGAGGTAAAATATATGGTTTTAACCAAATAAACTTACCCAGTTTGGTCATTTTCCAGATGGTTATAGAGCTGCCACACCTGGCCAAAACAAACAGCAGCACTGCCAGCTGCACATTGTACCAATGGATCAACTTTTTTTAAAAATAAAATAAAAAAGCAAATAAAAGCAGATGTTTGGAAATTTATGACCTTCATGGTTGTTGCAGGATCACCAGAAAAGAGTGCTCTCAGCTTTATTAGGAACTCATTCAAGTAAGGAAGGACCAATTTAAGTACCCAAAAAACTTCTTCTTCTCCAACCACATAGCTTGATTCCTCTGTATCCACAACTCCCCTGCAAAGTCATAGAAACACAACACAAGGTTACCAAAAATGGAGTAAATTTAAAATGTTAATGTCATACGATGAAATGCTTTTTACCTGCAGATTATTGATCTGTAAAGGAATATGAAGGCTAGGTAAGCAAGACACATGTACGAAATTGCAGAAATACAGCTGCAGAGGGCATGGATCAACACAGTTTCAATAATTTAGATAAAAATGAAAAAAGGGGGGTAAATTTCCAAATTTGAAAGTTGTGTTTCAGTGAAAATTTAGAGACCTGATGTTGAGGCCTTGGGTGTAAGAAGAGGAGATAATGATAAATGTTCCCATCCCAAACACCAATGTTGATTTCGGTACATCTCTCCACATTACTAAATCAACTGAAAGATTAACAAAGACAAACGAGAAGAGTTAAACAAGTTGGGGATATGAAACTCGTTGAACTTTGCAGGAAAAGAAATAAATTCCCACCTAGATTCTGCCATTTGTTCTGAGTTTGTGGGAAGCTCTGGTAATGATAATCATCTGAGGCTGAAACTGAAGGATATGACAATAAGGTCAGAAACATTAAGAGGTAAACAATGTTTACGTCGGTAAGTAAAGCGTTGAATAGATACAAATGCTTACAAGGAGTGGATTTTGCAACTTCTGTAGGAGTTGTGCAAAGTGGTGTGGCACGTTTTACAACCGGCGGAGACTGTTTTTTCACTGTTGAAGAAAATGGTGCACTTCTGTTATGGAATTGGCTAATTTTCTTAACTTCATTGACAGCTTTTTCAGGTTTTGTTTCTGGTAATTTCTTCACTTCATCAGCCACTTTGTCAGGCTGCTTCTCTTGTACATTCATTTCCTTGATGTCATCAAAACTCTTCTTTTCATTCCCAACCACCTCAATTTCCTCCTCCTCTTCTTCATCTTCAGAAGATTCATCATCATCTTCAACACCACCACCACCATCATCATCATCAACTGATACATCTGGAGATGATCCTACTAACTCCCCATTGCTTGTACTGCTTGTAATGACATTTTCTTGGCACACACCAAACTCTTTACAATTCTCCTCAGACTCAGATCCATTCTTCTCGTTTTCTTCAATGGAAACATTATTTCCCTCCTTTTGATCATCCAAACCCAAAGCTTTTTCATTCCCTTCGTTTATCTTCCCATTACTTGCTGACTGATCTGATTCTGCCTTCCTTAATTGAACTGAATTCTCCTCCATTCTCTCACCAGCTACATTTCCGTTTTTTCTCAGCTCAGCGGACTTTATGGGTACTTCAGATCTTGGTTTCTTCATATGAATTGGGCTTCTCTCGATTCCATCAACAGACTTATTCTGCTCCCTCGTTCCTTCAGATCTTCCTTTCTTGACTTGAACAGGACTTTTCTTACTAATCCCATCAACAGACAAGCTCACGTCTTTGCAATGCTCCAGAGATCTTCCTTTAGCAACCTGATTTTGGATTTTGCCTTTGGAAATCTGAATTGGGTTCTTCTCTAACCCTTCAAAGCTTTCATTTTTCCAGTTCTTCCTCTTGCCCACACCGCCGCCAACGGTTTGACCTTTCTTCAAGCTCAACCTTTTACTACCAGTACCACCAGCATTGCCATTTTCTTCACCATTGAAAACCTTAATTCCACCTTTAACGTCATCATTCTTCATTCTAGTTTCCCAGACTGACCCTGCAACAACAGCACTGCTACTAGCTTCTCCTCTTCTAAAGCTCAAATCCACCCCCCCCCCTCTCTCTCCTATTTATCTAGCGTTGTTTTAGCCTTAATCACGGTAATTGAGTACTAGTGCGACATGGATGTCAATAATTGGATGACGGGAGTCTTTAAGATGAAGCAATGGAGGTTGGTGGGGTGCAACATTATCTTCCCCCTTTGTAATAGCATTGCAAAGGAAGCGGAATTGGTTTCTTTACATTATTTTTTGCTTTATCTCTCTCTCTCTCTGTCTCTGATTTGGTTTCTTTACTTTTCTATTTAATGAGGAGTTTGGCTGTTCATGGGAAGTCTGAGATAGTGGGGCAATATGATTAAGGGTTGTTGAAGGTCTTATTTTATTTTTCGATGTGAAAGGGATATCTGAGAGACTGAGAATTCAATGTATGCAACCAATTGAACTTAATTTTTATGCTCACAAAACCAGAGCTTTGTAGAGAATAAACAAGTGAAAATAAAGATTGTCCATGCTAGCAAATTTACGAGAAATCCTTACGGTCCGGGCGGTGAAGATTGTCACCGTTAGGCCATGTTTTGGTTTGATGAATTTTTTTGGTACACAAATGGTCCTATTACAATACACTACTTTATTGAGTCATAAATTATTAAAAAGTTACAAAATGATTGTTTAATTATAGGATGTTATTTTGTTGAGTCATTTGATTTTTAAAAGTTATAAAATGGCCACCAATTATTCATTACATTCCAAGCTAATCCTTTTTTATTAAAATTTTGACGACGTTCTGAGTTAGATGTTAACCTATTGATTGAGATATGATAAAATCTGATCTGAAAAATCTCAAAAGACTATAATATCTAAGTCCGCATATCAACGTCAAACTCACAAGACCGTTAATTTTTTAACAGAAAATGATGAGTTTAGAACACAATAAGTCGTCGAGTGATCATCTTATAATTTTAATAATTGAGAGATTCAATAAAACAATGTTCTATAGTCGGTAGACCATTTATATATAAATCTTATAAAATGATATTAGTTGTACTATTATTTTTATTATTATTTAGAGTTACATGAGGATGGAAAGTCTTCTTAAATTAAATGGGGGAGCAACTAAAATATAGAGTCAATTTCTTGGGATTCCGATTTGTAGATTTAGGCACTGTCCGGTTAATAATACTAGCAGTAATAATAATATAAGCAGCGATAAAGTAGACCCGACCCGATATTTTATTCTTTAATCTAAGATTCGCCGGGTCTACTGTACCGGATCCATAACCCAACTTTCGTAGGTATAAAATCTAGCACGTGTAGGATTGGGATACCGTTCCAATTATTGTTCCGTTGAAGGCACGTGACTCTCCAAATTAAGAATTAAGTATACCAAACTGCTGAGAGCACGTTAGTTTACGTAATTACATATGGGTAAAGTTCAAAGATGGTACTAAAGTATTTCAAAATATTTTTTTAGACACTAAATTTATAAAAATTATAAAATGAACATTAAACTTTAGATTATGTTATAAAACGAGCATAGTGGCATTATTACTTTTAATTTGGAAGATATGGCACTTTAAAATTAATAGATAATACCTCAATTGCCAATTGGCCCTCAATTATAACCAAAATTCTATAATAAAAACAAAATTTTAATGTTCATTTCAATACATCAAATGAATATTATCCATTAATTTGAATGTGTCACTTCATTTCGAATAAAGACGGTAATGAAATGATGTCCATTTTATAATTAAAACAAAAATTTAATACTTATTTTATAATTTTTGAAACTTTGGTACTTAAAAAGATTATTTTGAAATATTTTAGTGACTAATTTTAAACTTTACCCATTAAGTATTTAGAATTGATGGACATTGACCCGCCAGCGTCAACTATCACCAACTTCTTGGTATTGTAAAATTAATAAACTATCTCCTATTTATAACAATAAAGTCGGTTTAGTTAAGAACACCAATTAGGGATTACCATGGGTCGGGTTGGGTCGGGTTTTTGTTCCACTCGACCTGACCCGATCCGACCCGAATATATGAATTAGAAACTCGACTCGACCCAAAATAATAAAAAAATTATTTTTATTCAATAAAAACAGTGACTTAATTAGAAAAAATATATAGAGAGATATATTATTGTAATTATTTCTAAATATATAAGGTAAAATTATATATTTTTTGGGTCGGGTATTTTTCACCCTAAACTCGAACCCGACCCGAATATCACACTTAAAAAAAATCCGACCCGACCAAAATAAAGTTTCACCCGACCCGACCCCAATATATGAAATAGAAATCCGACCCGACCCGACCCGAAACAATAATAAAATTATTTTTATTTAATAAAAACAGAGACTTAATTGAAAAAAATTATATATAGAGGGGTATTATTGTAATTATTCTTAAATATATAAGGTAAAATTATATATATATTTTCGGGTCGGGTATTTTTCACCCTAAACCCGAACTCGACCCGACCCGAATATCACACTTAAAAAAACCGACACGACCAAAATAAAGTTTCACTCGACCCGATCCAAATATAAGAATTAGAAACCCGACCCGAAATAATAAAAAAATATTTTTATTCAATATATAAATAAGTTACCAAAAGATTGATGAGGCTAGTATGATCAAATTTCAATTCCCTCCAACAATGAAATTGAATTGCATCATAGAATGAATAGAATTCACTTTCCCTCAGTTGATGGAAAATTAAAGCCATGAGAGATTCCAATTCCCTTGGAAAACTTGAATCAAACATGAAAAAATGATAGAATTAGATTCTAATTCCCCCTAATTCCAAGGGATTCATGCCAACCAAACGCCACCTTAGTGCCCACATTTATCATTACTGAGCTATAACACGTCCCAAACTATCTTACCCTTAATTTGACATACAAATGCTTGCTGTATAGGTTGATCCAGCACTAGGATGTGAAAAAGTCTGGATCAAACTGAGTCAAAAGGGCGAAGATCAGTTCGGTTTTGCCAGAGTTTTCACGTTTACGGCGAGCGATCAACCTAGAGGACATGAACCATGGGATGGACTAAGTTCCGATATCATAAAAGAATTTGATTTCAAATCTTCAGACGAATGGATTTCGAACCAGGCTCAGCTGAATGGAAACACTGGAGAGCTTAGATTGACCAAATGATCTGAATATTATATTTGGTTAGATTGACCAAATCTGTCAGTACTTGGCCTAAAAACATCAATGGTTGGTTGCACCTGATAGTCGTTATGGCTGACATTTGAGCTTTAAGTTTGCCAACCAATTGCAAACCTAATCTTAGTTGCCACATTTAATGTATACGAGAGAGAAAGAAGAGAGATTATATTCTCCTCTATGGGGCTATTTGAACTGGGATCTATCCACAGTTTATCATTTAGTTGGATTTGGTGTAGCAGAAAAAAGAGCCCCTTGAGATCAAAGTAGATTTGTGGAATCTGCAACTAAAGTTGTTAGCCACGTGCCCAACTTTATGCAAAGAACCACTTCACGACTGTGTCATATGCTATTCCTAATCAGAATAAGATAGTACAGCAGTTGCAACTGCTCACATGTAATGAGTTTCTTTTTCTCTCAGACCTGAAGACAATTGCAATGCAACTTTGATGAAGGCTAGGTCAAAAGATGAAAAGATAAAGCGGTCTGTTATAAAGAGAAAAAGGAGCAAAACACTTTAGAATCTCAGAACTCTTGTTTAGCAATCAGTTTTCACTTATTTGAAACAGCAAGTAAACTCTGTACAACGCAAGAATCTAAATATCACCCTTTTAAGGCTTGTAATCTTTGCTAACCTATGATTTTGGTTTTAACTGTAAGTTCATCCTATATGTTACTAGAAAAAGAAAGAATAAAAAAGACTGCTACATTGATCAAACCAGGAGTTGAATCATATGACCGGCGGAGGTGGAGTTTCCCATACATCAAACACATTTTCCTCACTATGAAGTGCAAAGAGACGATCACCCCTGATCGAGAAATCGCAGATAGAGCCGCCGTAACTTCTTCGAAGCCTAGATGTTAGCACCCAATCAGGACCACAAAACACTGAGATGCAATCGTTCATAGATGAAAACAACTGCCCATTATGCAATGCCAATTTGGGGTAACAAGGCTCATCAGGCATCTTCCCCTTGAGCAACCTACTTCTGGAACTCCATCTCACACTTCCTCCATTGCTCCTTAAATCTATGAACCCCAGATCATCATACTCATTCACTACACAAATAGAATTGCATTTCTCCATTGCAATGGCATCTCTAACTCTCTTCTCATCAATGGTCAACGGAGCGCCGATATCGGACCAAGACCAAACCATTCTCTTTTCTCTAAAATCAAGTAAACTGATGTAACAGTTATCTTTTCTGGGAAACAATGTGGCAACCAATAAGCAGTTACTACCATTCAACCATTGAAGTTTATCAGCATCACCAAGAGACCAGCCATGGCTCTCATAAAAGAAATCCATTTGTTTACCAGTAACTTGGTCCCAAACTCCAATCCCATACTCATTGCTTCTCCCTTTACAGCCTGCAAAAATCTTATAATCTGGACTGAAACTCAAAGCCCCAGCAGTGAAACTCTTGATTTGATTATCATGAACAACGTTAAACCTGTGTCTCAAATCTCCAGTTGATGAACTGAACAACCCCATCCCACCATCTCCTTTCCCCAGCCTTTCGCAAGCACTTATCAATACATTCTCAGCGTTGACCCAGCCTATGTCGTTGACTCTTTGGTAATCCAGATTGATTGGCGGGTGTTCTTCTAACATCCAGTCAAAAACATGAACCATGCTACCATGAGCTACGCAGCAGCCGCCGTCCGGACCGGCTCGGACGGCAGTTCCATCTCCCGGGGCTTGCCCGGTTACTGACTTTGATAGCTTTAACTTGTTACCATCAAATGGACCCCATTTGGCGGAACGGACACGGTCAGTTAAGCCGTAAAACATGGCTTCTCGGTAAAGAAGCCTTTCGGAGACATTGGGGGGTATGCAGAGATCGCCTGTTCGGAGTAGGTCGAGGAGGACAGCGAAACAGTCGGCGTTTCGATCGATAAAGAATTCTTGGCGGCTGTTCGGTTGTTGTTGTTGTCGTAAGTACCAATTGTCATCAAATAATGCACCGAAAAAGGAATCCCTGCCTGCGTTTGCGAGTGTTGTAGCCGTCGTTTGAAAGATTCTGCCTCCTACGTTGAATTTGACTATGTCTTTTTGGATTCCCATGACTCGATTCTTTCTCAAAAATTAAAGAATCCTGGATTGAAAAACAGGGAAAATTTTGGAGTTTGGTCTCAAAATTTAGCGTTCGGCTAGAAAATATTGCAAGGCAGAGATAATTTAAGATGGACGAAAAGAGGAATCGAGGAGAGGTGTGAAACCACAAATAAAGATGGATGAAAAGCTCAGTTTATAAGCTACAAGAGGGATACCCTGGTTGAACAAGCAACAGGGGAAATGAACTAAATGAGTCAAATTTAATCAAATTGAAAAAACTGAGATCTGGGTATTGGAAAGACAAGGATTTCAAAACTGGGTTTAGGATTTCTTGGAATTTGGTGAAGTAGAATTGAAAGAACTGGAGCGTCGAAATTTCAGATAGACAAGACTCTTTAGTTTTTTTTCTTCTTCCACGAGTTGCTACATGTTCTCTCTCTTGTTTAGCTATTTTTCGAGTCTTCTGGTTCAAACATTATGCGTATTAAGTAGTAGTCCCAAACGGCCTCCAGTTTTTAGCTTTTACTTCCTCCCCATGTTTCCACCGTTGATTCCTCAAAATATCAATATAAAAAGAACTTCCATGAATCCAACGGTGGACATATCAGGATAACGATCTCCCATGGTTATTTCAGTTTTAGGGTTTCGGTCAATGAACTAAGCTTTATTCAAACAATCCTTAGCCAAAAAGAGAGCGTGGCCTGTGGGGTGTCTTAACTCTTTTTTGTTGTTTTTAACTTTATTTTTCCTTAAATTCTCTATATCTATTATCACTCTCCACCACCATTGTTTTTTTTTTCTTGACGAAAGCACCCTCTCTCTCTTCATTTATCAAAGTTAATAGGGTAAACGAATTGATATCACTTAAATAAAATTTATGTTCGAGTCTTTATATAGGTAAAAAATTAATTTTGAAAGATTAGCCTACCAAAATTAATAAGAGTACAACTCATATCGATCTAGATTAGTCAGGGTAATGTTTTGAAAACGGAGGATAAAAAAAAGCAGCCTCTCTGTTCTTGAGTTTGATGGCTTTGTTCGAGGTGTTCATGGACGGCAGATAGGGGTTGCTGCAATCACCAGGAATCAAATAGGTCGCATTCAATAATCTACGGCTTATTTGTTCTAAATCCATGCTTTCAAGGCACTCCCTTGAAAGTTGCAAGCTTTCTCCAAAGATTTATAAGATTCTTGTGACTGAAATTGTATCTCTCAGTGTGTTAGTTAAGCGTTCATGGCACATGTTCGAAATATTGATGAATATTCAGTTTCTTACTCCATAGTTCCATATTACGCAACCTTCCTGAGTGGCTGATGATTTTCTTGTTTTCTTTTGGGTTTTGGTTCTTATGCTTAATCATGGTGGAAATGACTCCATAACAAACAATGAAAGTAATTGCTTAAGAAGAGTTACAGAGCTTCTGTCAAAAGATGATCATTATTAAAGTAGAAGATGCTCAAAGAGTTTGGGGTTAAGTATAACCATTTAACTTTTGTCTATGTTATGTTTCATGATGCGTTTGGTTTTGCTTTTTTTTTTTTTTTTTGGAAAATACTGTCAACAAATAAAGCACTGCAAATCGTGTCATACCGTTATATTTTTTTAGCTGTTCCGGTGAAAGAAGGAAACCCAAATGTTTGAGTCAGTTTTGCTGCCCTGAAACATTCCTTAAATTCCCAGTTTTCTTTTTCAGTCAACTCTGTAGTGTTCTTCCAATTGGATCTCAGTTGGAGTTTTATTGCAGGAATGGAGCAATAATGATGATGGCGTAGGGGTCCAATTTGGTTGGTCACATGCAAAACTCAGTAATCCATTCAGTGAAGCGCACCTTTCAATAATGTGGCCTCTCTCGGATGAAAAATTATTAGACAATCTACACTCACTACGTCATTAATGCCTTTTATTTTTATCACGATTTTTTAATTTTATCAAATTAATTATTTAATTATATTCAATCAGACCACTTACTATTAATTTTTAACGGAAATATTAACGCGACCGTTAATAAAATCAGTATTAAAATTAGATAAATAAAAGAAAAAAACATACTATTTATGCTTTTTGAGTCTTGGTTGAATTATCTGACTATAAAGAATGAAGAGGCGTCAGTGATGACGAGGATGAACATTATCCCAACATTTTGATCTTGCAATTTTATATTAAAGAGGACGAATTTAAATTTATAAAATTTTAGGAGTTAAAACGAATTTTTTAATAAAAATATACAGATAAAATCTAAAATATATACAAATTTTATAAAAAAAATATTTATAAAATTAGTTTTTACACCATTTTAATTCTTGTGGTACATTTTATTTTTATCAAGATAAACTTCCAATATTAGATTAAAAATATTTGCATGAAATTTTATATAAAAAAATTTTTACACTCTTTTAATTTTATAAAAATATTTAAAATATCGTCTATATAATTAGTATGCTAAATTATGTTAAAATACAACCATATTTTCACAACAAAAAGTGACACCAAAATATATAGAGAAAATCGCCTCAGTGACCAAAAAAAAGTTATAATATACGATTTTAACCAATTTTTTTTGGATTTGCCAAAATGACCAACAAAATCGCAACGCGAAATAAAAATCGCAACGCGATCCCCAGAATCGCAAATCAGTTTCCAAAATCGCAACGCGATTCTTGAAAATCGCAATGCGATAGTACAAATTCGCATTGCGATTTTCCAAAATCGCAACGCGAATATGAAAATCGCAACGCGAACACATAAATCGCAACGCGTATCCGTAAATCGCAACGCGTATCCGTAAATCGCAACGCGTATGGGTAAATCGCAATGCGTATCCGTATATCGCAACGCGTATCCGTAAATCGCAACGAGAATCTGTAAATCGCAACGATAATCCGTAAATCGCAACGAGAATCTGTAAATCGCAACGATAATCCGTAAATCGCAACGAGAATCTGTAAATCACAACACTGAAATTTTGGGTATATAACACTGAAATCATAAACTAAATCCCTAAATCGCAACTCATTCCATCTCCATCTATCACTCTCTCCGGCGACATCCGTTCCTATATCCAACGACATCCTTCCCAATCCGGCAACAGGTTTTAGTTTCGCAGCTCGTCTGTTTAGTAAATTAATTTACAACCATGAAATCATCTAATGTTGATCATGTTTGGATAGATTTGTGTTTTGGAGGGTCATGGGATAATGTTCATGGTGTTTTACAATATATGCCTTTACCCATGAATCTTCAACTAAAATTGTCTTTACAAAGTTAACTTATGAAACTCTAATGCTACGTGTTTCAAATAAATTGAATTTAGAGCCCCTAAGTGGATTTAGGCTATCTTATCAGAGAAATGGTAAAGTTTATTTGTTAACCGACAATGAAGATGTTGAACGATTCATTGCTTACATTAGTGTTTCACAAGATGATGTTACATTGTATGTTGTTGAACCTAGAAGTAGTATTGTTGGGTCAGTAGCGGGTAGTAATCAACTAAGTTTTTCTCAAACCCACAACCTTTCTCTAATCCAAATCCCAATCAACTTTCAGCACCAAATTCCGGTTTTCGTATTGACCAGTTAGACGATGATGAGCCAACAGAAAAAATTGTGAGTACTAGTCAGTATTCAAAATTTGGTCTTGGTCAATATCCGGACTTTGATATTGGTCAATACACGGATTTTGATGATGTTTCAGAAGAAGAAACAGACCATGTGTGTAATGATTTTCATATTGGTCAATACCCGAATTTTGATGATGAAACACCCGTTGCCGAGGAAGATGTTGTTGATGATAATGAGGAGGAAGTTACGACTGTGAATGAACATGTTGAACATCCATTCTGTAATTCATATAATCCTGAAGAAGAAAAGAAGAAGAAAAAGTCCCCGAAGAAAGAAAATGCCACGGGAGTATAACTGGAATATGCCAGAATTACTTCAGTTACCGGAAGAAGAGTTGGCAAAGAAAGCAGTTGATTGTTACACAAAAGTTATTCGTGTCAAGAAAGATGATTGTTTTGATACAAAGGAAGACTTGAAGATAGCTTTGTATACGAAATGTGTGGAAGATGGCTATCAACTAAAAGTTAACAAATCAAGCAAAGATCGTTTCGAAACAAGGTGTATGATTGACAAAAACTGTACGTGGCGTATGATTGCAAAGAGAATAAAAGATTGCAAAATGTTTCAAGTTAGGACTTTTATTGATAAACATACATGTTCAAGAACCCAAGTTTTTCCTCACCATAGACAGGCAAACAAAAAGGTGTTGGGTGGTTTTCTGGCTGAGTTAATGTTTTTGAATGGCAGGGTATATCGGGGACATGAAATTATGACTGACATGAATGCTCGGTTCAAGATTAGTATATCATATTCTCAAGCTTGGAGAGCCAAATGTTATGCCTTGGAATTGTTGAGGGGGTCGCCAGAAGCATCGTTTGCCCAACTGCCGGCTTATTGTCACAATTTAAAGCTGAAAAATCCTGGGTCGGTAACTCATATCAAAACAGATAGAGATGGACGCTTTGAGTTGCTGTTTATCGCCATTGGTGCTACGGTTAGTAAATCAATATAATTTTGTTGACTCATTTTGTTAGTTACATGCATTTCACATTTAAATGATTATATTTCTTGTGTATATTATTTTGTAGATTCGTTCGTTTATTACTTGCATGCGCCCAGTTATTATAGTTGACGGAGCACATTTGAAAGGTCGATACCTTGGAGTAAACTTATTAGCAGTAGCCATGGATGCTAACAATGGGATATTGCCAATAGCTTACGGGGTTGGCAAATCTGAAACCTCTGATTCATGGACATGGTTTATGGGGCATCTTAGGGATTGCATAGGTCCTATTAGCAATCTGACAATCATATCCGATAGGGCAAACTCAATTGACAACGCTGTTAGAAGGTGTTTCCCAGATGCTTTTCATGGACTTTGTGGTGTTCATTTGTATAGAAATCTAAAATCAAGGTCTGCTGGTATAAAAAAGCACAAATGGACATACTGGAAGGCTGTAAAGCTTATCGGGAAGTGGATTTCAATAAGCATATAAATTGTTTAAGACGTGTTTTGCCTCAGTGTGCTCAACACTAGAAGATGTCGGGTTTGAAAGATGGTCAAGAGTACATCAACTTGGAGCAAGATATGGTTTCATGACGTCTAATAGTGCAGAATCAATCAACGCTCTAAGTCGTCATTCCCGGAAATTACCCATTACTATGTTAATGGAGTTTTTTCGAGCCTCTATTCAACAGTGGTACTACAAGAAAAGAAACCATGCAGGTATTATTTCTTTGAATTCGTAACTTATCATATTTATATATTTTACTAAGTATTGTTTATTTAAATTTACAGGAACATTGGAACATCGTGTTACACCATGGACTGAAAAAAAGATAACGAAACGTGTTGTGAAGTCAACGTCATGGAGAGTTGAACCATGTTCAAACACTTTGTTTCAAGTACTGGATAATAACTTAAATGGGCTAGTCGATCTAAATGCAAAGACGTGTAGTTGTATGAAATGGCAAACATCTGGTTATCCGTGTGGCCATGTTATAAAAGTTGCTCTTCATTTAAACCAAGATGATTCAAGCGCATACGCTATGGATTGCTACACTACAGAAGTTTATCGACAGACTTATGCCGAGATTGTCTACCCTATTCCACATCCTTCTGAGTGGGACATACCAGATGACTTACAAACAGTTTTGCCACCAGCCATGGACAGAAGGCTACCTGGCCGACCAAAAAGTCACGATCGTATACCGTCTAAGGGTGAAGAGAAGAAGAGATCGACATGTAGTCGGTGCAAGGAAAGTGGTCATACAAGGTTGACATGTGGATCACCAGTGCCATCAAAATCATCTTTTCCTCTACCAAAATATGGATCCTCATCAAAATCCAAAGCTCATATGGTGTCAAGCAAAAGGCAACCATCTTTAAAATCCCAATCACAATTGGCTTCACCTTTTGGGACTGTTAACTTAGGTGATTTTTAAATGCAAACGTTGTATTATGTGGATTTTATGTGTGAACTTTTAACATTTTCAGTTGAATTAATGACTCAGGCCAACCATTTTGACTTAACCAACTCTTGTTATTCAGTTGTTATCACTATTAGGCATGCATTTGACTATCGCAACACGGAAATTACAATCGCAACGAGAGAATCGCAATGCGAAATGAAAATCGCATTGCGATTCTCTCGTTGCGATTTTCATTTCCGCATTGCGATTTTCATTTCGCATTGCGATTCTCTCGTTGCGATTTTCATTTCGCATTGCGATTTTCATTTCGCATTGCGATAGTCAATTTTGCCTTCAACATAATGCAGATTGAAATCAACAAAATCAACCATTACATTTCAATCAATTAAACAAGCACAAATAAGAATTATATTCGCATCAATTACACAAATCAACTTTTACAAATCATCTTTTACAAATCAATTAAACAATCAAAAAATAAGCAATAATTCTTATTTCCGATCATCTACTATTGAATCAACTTTTACAAATCAATTAAACAATCAAAAAACAATCAATTAAACTATTGAATCAACTTTTGCAGCTCGACATCATTTTCACGCAGTTCACTTCTGAGATTAACCTGCAGAAACCAAACATTTGTTCAAACAGCAAATTATTGAATTCTAGGTACTTAACCAAACATTTTCAAACCAAAAGTATATAAACTTACCAATTGTTTATGGACATTTTTATAACGCGGATGCAGGTAGGCAGCGTCTCGTATATATCGATTTAGCCATATAATGCCGAAACCACAAGCCTTCTGCAGCTTTATCTCTATCGGTGGGAGGTAGATACTTGATGCTTCCCGTCGTCAAACGCTCCAACGCCAAGCATACGAGAGGACCACAATCTCCTCTGGCTCCGCTCGTTTGTTGTGGCGCGGTCTCGTCTCTAATAACTGTAATATTGAGCTTCTTTGGCTTCTTGTTTCCAGAACGAGTCCAATAATTGATCGCATCCAAGAATTTAGCCAAATGAGAGCTCCATCCCTTAATAACATCTCTTAAATCAGCCAATGATATGTATTTATCATGCTGTCATACACTATTGTCTTAAGGGATGGGAGCTGAAGCTCGACGAGAATCCAATGTTTACGTTCCAAAACAGGGATAAACACCTGCAATCATAAGTAATAATTCATTCATTTGCGCACTTATTTCATAAAACCTTTAAACTCAATCTAAAATAAATACTAACCTTATCGACCTCCCACCATGCAGGATAAAGTTTAGCTTGTCCATTGCCCAAATCAAATGATTCATCTCGTGCATTCTTCAAGTGAACGGCGTGAAAAGACGTCGGCATAATTGTATATCGTATTTTTATTTTTCTTAAGTTTTCTTATTATTAGAAGACGTGTCACCCACGCATCGATATGCTGTTTTACAAAAAAAGACATATATTAGTGACTTACATAAATTTAAAAAAAATTAATCAAATTGAAATATAAGAAAAATATAAGACTTACCCCCCCATCGAAATAGCCATTGCCTTCGACCCCTAATAATACGCCCCACCAAGGCCGTTCAAGCAACAAATAGATATCATCGGTGAGCTTGCATATGTCAGTGAAACACCCCTTGCTCCGCTCATGTAGATAAAAATCAACTGCGGTCTTAGCCCAAAGGGTGTTATCCAAAATTGTGTCCGGTAGTTGTTCCCTCTCCTCTTCAGATACCGGTATGGTATTGGCCGGTAACTCATACGAGAGCCAACTTGAATCCATCATGTCCGGCACGACAGAGGGTTTCTCAAGAAGCCTACATATGACGCCATGTGAATCGGGCTCTTGAATGGTGGGAGGGACCTCTTCAATGATGACAGTGGCCTCTTGAACGGTGGGAGGGGACTCTCGAGGAATGATAGGGGGGGCCTCTTCAACGATAGGAGTGGACTCTTGAGGGATGACAGGCGAGTCGGGCTTCTTCTTGCGGTGTCTTCGCACTATTGGGGTGTACGGAGACTTAATAGCACGTGCACGCTGTCTGATGCATGAACTCCGTCGTGCAAGCATAACCCGACGTAAAGCATCCACTCTATCGGGCCGCTAAATAATTAAATACAAAAATCAGTAAATAAACAGACATGATATTTAAACAGTGAAAACAAAGACAAATATGTTTCAAACTTGCATTGTATTCACCCAAGTCATTATTCTATCATAGTTCACAAAATGCATCAGATAACAAAGAAAAATATGTTTCAAACTAATACCCTGAAGTTAGTATTTGTCTTTGTTTTGTCTTTTGGTTGAAAGTAAATTTATCCATTCAAGTTTCAATTTGCAGAAGAAGAAATAGTTTACTTTCGCAACACGAAACTTAAAATCGCAACGCGAAACCAAAATCGCAACGCGAAATGAAAATCGCAACGAAAGAATCGCAACGCGAAATGAAAATCGCAACGAAAGAATCGCAACGCGAAATGAAAATCGCAATGCGATTTTGGTTTCGCGTTGCGATCTTGTCGTTGCGATTTTGGTTTCGCGTTGCGATTCTGTCGTTGCGATTTTCATTTCGCGTTGCGATTTTGGTTTCGCGTTGCGATTTTAAGTTTCGTGTTGCGAAAGTAAACTATTTCTTCTTCTGCAAATTGAAACTTGAATGGATAAATTTACTTTCAACCAAAAGACAAAACAAAGACAAATACTATTTCACAGTGTTAAAGAATACACAGTTTAGCAGAATTGGCAGCAACCGAACAAATTTACTTTCAACCAAAAGACAAAACAAAGACAAATACTATTTCACAGTGTTATAGAATACACAGTTTAGCAGAATTGGCAGCAACCGAACAAATTTACTTTCAACCAAAAGACAAAACAAAGACAAATACTATTTCACAGTGTTAAAGAATACACAGTTTAGCAGAATTGGCAGCAACCGAACAAATTTACTTTCAACCAAAAGACAAAACAAAGACAAATACTATTTCACAGTGTTAAAGAATACACAGTTTAGCAGAATTGGCAGCAACCGAACAAATTTACTTTCAACCAAAAGACAAAACAAAGACAAATACTATTTCACAGTGTTAAAGAATACACAGTTTAGCAGAATTGGCAGCAACCGAATAAATTTACTAAGCAATCTAAGTGAAATGGCTAATCTAAGTGAAATTACGAGTAAATTTATCATTAAGTTAAATATGGAAAATCTTAAACTTACCTCGTTGCGTAGAGTATGAACCTCATTCTGCAACGATATCATCTCACGTAGAGCGGCAACCTCACCACGTAAAGTTGACACCTCCACACGCCATGCACCATCGTTATCGCGTAGAGTACCGATCTCCTCACGCAAGGCATTGACCTCATCACGTAACTCCCTTGACTCATCCCGTTGAGGTGGAGGTGGAGAACAGGGAGATAGGAGTCGTGGCATCTTTGCCGGTCGCCTATCATGAGGTGATGGTGGAGAAGAGGCTCGATGATGTGACGGGATAGGTGATGGCTCTCGTTCTAGAGGTGTATAGTCGGGTCGATCGGGTGATGGCTCTAGGTGAGGTGATGGCTCTCGAATTGGAGGAAGTGGATGTTGCTCATCATCCGTGCCATCAAAAAAATTCTGACTAGCTTGCCACCAATCAGTGGCAAGCTCTTCCTCCGTGGGTGTCAGTCTTTGTAATGGAATGTTAGCCTCCTAAAATATAAAACTCAAACAAAGTTAAACGTCTACTATTATAACTTGTTTATATTATATGAAAGTATTTGTGTTAACTTACATTATTTATTGTGGCATATGGTATTAAGTCTTCCCAATCCAACAGAGTTTTCCTCTTCCAGGAAATAGCCCTGGGAATATCATTTGACGTTTTTATTGCATATGTACGCATGCTGGGGAAAGCCTCGAATATCCAAATCTACAAACAATATAATAACAAAATTAGTAATTGTTAAATAATTAATTATAATTTTAGAAACATTATATAGAAATTCTTACCTTAAAGGCCCAAACAAAGCCTGACAAAGTGTATTTGGACCCATCGCCCCGCAAACTTTTGCGGTCATCAAAGGCAGACGACAACTTAGTCCAGGTAGCTTTCCATATATACGAACCCCACGGAAACAGATTCCATGCATTCAGGTCCTCTACCAATATTATTAGCTCCCGATGAATAGGTTGTCTGGCCTCTCTGCCTAAAAAGCCGGCATACACAAGTAGTAGAAGGCATACTCGGACAACATCGACGTCATCCATCCGAGTGAAACCAGCTTTCTTATTAAACAATTTCTTCAGGTCGTCGACATGTAGGTTCGGCTTCTCCATTGACTCATCCGGAAAAACCCGGGATAACCATGATGGGCGGGCGATATGACGAGTGTACCGGCCTACATCATCGTGTCCGAATCGTAGACCAGTGATTAAGCAGAACTCCTTCCGCCCAAAACAAGTATACGCTGGTGGAAAATGAAACCATATCTCTTCCTCACCACGTTGTATACTGTCGGGTAGATTTGATGTCATGGTCTGAAGCCACAAATGGGTCAAATTAGCATCTCCACCCGGATGCTGTACTCTCAGCCATGGCCCGAAGCAGGTTTCCTCAAACAATTGTCTTTGAGCAGGTGAAAGCTTCTTTGCAATTGTAGTGGCCATGCTGACTTTATTTCTCAAGGTCAATTGAGCCGAAAAAAATTTCTACAAAAACAATAAACATACCAAGTTAGATATACCAAAAACTACACTGTGAAGATATACCAAAAACAATAAACATAAAAAGTAGTAGTTTATTCTTGAAACTAAAATTTGCAACACTGTTTTGTCTTTTGGTTGAAATGAAAATCGCAACGAGAGAATCGCAACGCGAGATGACAATCGCAACGAGAGAATCGCAACGCGAAATGAAAATCGCAACGAGAGAATCGCAACGCGAAATGAAAATCGCAATGCGATTTTGGTTTCGCGTTGCGATTCTCTCGTTGCGATTTTCATTTCGCGTTGCGATTCTCTCGTTGCGCTTTTCATTTCTCTCGTTGCGACAGTCATTCTCTCGTTGCGATTTTCATTTATCTCGTTGCGACTCTTCTGCAAATTGAAACTTGAATGGATTGCATTACTTCAACCAAAAGACAGAACAAAGACAAAGACAAATACTAACTTGAAAATCGGAACGAGAGAATAGCAACGCGAAATGAAAATCGCAACGACAGAATCGTAACGCGAAATGAAATCTAAGTGAAATGGTTAATCTATTATTGAAATGACCAGTAAACTTATCATCAGTTTCAATATGAAAAACCTACAATAATGCAAACATTTCAAAATAAAAATAATTAAAAAACTAACCCTCGGAGGTTGATTTTCCATTTCTGAATATTGTGAGGGATTTCTGACCGTGAATGGTTGTGAGGGATTTCGCCGGAGATGGGGACGGAAATCTTCGGAGATGGGGACGGATTTCTTCGCCGTAGAGAGTGAGAGATGGAGATGGGACTGAGTTGTGATTTTAGGTTTTAGGTTATGAGTTGCGATTACGGGATTTTGTCTTAATATTCTTTTTGTAATTTGAAAATAAAATACGCGTAGCGATTATAATGGCGCTTTAAATATCGCGTTGCGATTTACGGATACGCGTTGCGATTTTATGTATTATCGTTGCGATTTACGGATACGCGTTGCGATATACGGATACGCATTGCGATTTACCCATACGCGTTGCGATTTACGGATACACGTTGCGATTTACGGATACGCGTTGCGATTTATGTGTTCGCGTTGCGATTTTCATATTCGCGTTGCGATTTTGGAAAATCGCAATGCGAATTTGTACTATCGCATTGCGATTTTCAAGAATCGCGTTGCGATTTTGGAAACTGATTTGCGATTCTGGGGATCGCGTTGCGATTTTTATTTCGCGTTGCGATTTTGTTGGTCATTTTGGCAAATCCAAAAAAAGTTGGTTAAAATCGTATATTATAACTTTTTTTTGGTCACTGAGGCGATTTTCTCAAATATATATTATCTTAAATGTAGGTACAAAAATATAATGCTTGCTAGCTTGTTTTGTTTAGATTCTTCTGCCAAACATGCAAAATTTATGTATTCGAATATATTTCAATCTCTTGTCTCTATCAAATCGAAAGAGTAGAGGATCACTGAGAGCAAACATAATTCTAAAAAGACATCCTAGAATCAATCAACCCAAAAGTACAAGAGTAACCATTAGATAATATATTATTTAAATTATTAATATTATAGCTATCATAAATATAATATTAATAAAAATATATATAACATCAGTTAAATATTAAATTAATTTAAAGAAAATTATTAAATAAATTTACATTGCAAATAATTAATTATCTACTTAAAAGTATGATACAAAAGATTCAAATAAAAAAAATCAATACTTAAGTGATAATATTGTCCAATTTAGTGGGAATAAACAAACCCCTAAAGAAATGGAGGGAATTACATTCCCACCATTTTGTCCAAAAAGTGTTGGTAATAATCTTTTCCATCCTTGTGGGAATCGGTTCAAACCAAACATGGGAATAAGATTACATAAAAGATCATTACCCGTTGGTAATGATCTTTTTCGTGAACCAAACACCTCCTTAGGGATAAGTTAGAATCCAGCACACAATCAAAAACCAATGCAAAAATAAAGTATGATAGAATTATGGAATCACATGTGGAATGTGGTTAATGTTGTTGCAGACTGCAAAGATATGTTGGCTTGTATTGCATCCGGTAACACTTTTGGCGTGCCTTTTCTGGTATGTATGTCCAAGGATAAAAGACAACTCATAATTAAATTAGTGCTAAACGTGATGCTTCTGCAGTTGCTTTCGACATGTTAAGAAAGCTCCATAAAAGCTAAGGTTAATGAAGAAGATAATGCATCTTATCTAGAATGGAACAGTTTGACAAACACGGAGAAAAAGGTTAGATATTTACAGAAAGTTGGCAGAAGATTAAATACGTTATCTTGTTCATGTATTGTAATTTCAGCTCACATGCAGAAATCATACTGATAAAATTACCCAAGGGCTGGATGCCACATGAATATCAGGTTATCGATGTTCTCACCGGCTGGCGGATACATGAACTTTATCTTCACCATTTGCAGGTTCAGCTGACTTCTTCATAAGAGGTTTGGGAATATCAGTGTCATCTTGAGGACAACGTTGTTGAGGGTTACACAACAACATAGACATGAAACGGAAGAAGGTACGTGGTAACCCATGCCCACTCTCATGGATGTATCCTTCGTACTCACTAACATGTTCAAGCACATCGACGAGTGCATCATAGACTGCCTGGGGACAATTATCCGGTCCAGGCTTGTCATGGAGGTACATTACATCCAAAGTGAAGAGCTTCTGGTTTACAGGCCATTGATGATGGGGTTGAATTGATGATGGGGTTGAATCGATGATCTGCAGTATATGAGAATCTAAAAAGCAGCAAAATAAACACCATGTAATCAGATTTTAGAGGAACACCGCCATAATAGGCACATTAACATGTTAATCACAAATTGATCTCCAGTCTCTAAACTACTTCAGGATTCATATAACAACAGCTCATTGCTTCATTACTTAAAAAAAAATGGAAGAGAGTTCATTATTCCTAAGAATTCATTCGACAAGTATGGATTGAAAATATATATCATCTAAGCCTATTTATAAGAAAAACTAATCAGTAACTGCACTTAGGGTGTGTATAGGATTCCTTCGTAGCTATCCTTGAGTATTTATTAACAGAAAATGCAACACTAAACAAGAAGTTTTTGCCATCCAAAGCACTCTAAAAGTGCTTTCGGAACGGAATAAAAAAAATTGGCTGCTAAGTGCTAATTTTAAACCGTAACAGCACTGCTAAACTGGCCGAGAGAAAAGGGGCATCGAGTTTGAATCATTTTCCCAACTTAACCAATGATAAGAAATTGTGAGAAAAAGGAAAAGAAATGGCCAAATGGGTACTCACCACTCTTAAAATGCGGTTCTGGGAATGAGATTTCTTGGCTTCATGAGCTGCTAAGCGGAACAAATTGGTGAGATCTGCTTGACCAGAAGAGACGGTAGTAGCCGAGAGAGCTCGAACCGCAGCAATGGTAGACTCAACATCACTGCTGAACTCTTTTCTAAGCTATGAAAATTAAAATTAAAGATATAAATACAAATTAAAAAACACTAATTTTCAGATCAATTAAGGCCAAGATTATAATCAAATCTGGAAAAGGTAGAAAAGAAAAAGAGGGAGAGGAATGCACCCAAGAGGCGGATTTGGAGAGAGTGGAGAAAACGAAGCGACATAATCATCTAACAAATTTTCCCTTGGCATAGATTCTTGAACCCCTTTCCCTTCCGAGTCACCAGTAATATAACAAAACATCTCCGGTTCAGCCGCTTGGCTTCTTTGTTTACGAGTATTAGTATTTTCAAACGGCTCTAACAAAGTTTTAGGGTTTTAAAGTTTTAGCCACTTGCTGCCTCGCTTAACAGTGAGAAACCAAGAACAAACAGAACTCTTCACGCAAGTATGCCCTCTTTATTTTCTATTTCGCTTTATTCGTTGTTTTCGTATCCAGTTATTGAATTCTACTTTCGAGTATGTACTTCTTGGTTCTTGCCACGTCTTTTCTTTAGCCTGCTATTCGTATTATTATTAGATTTTATTGCTTCATTATTTATACTAACCTATACGATTCTACAGAATAAAAAAGATTGTTATTTTATTTTTTGTTTGTGTTTTAAGGTTCTCTGTTTGTTTTTAGTCGATACATGTTTCAGTGTAGACTTAAGAATTTTTTTGAGTGTCGGTCGGTCTCCTGCTAGAACTTCACTTTTTCAATGCAAAATTCCATTTTTTTTTATTTCGCTTTCCCTTCTCATATCGTATCAACTCTTAAAGGTTGTTCATTTTTCTCTCTAGAAAAAAAATGATGTTGGGATGAATTTTTCATTTTACTATTCTGTTGTTCCCTGGTGAATTCGTAGGAAATTTGAGAGGAATACTATCGTAAAGGCAGAATGCAGGCTTGTGGTGGAGCTGCGATGATGGGTTATTTGCAACAGCCCATGAGGGTTAATAAACCAGCATTCCCTTTAAAAGTATCTAATATTACTGGATTCTGGCGCCAGATTAAGCTTAACTCAGTGAAACCCTGTAGAGCTCAACTCGAAGGCAGCTTAGTTACTGGGAGGTCTAGCTCTTCACCCTCTGTCCCGGTGCTCGAAAACAGATTTGTGGACCATGGCCTCAGTGAAGCTGATCCTGAGTTATGCTCAATTATTAGTAAGGAGAAGGAGAGGCAGTTCAAAAGCCTTGAGCTTATTGCCTCTGAGAATTTTACATCCCGTGCAGTGATGGAGGCAGTTGGGTCATGTCTCACAAACAAATATTCTGAAGGACTGCCTGGTAAAAGGTATCTAATTGAGCAAGGTGCATAGAGATTTAATGCGTTATTTGGTTTTGATTTAATGGGTTGCAACCAATGATCTTTTTGTTAATTGCAGGTACTATGGTGGTAATGAGTAAATTGATGAACTTGTAATACTTTGCCAGAAGAGGGCTTTGGCAGCATTTCACTTGGACGAAAAGAAGTGGGGCGTCAATGTTCAACCATTGTCAGGTTCTCCTGCTAATTTTGAGGTTTATACAGCTATTCTAAATCCACATGATCGAATAATGGTAAGCTACTTCTGCCTGTTTAACTGCTTTAATTTAGTTGTTGTTGCCCGCGGTTGGATGGTGCTCAAATCAATGGTTTCCCGATAAAACCTGCATATGGTCTTGACTTACCTCATGGGGACATTTGTCACATGGATTTATGACCCCTAAAAGACGAGTATCTGGCACATCAATCTATTTCGAGTCAATGCCTTATCGTCTTGATGAATCCACAGGTTATTCCTCATTGTTTGACTTACTGAGCTTTATTGGTTGGTATGCTTGCCTGGTGGTTAATATCAATTTGTTTGAATTCTAAAACAGGTCTTGTTGATTACGATATGCTTGAAAAAACAGCTACCCTGTTTCGACCAAAACTCATAATTGCTGGTGCCAGTGCACATCCTCGTGATTTTGATTATCCACGTATGAGGAAAGTAAGTAGGATGCTTGCTGGTTGTGCTATACTATGCCTATCATTGTTTAGCTATCTTTTAAAGAAAACTCATTTTTATATATGCTTTGTATCCTTCTTTTAGCTTGTAACTTATGGAGTTGATATCTATTGGAAGATTGCAGATGCTGTTGGTGCATTTCTCATGATGGATATGGCTCATATAAGTGGACTTGTTGCTGCTTCTGTAGTTGCTGACCCCTTTGAATATTGTGATATTGTGACAACAACCACACACAAGGTTCGGAATGGATATATATTTTTTGTAAGAGGAATGGATATTCAATTGCTGTGTTGACGTCTATTTATGTCAATCACTTAACATGCTGCTAATTTTGCTTGTTGAAATATTTATAACTAGTGTACTCAAGAATATGTACTCCCTTCTTGCATGACAAATCTCACTTTATTTTTTTCCCTATTTCTTTTGATCCTTTCCCTCGTCTAGCCAAGATTTAGTTATTATAAACAATTTACTCCCTTTGCAGTAATGTCCATATAGAATAAATTAATTTTCTTACTTATTTCCAGTCTTTGAGAGGACCCAGAGGTGGCATGATCTTCTTCAAGAAGGATAATGTTCATGGAGTTGATCTAGAATCTGCCATCAATAATGCTGTTTTTCCAGGACTACAGGTTAGTTTGACTCGGCTCATTGGCTCCTGTTGCCAATATGAATTCCGCTATTCCAACTTCCTTCTGGCTCTCAAAGTACAAGCTGAGATTTTTGTTTTGAACTAGCTATGTCATGAGACGCCTGATAAGGTTGTCTATGCAGGGTTGTCTTCATAACCACACAATTGGTGGGCTAGCAGTTTGCTTAAAACATGCACAGTCGTCTGAGTTCAAGGGTTATCAGAATCAGGTACTCTCCTTTAAAGACAAAAAAAAAATTGTTGAAGTTCTTTCATGTTGGTCAAATCTAATATGGGTACTTCATCGTGCAGGTAGTGTCGAATTGTAGAGCTCTTGCAAATCGATTGGTTGAACTTGGCTATACATTGGTTTCTGGTGGCAGTGACAATCATCTTGTACTTGTGGATCTAAGGCCATTGGTCAGTTCCCATCTCTCTTCACATTTTTTTTCCGATTATTTGCTTGACACCCTAAGCTCCTTTGCCTCTTCCTTTTTATTAAATTAATCTCTCTTTTCATAGGGGTTGATGGTGCTCGGGTCGAGAAAATACTTGACATGGCCTTTATCACCTTGAACAAAAATTCGGTACCTGGTATGTTGCCTTATTTGCGTTTATGTATATTTGACCAGTGCTTATACATCTTAAAATATTGCTTTGCAGGGGATAAGAGTGCACTTGTTCCTGGTGGCATTCGCATCGGATCACCTGCTATGACCACTCGAGGATTTAAAGAAAAGAAATTTATAGCCATTGCGGACTTCATCCACGAGGGTGTGCAAATTACTATTGATGCTAAAGGATTGGTTTCTCGGTCGTCAAAGCTTCAAGAATTCTTGAAGTTTGTGGTGGCTCCGGAGTTTCCGTTGACGGACAAGGTGTCGAATCTCCGTAGTAGAGTCGAAGAGCTTACAACCCGATTTCCAATTCCTGGTGTATGAATGACACAGGTTCACTTTACTAAGTACTTACTCCGTTATAAGAAACATCAGAACAAGGTGAAATCAAGCATAGATTTTTAAACCTGGCATTGATGCTAAGCTTTTTAATGTTAAAGCCAATGAAATGAAAATAATCATAAATTGATATTTCAATGGGATTCTAATTTAGAAATCCTTGTAAGTTTTTGAATAGGTTTTGAATTGAAATGCCGTTACTACCCCAAAAAAGGGGGGACAAATGGAATAAAATGGTATCCTTCAAAAACAAACATGACTTTAGATCTGAAATCAGACTTTCCCTCTATTATCATTTAGTATAATCTAGGTTTAAAGAAATGGTATTGTTGTGTTTTATACGAGGTCTTTGGGCACAGCTGGCCGGCTAATTATTGAGCGACTTTCCCTCTATTATCATTTAGTACAACATTTCGAACTCGAGAATTCTAAGAATAACGACCCCACACCTCCTATAATTATTTGAGATCATTTTAGGGTCATTTCAAATGGAATATTTTGATTAAAAATTGTTCTCATAATATTTTAATTATTATTAATAATGATAATCACATTTTGTATCGATTCTTCACATAACTAAATTTGAATATATTAGACAAACTTGTTGAGCAGAGAGTAGCAATTAAAAGTTTTAATTGTTATACCAACTTCAACTAGTGAAGTTCTAAATTTGAAAAAGAAAAATGTGATCAAAGATGGACATAAATGCAGATTTTGTCTGATGTAACAATACAACCAACGTCCACCAGCCACTTCTAGATCATATCAAAATATAAAATAATAATAGTCGTCAAATTATACCGAAAACATAAACGAGCGAGACAAACAGAGCATCTGAAACATCCGAGTAAAACACTAGCATATCTTAGTAACACATTGCAAGAACTATAGCTACATCTAACTGTTGTACAATAAAACCATTTGCATTAAGTACTAAAATATAAATTTGACTAATCAAGATTGGGGCGATGCATTTCCACCCCCATCTTGTTTCCCAGTTTGAGAAGCCGGCGCTGCCTCATAAGTTCCATGAGTGCTCCCACTTGCATTCCCGTCAGCAGGATATGCAGGAGGCTGTGAGTAACCACTAGCATAAGAGGCATTATAAGGCGCTCCATAGGGTGGTGCAGCATATCCTGGCTGAACTGATGCAGCACCATAAGTGGACGATTGAGCCCGTTGCGAGCCTGATTCCGGTTGACCATAACCAGATGACGGTGGCTGCGAATGATATCCTTGCTGGCCGTAGCTTCCTGGTGTGGTAGGCGACTGCTGTGTCTGTCCATAGGCAGGGTTATTAACCAATGGTTTCTTCCCTTGTGCTGGTCCATATCCTCCATAGCCAGACTGAGCCGGTGGTTGACTCCCATACCCAGCCTGTGAAGTTGGAGGCATTCCGTAACCAGCTTGAGTACTTCCTTGAGGTGGATAACTGCCAGGATTTGGGCTAGCCATCTGACTAGTATTGTACCCTTGCTGGCCCATTGCAGATGGTTGGGTAGAAGTAGGTGCTTGGCCAGAATCCCCTTGACCGGCATAGGAAGGAGTTTGACCCTCCAGACTTGGGTCCGTTGAAGCACCATAGCTCGGTGCAGAGCCATAACCCTGTTGGTCATATGATGATGGCTGCCCATAACCTGATTGAGGAGGTGCATTGTATCCACCATACCCATCCTGACCATAGCCTTGTCCTGGTTGCATGTAGCCAGAAGCTGGAGGTTGACTGTAATGGTAACCACTGTTACGGCAGGAGCTGCTGAATCACCAGGTGCTTGCTGCTGCTGTGAAGAAGACTGTTGATTATAGTAATCATAACCACCTGCAGAGGAACTTTGTGGGTTTGGTGGCATAGACTGGTCCCAACCAGAGGCATATCCACCAGATGACGGTTGGGAAGGATAGCCCCCATAAGGTGGCTGAGACATGTTATACTGTGGTGATGGGCCAGGATATCCCCCAGGTTGCATATAACCATATCCAGCTTGCTGCATTGGAGGAGCCCTTGGCCCCAGCTTGGAGGTGGTCGTGCTTGATAACCTTGTTGTTGATAGCCTCCAGCCATTGCCGGATTTCTCATACGATTCTGCACAAAATTGTTTCCGCAAATAACTTATGTTTGCTTTAAAATGATGCTGCACATGAACACATAACAGCAAAACAGGATATGCACCTATATACAAATAAAATTTAAAAAACAACTAAATGGCAAGTATCAAAATCAGCATAAAACAGCAAAATATGACCTGTGGATTTAATGGAGTTTGTACAATAGTTTGAAGGGTTTAAATGCCCACATACCGTATGGTTGGAGAGAATATTGAGTTTTACTCCAGCAGAAGCCCATCCCTCCTTAATCGAAGTGAATGTGTGCAAAAGAAAAAGAGAACCCCAGAAATACTAATAGAAACATAAATATCAAAGAAAAAATAACTATGAACTACATTGCCGCATACAGGCAAGACACCCATAGTTAAAAGTACACTACATATTATCTATCTGATACACACACATTAAGCGAATAATGTCTCTTAATAAAATTCTCTATACCAAAAAGGGAAAAATTCATTACAGATCAAACATTTATAAGAGACTATCAGATCATTTAGAATATATAACCCGTATCATTGAAAAATGGATTTTACTAAATACATGAACCCTTGCCATATATCGTGTAGAATTCTGACATGAAATACTATAGCTGGGTTAATTGTATACAAGTTTCTGGAAAAAATGTTCACAAACTAATAAGTTATTTTAACCAAACAGCTTTAATACAGGAATAAATCAGATAAACAATAATGCAGAAGAAGAAACTTCCATCATATACACCACCTCAAAGTTGTGTTTTTCTGGATTAAAAAAAACAACTTAATAATGAATAAGGTCAAATCCAAAGAAAAAAAAATGACAGGGTTAAAATTAAATCTAGCAAAGCCACAAAACAAAAGGATGATATTTAGAAATATCTAGGGGGCTGAGACAAGGGTGTTCTTTATCCCTGTTCCTGTTTAATCTAGTGGGTGAATTTTTGAATTTGTTGTTGTCTAAAGCACAGCAGTTTGGGGCTGTTTGAGGGTTTTCAAATAGGTTCTGATAATTCCTCTTCGATGCTGACTCATTTACAATTTGTGGATGACTTGATCATATTTTGTAAAGCTTCTACGGGGCAGTTAGCAAATCTGAAGAGGGTCTTGGTTGTATTTGAGTTGTGTACAGGGCTACAACTGAATCTGGTGAAGAGCAGAATTTTTGGTATTAATTTACAAGATCAGATTGTTGGGGAGTGGGCAGAATCTATTGGTTGCTTAAGAGACTCTTTTCCGACAGAATATTTGGGATTACAATTGGGAGCAAATAGAAATTCTATTCAACTATGGGATCCGATTGTGAAGAAGTTCTACCAGAAATTGGCAGGCTGGAAATTATCTTATCTATCCATAGCAGGGAGGACAGTTTTGATAAAATCAGTAATAAATTCACTCCCTAATTATGGCCAACTTCTTGTGGGGTTCTTCGGCTGAGAAGAAAAGGTTTCATTGGGTTAACTGGAATGCTGTTTGTAAAAATAAAGAGTTGGGGGATTGGGAATTCGGATCTTTAGCTACGGAATAGAGCTTTACTGGGCAAATGGGTATGGAAGTTTGGTTCGGAGGACTCTTGGTGGAAGACAATGATATGTTCCAAGTATAATGTGGGAACGAGTTCTATTGTTTTAGATGATAATTTGCCCTCTAATGTGTCTTGGATTTGGAAAGGTGTTGTAAATAACTATCGGACTAATGACTCATTTGGGTTATGCTTTCGAAATAATATTGTGCTTCAGGTGGGAAAAGGAGATTCAATTAGATTTTGGCATGATTCTTGGATTTCTAACTATTCCTTGAAGACTATGTTTCCAAGGATTTTTGCACTGTCAGTTAATAAGGGGTTGTGGCTGATTTTGGGTGTATGTCTAATGGGGAGTGGGTGTGGGATTTACAACTTAGGAGGAACTTAATGGACAGTGAGTTTGAACAGTGGATGGAAATGATGGTATTGTTGGATTTTCAATCTCTGTTGAAGGGTGAGGACCGTTTGGCGTGGAAAGATAGTGGGGATGGTGTGTACTCGGTTCAATCTTGCTTTAGATTAGTTTCAAGTTTGTCAGAATCAGATAATTCATGGTTGGAGATAGTGTGGAAGGGTTTAGTTCCACCAAAAGTGGAGATATTCATTTGGCAAATTATTCATCAGAAGTTGGCTGTTAAAACTGTCTTAATGAGAAGAGGAGTCAAAAATATTGAATCCCCTTTATGTGTGTTAAGTGGAGTGGAACCAGAATCGGTCAGGCATTTATTTTTTTCTTGCGTCCAGGTTTGGCATATTTGGGTCAAACTCCTCCGTATGTGGAAAGTTAATTCAGTTCTCCCTAATAATCCGAAAGGCTTCTTGCTTTCTAGGTCGCAATTAAGACCAAACTCGTGTATTTGGAGATTTATCCCAGGAGCTGTTTTGTGGTCTGTCTGGCTGTGTAGGAACCAGATTGTATTTGAGAAAGACAAGTTTTGATAGAGCTAATCTTTTTTGGTGAGGTAGGGTGGCTTCATGGTTTTTAGCTAAAACAAGGATGTGTCTATCCAAGTGGACAGCCTTGTGGGAGATCTTACTTTGGCGGATTTGCATAAGTCCCCTCTAACTTTCGATCGTCAAGAGTAAAATGGTGCCCTCCTCCTACAGGTTATTTTAAGATGAATGTTGATGGGGCTGTTACTTTGATTGGAGAAGAAGTGGTATTGGTGGAGTTCTTAAAGATGCTGAAAAGAACAAGCTGGTTTCTTTTCTAGAGCATTAGGACCTTGTTCTCCTATTCTTGCTGAGATTTTTGCTATCAAAGTGGGTTAGAAGTGTTTTTTTGAGTCAGTTTGGAGGGACAAAGGAATTCTGATTTGGAAAGTGACTCGTTTCTTTCTGTGAAGTGGATCAACAGCCCGGAACTTTGCCCGGTTCACCTTGTTGATTTGATTACAGAAATTCAGAAGATAGTTGTGCAGTCTAATGTTATCATTAAGCTTATCAGCAGATGTACTAATGTGGAAGCTGATTGTCTAGCTAAGTCAGGAATTGGTTAGTTAGTGAGGAGGTTGTTATTTTGAGTAGTGGTTATGGTGTATTATTTTGGTTATGGTCTATGTTAGGTAATTTTATGTGATGTTTGGAATCTTATGTAATTATGGGTTATTAATATATTTAGGCACTCTTTTCCTCCTTCCGCTATTTGTCTCCTTACAAGAGGCAACTATGAGGGAGGTTTTTAATGAAGCCTTCTATTCCTATAAAAAAAATATATATATATGGGCATGTGCCAATACTAACACTGTAGAAAACAATCTTTAAGCAGTTAGAGAAGGTGTAAATTAAAATGTATGGGTATAAAATTCAGAGATATGAGACCCCAACAAACACAGTTATATAATATTCAAGAAGAAATCGGGTACAATTCAAAAGTAAAATAAGATTGAAAAGAATAAAGATTCAAACAATAAGACAAATTAAAACCAAGAACCATAGCATCCCTGTTTATTATTGAACAAGTGGAAAGATCAACAGAAATAGGAACATTATGTAAATAAATATTAAATTAACTTATCCAGAAGTGTCGTATGATAAAAGTGTCCAGTATCTAACAGCTCCAAGCCCTCTCTAGTATAAGATCAAAAAATATTGGACATAGGATCTTCAGACCATACCACACAATGTAGGGGAAACACCAACAGTATATCTACATATATATGCTGGTGTCACAGACCGTTCAATACATATTAACCCTCAATAGTTTCCAATCGCTGTATCAGTCTCATTATTTACAATGATAAGCACATATGGCAGCTATCATTCTAAAATCCCAACAAGCCACTTTATTGTTGAAACAAAGGAGGATGAAAAAGTAAAACTGAAGAATATAACCATCTGAGATTGACTGCCCCTTGAATCCTAAACACAATTTGCCTTAATAATATATAAGAAACCAACAGCAGATAAGACCTTGACAATTTGAACTTGGCATGTAAAATTATAACTCTACCCATAAGATTTCAATAGGGATACCAACCAATGCAAATTACCATTTATCAAGCACCTAACATCCCCTAGAACCATAAAATTATGATACAAAAGTCTTTGAATCTCTTACAAAGTAGAGGATCAGCTCATTTCCACTAGTCATCTTGACAATTATGAAAATTTCTCAATCAGCTGTAATAGAAACAACAAGGATCGCCAGCAAAAGCTGTCTGCAACTCTCAAGATTTAACAAGTGGAAAGGGAAGAGAAGATATTGATGATAAAGTAAAATCTAATCAATATCTCAAAGTGGCTGAATAACTACATCAATAAATGGAGATGTAAAAGCACCTAGAATTATTCAGCAGATTACTTGGAAGAAATGTTATAACCTGTAGGGAGAACCATCTACTTCCTTGATAGGTATATAGAAATATAAGAAAATGTCAAAATTTGTTACAAGGGGTGAGTTTCAGAACATTTACCAGAGGCAATGACTGCCTATAGAGGGGGGTAAAATAAACAAAAATACAGAGTATAAATTTAATCCCTACTTTACCCACACGTACAACAATGACTTTGCCCTGCAACTAACAATATAAAGAGTACCACTACAACATATTAAAAATCAAGTTTCTTACACAACTTTTATGAGGAAGTCTCAATAAAAGTGAAATTTCAAAGGATCCTATCACTTTAATGAAGTATAGACTAGCATGATACTTCCAAAGATCACACAAAAAGGATTAATACTCATAGTAAAATTAAATTGTAAGAACAGTTAAATCGATAGAACTAAAGGAGTGGCAAAAATAATGAAGGTTCAAAACAAGCACAAATGATTCAGGTAAAGAAGAGGGACAAATTATTTTAACTTGAGGAAAGCATTTCCTCCCAACACCACGTCCAAAACATACCTCACTTATAACCTCATCAACCAGTTCTCTTGCATTTCTAATCTGTTCACTAGTCCCATCTATATGTAATGTCCTTTCTGTTGATGGATCACCTGGTGGTAAGTGCAGCGGGATCACCTGCACAAGAATAACAGATGAAATATTTGTATAAACTGTATTTGCTTGCAACAAGGTTCTGAAAAGAATAGTGAGGAAACTGCTTAAAAATACATAAAGATGGTCCAAAATTAGCTGAACTCAACCAATACACACCAGTCAATATGAAGCGAAAACAACAATATAAACTTCAAAGTAAAGATGATAATCATGATTCAAACCTGAATACGAGCTCCAGTTCTAGCTTGCATATTTTTAATTGTTTCACCACCTTTACCAATCACCAGACCAACCTGAGATAATGCACACATAACATATTATTTTAAAACAAGGTCATGAACAAAGTAAGCAATTCTTTTACTCTGGTATACCTTGTTATTCGGTATCTTCATTTCAAAATGTCACTTCCAGCATGTCCTGTCAATCTTCGAGAAACTATGCCAGAACCTCCTGCCTCAGCCTGGACAAAGCATTAAAGGGTATATTTATGTTCCTTGTACTCCGCATCAAGGAAATACATCAATTTCACATAGATAAAAACTGTAAGACGAAAACCTCAGCAAGAACATCATTTATCAACTGCTCAGCCTTGGCTATTTCTTCAGCATTACCCGTGAGCTCCACAGGCCTAGTCACAGAATTAGGATCTGCATCCATATCTCGCTGGATCTGAATCTTTGCCCCAGATTGCATTTGAAGATTTTTAATGGTTTCTCCAGCTTTCCCAATAATAACACCAACCCTATTATGTGGAATGTCAATCTTTTTGCTTGCGCCATAGTAGCTACCGTATGAAACCGGTATAGCAGGAGGAGCAGAGTTTGACATATGGTTAATCTGTAATCATTAATTTTTCATTAGACTTTGCATCAACTTCCAAAAATCAGATATACTATTACCGGCCGCAAAAGATTATATACTTATAAACCCTAAATATAAAAACAATGAAGCTTCAGCTATTCAAGAAAACTTGTTACAGGGAAGAAAACAAAGACAAGAGGGCTATACCAAAAGGAGCGGACATATATCCCTTATCGTTATCAAAGCCACCGCCAGAGCCGTTCTCGACACGAGGGCGCTTAGCCTCGGCGCCAACAGATGCGGCGGAGGCAGTAAGGCGAGCGGCAATCTCCTGAGCTCGCTGCTTGGCCATCTCGATTCCGTCAAGAGGTGGAGGCACGCTATTGTAGGAAGGAGGAGGAGCCGAATCTGGAGATGAAAATCCCGTAGGCCTCCGACCAACGGAAGACGGCGGTCCCTGGTCCTCGTATTTGCGCTTGTGGCTGCCTGAATCGGGACCTGAAGAGTACTGTCCGTCGTCTGCCATAGTTCGTGAAAGAGAGAGAAACCCTAGAGGGCTAGAGAGAGTTCTGAGTGGGGAATATCTAACAAGGAAAACTTAACCGGTGGATTTTATTGATGTAATAGATATATAAAATCTTGGATATGGATTTCATCCGACTTAGATTTATATTTTTATTTTTTATTATCATAGGGTAAAAAGAAAAAACAAATTCCTCTGTTGGTGGTTCAATAAGGGTTGTAATTGAGACCATACAGATCGTGAATTACTTGAGATCAACTCGGTCAAGACTCGATAAATATTTGGATCGAATGAACTCGACTCGAATTCTTAACGAGCCGAAACGAGTTACTTGATACTCGCCTCGAAAAGTTCGTGAGCAACTCGAAAATATAATATATTAAGATTTTATTTTTTTAAAAATAAATTATTAATAATATTAACATTTATGTGTTATTTTAAAAAAAATACAATAAGAATTTCATGTATTTAAGGTTCAGGTTAGAGTTTGAGTTTGAAGTTCCAATTTAGTTAAGTTTAAGATTTTTTTTTATTTTGAACCTTTTCGAGTTGCTCACGAGCTTCAATTAAAGATTTCGAGTTCGAGTCGAACTTAAAAATTTTAAGCTCACGAGTTTTCGAGTCGAGTCAAACTGCATTACAGAGTTTTCAAATCGAACTCAACGATACTTAAACTCGACTCAACTCATTACCCCTAGGTCAATTTACGTACATGGCTTGACTTGGGCCAATCAATTCAAAATCATATATCATGAAAAATAATTAATTTTTATTTAATAATTAAATTTAAATAGGTATTTAAGTTTTTTTTTAAATAAGTAATGAATTTATTTTAAGTGTATTAAATTTTTGGTCTATTTAATATTTAAATTTGACTTAGATGAATACTTTTTTGGATTAACTACTTCAAATATCATCAACGTTTTAATTTTATTAAGCACTAACTTTTGCTTTTAAATACAATTATAATACTTCGCCGTTAATGATTTAACGGCATGATAACATGACAACTTCACACCGTGATATTGCTGACGTGAAATACTCACCAAAATAACGTCGTTTTGACACTATTTGATGCTCAATAAACAAAACCACGTCGTTTTGCTTAGAAAAAAATATTGTAGTTAGATGATCTGAACCCGAGACCCATAAAAACTATTCTAAATGCTAACGCTGGGCTACCTTAAATCTGATCCTGCACCATCTCCAACCATTTCAAATAAAATTCCAACTCCATCTGCAGCTTTCTCCACCTCTCATCCGTTGGTTCTGCATTACCCCACCACGAAATTCAAACTTCCTCAAAAACTCAACGGCATTTAATTCATAGCCAACTGACTAATCCCTCTTCCTCCATATCCCCTCCTCCCACCTCCATTACACTACCTAACAACTCCTTGAACATTGGTGTTAAACAACTTCTCAGTCTCCCCTACGACCCCACCCACATAATCTCCTGCACCACCACCACCACACTACATCCACCACTAAATCCTTCTATATTACCATTATCATCATTAGTCCTAACATTATAGTTACTATTGGTAATCAGAGTTCCATCGTTTAAAACTCCTTTCCTCCATTTTCCCTCCTTTTTAGCCCTTTCTTAATGGCAATTGATTTCGGTGTAATTTTTTCTATTCACTTTCGTATTAAACTATTTATTATTGTTTTTCATCATTATCTAAAATATTATCTTCTACTTTGCAACAATATACTCCAGATCCTACTGAAAATTTCAAAAGTAGCTGATCATGAGGGTTTTGAAGGAAAATTCTTTACCTG